>NC_143417.1:2690625-3002500 GCF_059467195.1 Physcomitrium patens | reverse complement strand
AATGTGTTCGTGACGCTAAGCGAGAGGGTTGTTTCGTTAAGCGGTCTGACTTAGAAACTTCCTGCCTGACACTAAGCCTCCTTCAGACACGAACGATGAAAGTCAAGTTTCAGCAGCCCGCTGTGCAGTTGCGCCGAGTCTTCAACAAAGTGTGCAAAACAAAACCAATCAAATGCTTTGCTCTGTGTAGGTCAATCTCGTAGAGGTGACAACCTACTCTTATGGAGTCGACGCCGGACTTTTGATTGCGAGAGAAGAGCGTGGTCCTTACGGAAAGCGACAAGGGTTAACTTAAGCAAGTGGGTGGTTTCGATCTTCTTCAGAGTTGTCTCGATCGGTTCCACACAATTTCTGACAACCGGATGCTGTCAATACTTTGGTGTTGGTTGTTGAGATTGTAGACATTCACTTGCTCTGTGTAGCGCTAGTTTTCAACGCACCGGTCGCTAGATCAGAGAGGTTAGCCTCGGCTTAACCCTTCTTTTTTTTTGTTCTTTTTCATTATTACTTGGCACAACAAAATTGCCTTTCCAAGGAGTGGTAAGAATGGTTAGAAGTTCCTCGGCTTCACCATCATAAAGCAATCATCGCACCAGTCACTGGCCTCAATTTAATTTCAAAATTCCACAAATGTGCTGAGTTTCTGAGCGCCATGATTCTTCTTCTATTTTATGAAAAGACAAATCATAATCACTGGGTAGTGCTCAATACTATGTAAAGTCTTATTATCTGTTAAACAAAATGCCTCTACATAAAGTTGTACAAGAGTTCGTACTTGTGGCCGTAAGTGTGACCGCCGCACATGACTGGGTACGTGTCTGTATGAAACAGTGGAACTATGACGATGCCCATGTATATATATACCTTGCCTGCAGAGCGGTGATCCCCTGACTTCTCTGCAATCTCCGACATTGTGAGGGAGCTTCTCAATGATGCGAATGGAGCATTGAGTCAATGCTCAGAAGAATCTTGCTTGAGAGACAATTTTGTCGTCCACCAAAGCATTTGTAGATCTCTTCTGTTAACCGTCGGCCGTACGACTAAACCCAACAGCCAGAGACCAAGGAGAGTTCAACTGATGAGAATATGGTCAGCTTCAGCTTAAGAACACGGTTCAATGTTGTGCTCCTCATCAATCAAAACGCGGTTTCAAAAAGTTTGAATGACTATCATGTATCTAGAAGAAGCTGCAACTGGGGGTTCTTAGAACCAATGCAAACAACAGCTGCTTTTTAGTTGCAGTATTTTGCACTGTCTTAGCTAATCTTCAGGATTAATGAATTACAGGAGCAAGTTCACAGAACATGTCGGCATGTGCTGAAGACTATAGTCAAGTGCACCCCTCATCACAGATGACTTCGGAGACGTTGTCTTTGAAGTCATTTTTGATGGCGGTGCACTTGACTAACGATGGCCAAATTAGTAGATTAAGAAAGGGGATTTGGTGAAATCCAATGCCAAGTATTTTTAAATAAGGGCCTTAATTGCTGATATACATTCTCATTCAAATTCTACGAGAACATTCTGCATGGCATGTGAGGCAACTTCGGCATCGCAATGTCCATTTTTCAAGTCTCCTGCTGCTGATCACACTTCATAAGCACTTCTCCTGTCCTGTTAAAGCCCAGGTCTACTTTGTGATTGTCCCACTTAAGGCATGGAGCTTTGCAGTACTGTGTTGAAAAACAAAAACATTACAACCTTCCGCACGGCATCTTGACGCAGCATCGAAATTCCTCACCTTCACTGCTGCCCCGGGCAATACCGCCTACTCGAAATATGCCGGCTATATTCGACATGAATAAGCCCTGGAGGTGGACATTCGAACACCCCTAAATTTGGGGCTATTTCCAAGTTTATCTCGCCATCCCACCCGTAAGAATAGATATCCCTTGCATAGAACCGCCGGTCAAATCGAGCAACGGTGTCTTATACGGATCAGAAAGGACAAGAAGGATGCAGGAACTCGGTCAAATAGCGGCCATCATTGCCATTGGCCAGGCCCCCCGCCCCACGCAACATGAAGGACGCGAATTTAGCCGTGGCTAGCCTTGTCTTTACAGTTGACAGTCGAAAGAGACAACGACCTATTAAATTTACCCTTCGAAAAACAGCTGCCCCAATGTAAAACCTTCCTTCCCTGCAGCAAGACTTGCATGCCCTGGCGTAACGTTTCGCGTCTCTCAGAAAAATCTTACCCTTCAGGCCACCATATGACTGTCACCCTAAGTTCCTTTTTACATTGCTGTCCACTCTCGACACTGACTCCATCGGAAGGGTCCCGCCTGTTCCTCAAGTGGCTGGTGATCAGCCACTCCTAGCAGCGGTAAGTGACAGCACTTTTGCTGCTTCTTCTTCTTCACCTACTTTCCTTCTTTTACTTTTTCCAGATTATTTTTTCCCCCCTACGGCACATTCTTGAGCTTGCTCAGAAGGCTTGGGTTCACTTGACCACATCAACCGCATCGGTAGCACGTGCCGTCCAGACTTGATCACGCCGAACTTGGGTGTCCTCCCAGAATGATGTGCAGTGCCCCTCCCTTCCTCCGTCTGCTGATCCAGGTTCCGCGGCTGTGTACACAAACTGTGGTCGTCTCGGGAGAGGGAGGAATCGCGCCTGCAAACTACTACAGTACTGCCCGGTCACCTATTCTCGGCATTGTACAGCCCCCTCGGTATTGTAGTCATCGAAGCTTCGAAGAGCTACAACATGGGCGCGACTTGTCCGCAATCCAATCCATCGTTTGCATCAGGGGCGAACAAATGCGATGAAAGCCTGTTGGGCTATGGAATCGGTGTGCAGAAATCCCTGAACATGTAGGAAACCCTCTTGAAATGAAAAAGCTGTACGTCAAACTTGACTGGTAAGTATTTTCTTTTTCTGTTTCTCCTTCTGCCCATTCATTTGCCTTGTGCATTGGATGCACCGTCCGCTGCAGACGCGGCAGCGAACGCCAACCATGTCGATGAAGACGACGATGACGACAAGGACAACGACGAAGAAGGAAGAATGCATTCACTTGTTCTTTATTCCTATTTTATTATTAAAATTTGCACTTTCACATTATTTAAAATGAGTGATAACTATATAGCTGAAGCAAAATGCCTTTGTGTCTGTATGTATGGGTAGTGTGTGCCATGCCATTGCATATGTTTCACTGGATTGTCGAAGTATAGGTTTATATACATGTATGTATGTACGTATGTATGTATGCACACAATTACACATATGCTCACTCACTTATTCAAAGTGTAAAACAATTCCTCTGGTGTTCACTGTACTGAAGAAGAAAAACAAAATACTCTTGTCAATTCTACTGAACACACACACTAATTGAACATAATATAATTTGATTAAAAATACACGAGAATTGAACACATTAAATTATTGAACAGTACATTACTGCTAATCTAATTACAATCATAAATCACTTTGGATCAGCTTTGAAATAACCATTTGCATGTGTGTATGGGTGTGTGCATTCCAGGCACTTCAAACATGTCGTTGAAAATTTTAATACTGTAAAAATCACTTGTATTATTTTATTTTTTAAAAGATTGTACATATGTGTACAAAAATGATAAAAAATGGACACAATGTACAGAAGGACACATCCGTGAAAGAGCATGTAGTCCTTTCCACTGTAAGAAGGGGCATCAACATTCACCACAAGCAGAGCTGCAAATTAAAAAAATATAAACAAACAAACTAGAAAGAGGGAAGAAGCAGAAGGCGAAGATAGATTTCTCATTAAAATAATATCAGTTACTCAAATTAAAATTCACACTCTGGTCTTCATAACAATTGTTTTCAAAGGTGAAGGGTTTTTCTTTTTTTCTTTTTTTTCCGTATTTATTATCAGAAATATGTACAACACGTACCTCTTTTTGTGTCCCCCTGTGTTGTGCAGGGAGAGAAACGTGGCGTCACCATATATATATATATATATAATGTATTTATAAAATGCTGAGTTGGCAGACAAGTTGCTGAGTGAACCCCTCACCGTGCAATCGAAGAAGGGGGCTCCTCCACATCACCTGGATGAATGAACGTATCTGGGAGATATGAATGAATGAATGACATGGACAGAGGGAGGAACCAAAAAGCAAAAGTAAGCAATATTACCCTCACAATATTAGGGAGGTTATCATTGGGAAGGTACACACGGAATAATTTACGCGATTCTTTTATTCTACTCACTTATTCACTTATTCAAATTCATAAAAAGAAAAAAGTTGACAAATGGAAACAAGGTGATGACCTGTACTATGAGATGGAGCATAGACCATGAGGTGGAGGTAACATAGAGAATGACTTAACATTCATTATTTTATTTATTTATTCACTTACCTACTTACATGCATTTGGAATATGTGGTCAAATGGAAGCTAGGCTCATATAAAATAGACTAGACGCAGTGATGAGAGCTAATTTATGCAATGAATTGATGCAAGCTCAAAAGGGGAATGAAATGAAACAAAGAATCCAGATTCTTTTGGATTTTGCATTCTCTAATTTTCCTTCTTCCTCACTTTGTAATCATTCACAACCGTCTATTGTAGAACTTTCTGATTGCATTACTCAATAGGATTCTCAAATCTGAAACAACTAATTTTTTACTTCTCTGGGATTAGAATTACTTTTGCTTACTTTTGCTTTTTGCTTACAATGTAAATAAATTAATTTATTGATTTAATTTATTTATTTTTCAAGTACTTCAATGGTGAAGACACCTTGTGAATTATGTTACATGACTTTTTTTTAATGACCTTCACATTGACCAGAGACTACAAGTTACTGCCATTGTGCCAGCTTGGACCCTCTACAGTAACAATAGAAATATTTTTACTTCCGCATGATTTCCCGTGAAAAAAAAAAATCACAAAATAATAATAATAATAATAATAATAATAATAACAACAAGAAGCGCTGCATCGCGTCATCTCTACCTCGATGACCACGTGGCGCAATCCAGGGTCCACATCGTGTCTACCCATTGCCCATGTGCATGGGCACATCTGGAGCGAAATGGATGAATATCGTCATTAAATGACGAAATAACATATTAAGCAGAATGCCCCTCTCATCCATCCATTAGCTGAATCTTATTGGTGGAGAATGATTGCGGTGCCCAATAATTACAGTTGTATACTAAAACGGGTTAAAATTTTAAAATAAATGCATACACATCCATCAACATATTCCCTTTTATCATCCATTCATTCATTTGGTAATGAATAAAAGGCCCAGTTCACGTGTTTTGCCATGCACGACTTCTTTTCTTTCTCCAACCGGAGCTCACAGTGCCACAGCACTTCATGCAAAGCCTCCAGAGTAGATACAAGTACGCTTTATTAAATTGCAAATATACCCAGTGGCAAAATATATATTATTAGGTTGTGGTCCGCGTAGATAAACGTAGACATGACGTAGCCCTAAACAGTAGCTAGAATAGTTGCTCTCGAGGGCACAATAACTGTGGGCCATTCTGAAGAATGGAGGGCACAGTTTTCTTTTTCTTTTTCTTCGCCATGTGTTGGAATGGGGGAAAGGACTCCACAGTTTGCTCGACACGTGGGTTGCAATAAGTGGCTGTATAATGCGTCTTCTGACACTGATGTCCAGCTAGGGATTCTAGCAAAGCTGGAGCCCGAGTTCCCGCTCTTTTCGCAACCTCTCTCCCGCCCTTTCGCCACGTTCGCTTTTTGTTGACGTGGAATATGTAGTGCGAGAGACGAGTCCACGTGGAACAATGTACCAATAGGACTGGTGGGAAGTTGATGGGGGGAATGCTTAGAATGCTTTTTAAGGATGGGACTGTAAAGTATTAAAAACGATCATTTAGTTGTTCATTATATTTTGACTATAAAATAGTTTACAAGATTACGAGAAATATGGATTGTAGATTTTGTAGCTCTTATTTTGCAAAAAATCAAGTGGATTTAAGTGTATGCATACGATATCCATTAAAACAAAGTTTTCTATTTATCATCTTTTTAAATAAAAAAGTGTTTTAAGTTTTTGTTTGTCATGTTGCAGTTATAAAATAAAATTATAAATAGGGTGCGTTTCATTTACAACAAAATCCATGGATTGACTAAATAGCTGAAAATTGAGTAGATTTAGGAATAAGATTCTAACCTTAAACTGTAATCCATCAATAACTGCGCTGCAAGTGCACAATTTGATTTTGATACCAACCAACAACTGTCTAATTTGTAATACATATATACATACATTCGTACATGCACGTGTATTGATAAACTAATGTTTCATCAAGAATATTATATATATATATATATATATATTTGTAAAAATAATTTGAAAAAAACAAAGATTTAATAAATCAGAATAACTTAATTTGAGTAAATTTGAAAATAAGTTTTTATTACAACAATTGAAGAAGGCTACATGGATATATTAAATTTAGACAATATTTAAACAATTCTTTTGTTCCTTATGACTTCATTTATCTGTAATTAAAATAAAAAAAAATACATGTCTGTTATTTTTATTGTAAAGTACATACAATCAACTCATAGACATAATAAAAGTATAATATTGCTAGTATTATACTTTTTGAGGTATTGGAATAGTTGGTAGTTGTACTATATTGTTATAATCCACCTATTAAATCCTCCAAATTCCCATTGTTTCATCACCACAACAATAGTGTTTCTACCACACTAAGAAGACAAAATCTTGAACAATATTGACAAAATATAAATTCTAAAGTGGATTGCCTCCATCCCCAAATATTTCTATTCCATAAAATCAAAAGACATTAATATGGATCTTTCATAAAAGTTTACATTAAAAAACTTGTCCCAATAAAATATTAAGAAATCAATTGAATTCACTAAGCACAAGTAGATAAAATCATGTGACGACAACCAAAAGAATCAAATGTCTCTTAATTTCCATCTTACATTCTTGGAAAATTCAATAAAGATATATTTTTATCAGTTTTGAACATATTCTTATAATTTATGAATTAGAAATAAACTAAAGTAGAAGATAGATAGCACTCTAATGATCAATACTATACAAATACACATAAATTTGTCTTTTAAAAGTTTCTATATGATAAGAAAAAATAATAGTATTATTGCAAAGGTGTTTTCTTGACAATAAGTTTTTGACTATTAAAATATATTAAATAAAACTAAGAATAATTACTATATATATGGATGGAAGTAATACATGTAGAGTAAAAAAATCATATCTTTAATTTAAATCATAATTCATTTATAGATAATCTATTTTTGAAGTTGAGATATACAATTGAAAATTTTATTTTATTTTATTTAGTTAGTTATAAAACAAAAACTATAATATTTAAATATGTGTCTAAATGTAATTATCAACTTGATTCTAATGGGTTTTTAAAGTTTTCAATTTTTGAGTTAATGTATTTTTTAAATTGCTTCTAAAATATTAACATTTTAAGACTTTCTACATATTTTTTATTTGATGAACTTTTAGAATTGTAAGTTTGTATTTTCTTCTCTTGTGGAGTTGTATATAAGTGAACTTACACATAATCATTAAAAAAAAATTGTGTTTTGATTTTAGAATTGCATAATTTTTTTTAATAGATACTATTGTTTTACCAAAATTTATAAGGATAAATAGATACATGTTCATTTTTACTAGTGGAAATCCATGCCATTGGCTACAAAAAATGTCGCCAATGGTAAATATTTATAAGGTTATTTATTTGTTGGAAGCTTAGTAATCTTGCAATGCTACTCTCAGCAATCTGTAATAACAATATGCAGATTTTGATCTCTGATTAATGAAAAGTTAAGTCATTTCTTCACTTTCACTTTACTTTTGATAAAAACAATGAGGTATGCAAGCAATTAGAGATGATTTTTGTTCCCTTTAGTTTGTTTCCTTGATTAATTCTCCATGAGCTGTTTTATTTAAAAAATATTTATACTTATTTAATTATTGTCAAGGATATGAATTACAAAGAAACAAAACCTTAATACAATCTTATGTTATTTGGAAAAAATAAATATTTATTCAAAAATTAATATAATATTAAAATTGGAATGACTATTACTAAAAACAAGAAGACTAAAGATTCTTAATACAAGACTAATGACTAGAAAGGCATTGATAAGAATGAAGAAGGCTTCACTCTTGCTTTCATATATATTAGGAGCTATGTGATGATGTTTTAAAGGATTGCTAACACATGTTCAACTTGTTGAGATATGTATCTAATTTGCAAGACAAGTTTCTTACATATGCACCATATAGTTAGCTTGTATCACAAGCAAGCAACATATGCAATACATGACTAACATGTAGGACAAATTTTTAATAAACTAATTAATTAAAAATACATATAAAGTCAAATTTGTGCCTATAAAGTTACTAAGAAGCTTTATCATAAGATATTATCAAATTTATTTACTTCAATTCATTTCTATTTAATTTCTTCAATATAAGTAAGTATGTATGTCTATGACACTTACTTTTATACATACATTAGCATCAAGGCTATTTACATTGATTAAGATGAAAAAAGAGCTATTTGTTTGGCTTAATAATATTTGTATAATAGTACAAAATTTTAATGATTGCAAAATTTAATCTTAACTTTTGCAACTTAATGGTTTTTTGTAATTACATATTTTTGTTTAAAACCTCATAGAATTTTTTGATAAAAACAACACGTTTTTTGTAAAATATTTTATTTTACTTCAAATTGTGAATATTGCAATTCTATGGTTTATGAGGCTATACAACTTAATTTTTATGTTGAAGAATGTTTATATTTTATTAACACTAGATTGTAAATATAATAGTTGGTAGCATGACTATGGAATAGGGTTGTTAAATTTCATAGCTCCAAAAAATTGTAAAATGGACAAATCTATGATGGATAAATAGACACATGATTCTATATAGATTCTTTTATGGATCAATAATAGAAAAAATAAAAAATTATAATTCTTAAAGAAAACAAAAGAATTTTTTATTTTAAAATTACTTTAATGTATGATTAAGAATGTAAAAATTTAAAAACAATTATTCTAAAACAAAAATTGTTACTACAAACTAAAACAACTACGACCAAATTTATACAATTATGGAATAAGAACATTGTCTCTTGTGTAGATCATGTCTTAATCATATTACAAAACCACAATCATCAATATTTAGTGGTTGAATTTTGACAACCCATATCCATTTTATTCACAATCTCAATTCTATTCTATAGCATATTATATGAAAATCCTCCAATATAATAATGATAATAAAAATAATAAAGATAAAAAACTTAACAACATTAAAGTGACATTTATGGCTTATGACAAAAAAGAAATACCAATTCATTTTTATCTCTTAATAATATTTCTTCTTCGACCTTCTAAATGCAAACAATTTTTTATTGTTAACTATTGCACTTCAATATTTTATTTCTTACTATGTGAGTATGTACACACACATATACATGTCAATACATACATACATACATAAAAGTTGTCAAAACTTATATACTTTCTATAGAGCAATCAGGAGTGGAACAAGAGTGTGTGGGGGAGAGAAGTGCACGGGGAGAGAAGAGAGAGAAGAAAGAAGAGAGAGAGGAGAGAGGGTGTGGAGAGAATGGAGAGAGAGAGAGAGTGGACGTAGATGTAGAAGTGGCTGGCCATGGTCAAGCAGAGGAGGGAGGAGGAGGAGGAGGCTATGGCGACCAAGAAGAAGCGTAAAGCCCTACTGTATGTATTTATTTAGGGAGGGAGAGAGGGAGGGAGGGAGTATTACTATTACTAGTCCCTCGCATGCATTAAGACTTCAATTCCTCCTCCTCCTCCTTCCTTCCTTTCCTTTTCCCACGGCACACAACAACCAGCAACAACCCCACAGTTGACCGGCACAGCACTCACGCAATCCGCAGGGGGGCACTAGGGCACTGGGGCCTGCTTCAATTGTCGGCCCTGCTGCTCCTCGCCATAATTTATTAGCTCCATCTAAGATTGTGCCGCTGCCTGGTCCCTTTGCGGCTTGGTACCTGTCCACACTCTCACTCTCTCTTTCTCTCTTGTCTTGTTCACCACTGTTCGCTGCGTCGCGCTCGGATGCTACAGTGTCGTTTCGGTCTACGATCCATTCTTCTCACTTTCTTCACCGCCTTTCATCTCGGAATCCTCGCCATAAATCACCTCGCCATAAATCGGATTAGTTTCATTTTGTAGGGTTTGGACTTTTCTTTTGTTGATAGAGTAATTCCAAGTTATTTTTATGTTGAATGTGGATGAGAAAGTAGAGAGAGAGAGAAAGAGAGGGGTAATGTGGGCAGCGAGATGATTCAATGATACCCACCACCGGATTATTGTATGAGGAGAGTTTGTTTCTTGCGGCTGTTTTGTTTTCACCGGGCAACTTTCATTAAGCACTCGTAAAATTTCACTGTGTGATATTTTTTTTAAAGCACTTGGTGCACATATTTGCTTGCACTCTATTTTTAAAAGGGGTACAGTTCTCCCATTCTGCAGGCTCCATTCCCAATGCCAAATCCATTCCTTGCAACACAACAATGGTCCCTTCATTATAGTCTTGTAATAGTGTAGCATTGTATATACATATATATATATATATATATATATTTATCTATATATTGTCGCTAGATGCCCAAAGTGAACATATCAAAGTTACCAAATGAGGTTTCGTGTCCAGGAAGCAGAAGGAAATGATGATGCTCCGGTAGGACTGGGAGCACAACGCAAAGAAACCCCGAGAGTAGTTGCAGCAAACATACTGTATCTTTGGTAATTGAGTGCTCAATAGGAGTGGTGAGAGTAGGATAATTAACCTGCTCTAAAACTTATTGTCCTAAATGCTCGTGGATATAGAAAGGAGCTCTGTGGTGGAACGCGGCGTAATTCTAGGATTTTTACCAGTGTGATTAGTGGTGACTCCACTGAAGTGGTGAAAGTAGGATAATTAACCTGCTCCGAACCTTTCTGTCCTACACTCTCATCGTGACAGAAAGGACCTCTGTGGTTGAACGTGGCATAAATTTTAGGATTTTTACTAGTGTGAATAGTCGTGACCCCATAAAAGGAGTAACTTGGCAATGTAGATCGTGTAAACAAGGATGATGTTGGAGGTGGAGACTCCCAAGTCGTGATTGGCCCATGCTCCAGTGGCACCCACTATCTTAGAAGAAGGAAGAACAAGGGCATTATGGCAATAAAGTGGAGCCAGAGTTGGTCATAGCTATAGCCAACTTGGGCAAATTTGCTCCTATCAATCTTATACGAGTTGTGCCAAGTGAAACACTACTTGATGGTTTAATTAGGGGTAGTACTGATTTTTTTGCTAAACACATAGATAATTGCAATTAGGTTAGATGAGAAAAAAGTTAAAGCCAAAATGGAGTATCTAAAAAATTGCGTCATTATTGCATACTTTGTTGGGGATTGTTCTCTACCAAGGACATTATAAGATTGGTTTTGGTAGTTGAAAATAGAAGTGCAAGATGAAGTAAACCTTAGAAGAGATTTAGAACATGGATTTTTTTAGGTGGTAAGCAAAGATGAAATAACAATGTAGAAAATACTTTTGTGAATTCTACACATCTCATAATAGTAAACATGTATTCTCCAACCATGGATGGCAGATTCAATTGCAACTATTTAGCTAATATGAAGATACTAATATTGGTAACATTGAAGATGATTCTAGATAAGCTCCTAAATAGTGCTTACCACATTATCTAAGGCCTTTGAATTGTTACAAGAAAGGATATAAACAATAGATTCACGGCTCAATAAAATTTTTGTGTTGCATTTATAAATGGTAGCTTTTACTGCTTAGATATCAAAATTCTTAATTCACTTTCAAAGAATATTTTATATATAGCAATAAAATATAACAACCTATCGATTTAATATATGTGTTGTCTATTTACCACAAACCTAATATAAGATTGTAATAAAATCTAAAGTCATAAATATTAAGAAAATATAAATGGATAGCTACAAATCATGTCATGGCCAAACCAACAAAAGAAAATTACAAAGACCAAGAATTCTAATAGGAAACATCAAGATGATACAACGATGTCAGAAATACTACCATTATTCAATACAAAAGATACAATGTCGCATATATAGAAGACTTTGTTGTCAGATTTTCTTGTTAGCAAAGGTAATTCAATAAAAAGTGGAATTCAAAACTAAGGAAAAAAATCCATAAAAATAGAAAGAAAAATAACATAATTAATATCTTTGATCTATAAGATATATAAATTACTCTAATTTGAATAGATTTAATAGAAGAAGATCTAGACTTAGAAGAAGTTGGATGAATGAATAAAATTACAAACATGTCAAAAAAAAGGCCATGCAACTTAGAGACAACTATCATGGATAAGAACTCGATGAAAGTAAATAGTCAAGTGAGACTTTTTTTTAAAAAATATGATAAAATAAATAAAAAAATATGTATATTAAAAGAAAATTGAAATGGCTATTGCCAAAAGATAACAAAACTAAAGACTCTTAAATCTAGATTAGAATAAAAAAAGAATTGACAAGATTGAAGAAGAGTTCATTCTTGCCTCTATATATACTATCCACCTAAGAGCTATGTGGTAATATGTATTGACTTTGCAAGCTATATGCCTTAACTTACAAGAAAAGTTTTCTATGTGTGTGCTACATAGTTAATTTGTTCCACAAGCTATCTACATGTGTCATACAAGGTTAACTGTTTTACCAAGTTTATAACCTAAAAATAAACTATAAACATATGTAAAGTCAAAATCTTATCTAAAAAGCTTTTAGAAAGCTTTTCTAGAAGATATTATGAAATTAATTTATTTTTATTTATTTTTACCTATTTTTATCTAATCATATAATTAAATACTAAAGTAAGTATATATTTTCATGACATTATCTCTCCTTCTAAAATAAAGATTTTCTATTCTTTATCTAAATTTTCATAGATGTCATTGAAAAAAAGCATCCACCTTCTTTGCTGCATTTGCAAGATTTTTTGCTAAATTTTATGTGTATTTACTATTATCATATCCATGCCAATAAATAAGATTTTTCAACCTATTTCAATATCATTTTGAGTCTAAGACTTCTTCTATCTCAAATTCTTCATTATTATTCATTTTTATAAGAGAAGGTGGCACTTGTTTTCTTCTTGATATGTTCATTATCTTGTATGGTTTAAGAAGAGACACGTGGAATATAAGATAGATCTTCATTGATTCCAATAGGTATAATTGATAAGCAATTGGATTGATTTGTATACAAATATAAAAAAGTCAAAGCTTATAATAGTCTAACTTGTCACAAAAGCAAATAATCTTGATATTATGACAAAATAATTATATCCTATCATCCATGTTTAATTTTAGTTTTTTTGTTGCAATAGACATCTATGTTTATCTTTTCTCATTCTTAAACTTCTTTTAATTGAACCTTTATTGTTATATGTAGCTTTGACAAACAATTTGCCAAATCTTTTCTAGCAAGATTATCAACACTTGAAACTTTAAGAGCATCAAATTGTGAAGATAACCTTAATTAATAAAGAAATGTGTTTGGTGAATAGAAGAGTATACCATGTTATTATAGGTGAAGTCTACTAATAATAAAATAGCAATCTAATCATCTTATTAATAGTTGATGGTACAGTTCAAATACTGCTCCAAAACTTGATTAATATGCTATGTTTGTCCATTAGTTTGAAGATAAAAAGTCAAAAATAACTTTAAATCTATCTTTAAAATCTTAAAAAAGATTCTTCAAAACCTTGATATCAATTAAATCTCTTTATTCAATATAATATCTTTAGATAATCCATGATAGCAATAGATGTTTTCAAGAAAAATCTTAGCTATTTTTGCACATGTGATAGAATTTTTATATGGTACAAAATGTGCTATTTTGATAAAACAATCTACTATCACAAATAAAAAATCATATAAAATTGAAACTAAAAGTTTTGTGATAAAATCCATAGAAATAAAAGACCATGGTTGTTTGAATATGGATAATGGTTGAAAAAGTCTATAGTGTTGATGACAAGGAGTTTCTACATTCGTCGCCACTAAAAATCTATGAAATTTATCTCCAAAGTCTTAATGTATTTAAAATGTCCGGCCACTAGTAAGTCATGATGTGCTTGAAGAACATATAAATATGCTTCTCCTTTTAGAATATATAAACATCCTTTGAAATGGAGTATATTATTTTTGAAATTGAACTAAGAAGCATGATGAGACTTAAAAATAAGGTTCTTAATATTATAAATAAGAAGCTTAAAGAACATACTTGATTGAATTTTTTTGACAAAGGTTGAATCAACAATCAATATTGATTTTATTGCTCAAAGATGAAAATGCTCTAGCTTCAAGAGAATTATTTTTTATTGATCAAAAGATGTATTTTTTTTAATAAAAGATTCTTATGTCTAAAAATGTCTAAAAATTATGTCTAACAAACCTTGTTGTTTTTTGAATCAATAAATGAGCTTAAAATCAAATCTTAATAAAGACATATTTGAACGTGCTTAGCGATGATTCAAAATATGTGCTAACTTAAAATAATCAAGATTCTTATGATCCATATAAACAATGAGTGGATTAAAATTATCTTCTAGATAATATCACCATTCTTGAAACAAATCCATAATTACAAGAAATTCCTTGTCGTAAATCTCTTAGTTCATATCAGTTAATAAATTTTTTTGAATGAAAAGCTATTAAATAAAGTTTATTATCTATTCTTATTTATGATAATATGGTACTCTAAGCAAAGTATAATGCATTTTTTTCCATAAAAAATGGCTAAGAAAAGTCAACACGATATAAGATTGGTGCAAAGATAAGATTATCTTTAAAGCTTCAAATGTTCTTTCTGATTCTTGATTCTATTAGAGTTTTTTTTTATAAGTCAAACATATAAGTGGAGTTGCAACTTGAGAGAAGTTTTTTATGAAGGTTTAAAAGAATTTTACAAATCCCAAAAAACATTAGATATTTCTTATTATTTTTGAGATCTTTCAATCCATAATAGTTAGAACTTTCTTAAGATCCATCATAAGTCTATCTTTTAAAATGATATATCTTTAGAAGTTGACTTGAATATTGTGAAACATACATTTTTTATTTTTATTTTTATTTATCTTAAGATAGAATCCTATATCTTTTAATTTTTATAACACTCAATGAACATAAAATTCATATTTATTAAAATTTTAAAATAAATTTAGATATTATTTAGGTAATAGACAACAAAATCATCTAAAAATTCTCAAAGGACAACATGTATTAAATGTTGGAAAGCTATTGATGTATTTATAAGTCCAAAAGGCATGACAATATATTTAAAATGACCATACTTAATTTGAAATATATTATTCTATTTATTTCTTTATTTGATGTATACCAGATTATATGTTTCTTGTAAATCTAATTTTGTATAGATCTTAATGTGATTCAATTGATGAAGAAATTTAGATATCAAAGATAATGCGCACTTGTCCTTCATAGTGATTTTGTTGAATCCTTGCTAATTGACATACATCTACAATGATTTAACTTTTTTCTTCACAAATAAAATTAGAGCTCTTGTTGGAAATTTGAAAGCATATATGAAATTCTTGGTTAGATTTTCTTCAAAAAATTCTTTGAATTGAACCAATTCATTTTGTGATAAATTGTAGATTGATTCAAACATCAATTGAGCTTCTTTTTGAAAGTCAATTGAACAGTTATAGACACAATATTTTGGAAGAATATCTGTATTTTTCTTTTCAAATACATCTTAAAAATATTGATATTGGTTTGAAATACGACTTGAAGTATTTTTACTATTAAAAATAAGTGTGATATAAATGACACAAGCTAATCCTTTTTTTGCAATATGCAAGAAAACTCTTGCACCTACAAATACAAGTTTAATTTCATTAGTTTTTTAAAAAATTACTTAATTAATTATTAATTTAATTTTAATTTCAAAAAAAAGAAGATTATAAAAAATTCAATATATTTTAGGATTATATTTTTTTAGCCGTGATAAATTTAATAATATTAAATATTACAAAGCTACTATAACCATTACTTATTATTTCTATAGAAAAAGTTCTATAAATAATATTAATTGAAGACAATGAACGACCATCTATTATCACAGACATACAATTGAAGAAGATTTGAAAAGATTCTAGGAAGTTCTAAAAGATTCTTATAGATTCTAGAAGGTTCCAAAAGGTTCTAATTGGTTCTATGAAGATTTTAAAAGTTTCCAGCAGATTTTAAGAATTTTTTAGAAAATCATAGGAGATCCTAGAAGATTCTAGGAGTCTTTAGATGATTTAGGAAGTTCCCAAAGAAGGATCTTAAGCTTGCATTGTTTCCAAGCCTTATAGAAACTTCTCAAGAAGCTTCTTAGGACCTAGTATATATAAGAGTCAAGGTTGAAGGGATCTTCATACTCAACAACTCACTTATTGTGGTCTAGCCAAGACCTTTTTGCCTTGTATCTAATTATTATTCTAATGTCGAGTTAACTCCATTTCTTGATTTTGAATCCTTGTCTTGTATATGGTCCCTAATAGTTTGTTGAGACTAACATAAAAAAAATATTAGAAGCTTGGTCTTTCTTGATAAAGAGTGAATTACCTCTCTTTTTGAAAGTACTATGGCATTTTAGAGGTTTTGGATTACCTTCTTTTAAATTAATATTTTTCTTTTTTTAGTATTTTTTTTGATTTTTTTTCTTTATATCATTGATCAAGTTTTTTTATTTTTTTTATTTTATTTTTTTTCTTTGAATATGTATGTTTTTCTGATTTTTTATGGAAAAAAGTAGAAAAGTCTATATGACAGACTCTAAAGAAATCAAGTTAGATTCTATTATTAATGCTCTTAAAGCATTAATGATGAAGACAAAGATTTTGTCAAAGTAGAATAAAGAACTATATATGACCATACATAATGGTCAAAGAGCCGGAGTGCCTCAACCACCACATCAAATAGCAATAGAGGTTCCAAATTCTCAAACGAATATGTTTGCTTCAATAAACATGGAAGGTGCATCCATCCAAGACAATGACCTGACATCAATAATAACAAAAGAACCAAGGATAAACCTTCTAAAAAAGTCCAATGGCACCCACTCAAAATTTCATGGCTTTGTTAAGAAAATACAAGTAATCACTTTGCTTAAACTTCAATAATATTCCACTGAAGTATCTCATGTTGGTATGGTTGGAACCTTGCTTTAAGGTCAAGCTTTATTTTGGTTCGTTCCATTGTTTGAAAATAATTCTTCTATATTATTCAATTTATAGTATTTTTGGAAGCATTTGTGGAAGCATTTGGTGAATATGATAAGGTTCATTCTTCAACAACTAAAATTCAAAGCCTTCTACAAGGAATGCATTTTACATCAACATATGCCTCAAATTTTTGACAATTAGTATGTGATATAAATTCGAGAGAAGATGCATTGATGAACCAATTTCATTAGGAATTAAGAGATGATATCAAGGACTTATTATTATCTATGCCAAATTCTCAAACAATCAATGAAACCATTAATCGAGTTATGAAGTATGATAACCGTTTAATTCAACAACAATAAGATAAACATTCTTCAATTACGCTACATGTATACACCAATTATTCTGCAACTTCTTCACCATCCAATTTTAATGAGCATTTGGAAGCAAAAGATATGCAAATTGATGCAGTTTGCTTCAAACCTCTTTCTAAGCAAGAAAAAAAACATCAAAGAGAACTTGGCCTATACTTATATTGTGAAAAATTTGGTTATAAGGTTAATAATTGTTTAGAGATATGCCAACATTATCATGTTATAATATGACTATATGGTGAAAGAAGATAATATGGATCTTATTACAAAAGAGCCAAGTTAAAATATAAAGTAAAAAAATATGGATAAAAGATAGGAAGGTAGTAAAACTTTTAGAAGTAATGCTATTTTTTTAGAAATGTGACTTCTACTTACTTTGTTAGACCATAAATAAGGCAAAATCAAGTAGATTAGAAAAATAAAGAATATAGACATTTGTAAGAAGAAGTTAAAAATTGATTTTAATAAAAATTAACTCAAAAAGATAAAATTTGATATATGAAGAGGTGTCACGGCCGTAATCATGTAAGCTAATAATTACATATAGAAATAGGTAGAAGTAAGTAAAAGTAGATAAAAGTAAGTTAATTCTATAATATTTAATATAGAAGCTTTCTAGAAACTTCCTAGACGTTGCTTTGACTTCATAGGTGTCTTTAATTGACTTTTTGGATTAGAAACGTGGTCAACAAGTTGGCCATGTGCCACACATGTTGTTAGCTTGAAGATCAAGCTAACTATGTGGCCGACACGTAGAAAAACTTGCCTTGTAAGTCAAGGCATGTGTCCTACAAAGTCAACACATATTGGAGGTCCTATAGAATGTTGCCACGTAGCCCCTAATTAGATAGTATATATAGAGACAAGAGTGAAGGCTTCTTCACTCTTGTCAACTCCTTTCTTGCTTCTAGTCTAGTTTCAAGGGTCTCTAGTTTTCTTGTCTTTTGGCAATAGCCATTCTAGTTTCTCTTTTCAATATACATACTTGTTATTCATATTTTGTTACTTTTCTTTGACTGAAGGCTTACTTGTCTGAACTATTTTTTCATCGAGTTCTTGTCCTTGAGAGATTGACAAGAGTACACTTACAATATCAGAGCTTTGTTTTTCTTGAGTAAGAGTGGATTACCCCTTTCTCTTGACAAGGCATAAGCGTATTAGAAGTTTGCGGATTACCCACTTCTAAACTGATATTGTTCTTAGTATCTTCTTTGTTATCAAGTCTTTCTTTTCTTTTGTCTTGAGCAGTATCAAACAAATTTTTCTTCTTAGTGTCATTATGGCAGAGCTTGTTGAAATGAAGAGTGCAATGGCACAAATGCAAGAGCAAATGAGGGAGTTAATGCTTGCGATGCATCAACTCAATTCACCAACACATGAAAGAACAAGAATAGCAGAAAGTGGAAATATAGAGATGATCGGAGCTGCTTCATCATCTACAACAAATCACGTTCCTTCTCCAATTGTACAACACCCTATAAGTACTAGAGAACCAAGAATTGCCTTACCCGAGAAATTTGATGGTACGAGATCCAAGTTTTGAGGGTTCATCAATTAAGTACAATTGGCAATTGAACTTCAACCGCAAAGCTATCCAACTCCAAGATCACAAGTCAGGTTTATTGGCACTCTATTTTCTGGTTCTGCATTATTGTGGTTTTTGTCTTTTCTTGAATAACGAAATTCAATATTGGACAATTTGGAAGCTTTTTTGGCGGAGTTTCGATCTATGTATGGTGAACACGATGCAACTCGTGTTGCAACAAATAAGATCCGAATTCTGTGACAAAGAAATCGCTCAGTAACAGTATATGCTTCACAATTTTGACAACTTACAATTGACATCAAGTGGGATGATGCTGCACTCATCAGTCAATTTCTTTATGGATTGCAATACGAAGTAAAGAAATTGATGCTCAACTTACCTGATTCTCAAACTTTGAGTCAAGCAATCGATTTTGCGGTAAAATGTGATAATCGACTATTTGAATTTCGATCCAAGAATCATTCACGGGAACCTCAACGTTATTACTCAATGGCAACATCAACATCTTTGCCAAACGTACATTCGGAAGTAGAAGACATGCAAATTGACGCGGTACATTTTAAACCCCTAACTCAGCAAGAAAAGATTCGTCGTCGTTAAGAAGGATTATGTTTATATTGCGGAGAACCTAAGCACACTGCTCAACATTGTCCAAAGAAACGACGCAACTATAAAATGAGGGGTACGACGGTCAAAGAAGACAACATGTCGGAAAACAGATTCGTCCAGCTACAATAGGGATCGTGCAGCTGGAACCTTGTACAATTCCTAATGAAGGTCCTATCCTCTCCTCAGAACCCTCTCCTTGTTTTATAATAGACTTATATTTAGAACCTAAGAATTACAAAGCCTCTGCTTTATTAGATTCGGGAGCCTCAGCATGTTTTTTAGATGAACAATTTGTTAAAAGTCGTAAAATATCCTTTGTACAGAAACCTAAACTAGTACATGTAGAAGTCATAGATGGTCGTCCCTTGTCTTCTGGAGATGTCACTCATGAAACTCATCCTATAAAAGTAACAATAGACGGTCATGATAGCTACATAGCTTTTAACATAATTAAATCCCCGTCCAATCCAGTTATTTTAGGTTTATCCTGGCTAGAAAAATATAACCCTCGAATAGATTGGAATTCGCGTAAACTTGACTTTTTCCAAAGCGTTATTAATAGATCTACCAATCAAGTAAAAAATTATAAGTCTAGTATAGTAAAATCCGTACTGATAGGTGCAAAAGTATTTATACACGCAGCAAAAAAAGGATCAACTTTTGCTATTTATGCTGCACCCTATTTCTGAAAACGTAAAGACTTCAAGTGGCATTCCAAGTCAATATCAGGAGTATCAAGACGTTTTTGAGAAAAAGAATGCAGATATTCTTCCTGAGCATCGCCCATATGATTGTTCAATCGACCTCAAGGAAGGAACTCAGCCACCATTTGGACCAATTTACAGTTTATCGCAAGATGAGATGGCTGAACTCAAGACATATATTGACGAGAATTTAGCGAAGAATTTCATACGCCATTCAAAATCTCCAGCAGGAGCTCCAATTCTATTCGTAAAGAAAAAAGATGGATCTTTACGAATGTGTGTTGATTATCGAGGACTCAACAAGATCACAATCAAGAACAGGTATCCATTACCTTTGATATCAGGACTCCTTGACCAGTTGAATCAAGCTAAGATCTATACAAAAATAGATCTAAGAGGAGCATATAATCTAGTACGGATCAAAGAAGGAGATGAATGGAAGACTGCGTTTCGAACCAGGTATGGATATTTTGAATATAATGTCATGCCCTTTGGATTCACGAATGCACCAGCTGCTTTTCAACATCTCATGAATGATGTATTTCGTGAGTTCTTAGACAATTTTGTCGTCTGCTATCTAGACGATATCTTGATCTATTCTAAGAATGTCGAAGAACATGAAATACATGTTTGTCAAGTATTACAAAAACTTAGAGATGCAGGATTGTACGCCAAGATGGAAAAGTGTGTATTTCACACTATTCAAGTTGACTTTTTAGGATACATCATTTCAAATGATGGTCTCATGATGGATTCTAAAAAAGTCCAAACAATCATGGATTGGAAGATTCCAAGGACAGTAAGAGATCTCCAATGTTTCTTGGGATTTGCCAATTACTATCGGATCTTCATCAAAGATTTCTCACGAATTGTAGCTCCACTTACACGCTTGACTAGTAAAGATAAATTCCAATGGAATCAAGAAGCGGAAGCAGCATTTGAAGCCTTAAAGACATCGTTTGTCTCTGCACCAGTCTTATATCGTGTTGACTTTTCCAAGGCATTTTTTATGGAAACAGATGCATCAAATTTTGCCTTGGGTGCAGTTTTATCACAAATGGGAACAGATGACAAACTTCATCCGATAGCTTTTCATTCAAGAAAATTTTCAGCAGTCGAGATCAATTATGAGATCCACGATAAAGAACTTCTTGCGATCATAGATTCCTTTCAAGAATGGCGTCATTATCTAGAAGGCGCTTCTAGTCCAGTCACTGTGTATACAGATCACAAGAACCTCGAGTATTTCATGTCAGCACGCGTGTTGAATCGTCGTCAAGCTCATTGGAGTATGTCTTTGTCAAGATTCAAGTTCATTATCACTTATCGGCCAGGGAAACAATAAGGTTTGTCTGATGCCCTATCTAGACGTTCTTATTTTGCACCAAAAGAAGGAGATGCAGCTTTTGAGCAACAAAGAACGGTCCTCTTGAAACCGGAGCAATTTCATCTCCAAGCAATGAAATCAACATTGACTGTTGATTCAACTTTTCTCAAGCAAATCCAATCTACTATGTCCTGAGACCCTCTTGTTTATGATATCGAGAATAATTCTTCCAAGTCTCATGATCCTTCTAAGTTCGAGTTCAAGAATAATCTATTATACTTTGAAGGTCGCCTATATGTTCCAGAAGGAGAAACACGTTTACGTGTTCTTCAAGCACGTCATGACTTTCCAGCAGCAGGGCACTTTGGATATAATAAGACTTTGGAACTCATATCAAGAGATTTTTGGTGGCCACAAATGTGGAAGTCAGTCAAAGACTTTGTACAATCATGTGATATTTGTTCAAGATCAAAAATTCCTTGTCATCGACCTTACGGACTTCTTCAGCCATTACCTATACCAAAACAACTATGGTCTTCTGTTTCTATGGATTTCATCACAGATCTTCCAAGCTCAAGATCTTATGATTCTATATTTGTGATAGTAGATCGTTTCACCAAGATGGCACATTTTGTGCCATGTACAAAATCTATCACAGGTGAAGAAATAGCTAAGCTTTTCATTGATAATATCTATCCCTATCATGGATTACCTAAAGATATCATATCGGATAGGGGAACTCAATTTGTGTCAAGATTTTAGAGGACTCTTTTCAAGATTTTAAAAATGGACATAAAGCTATCTTCGGCTTTCCAACCTCAAACTGATGGACAAACAGAGCGCGTAAACCAAGTCTTCGAGCAATATTTAAGGTATACTATCAACTACCAACAAGATGATTGGACAACCCTTCTGCCATTGGCAGAGTTTGCTTATAATAACACGGTACATTCTTCCACGTAACAAACATCTTTCTTTACCAATTATGGCTATCATCCACGACTTGATACTTTTGATTTTTCAAAAGTTGATAATCCTGCAACAGAAGATATGGCAAATCGGTTGTCAGAGTTACATGCAATAATGAAGACGCAATTGAAAGAAGCTCAAGAACAACAAAAGATAAACGTAGATCTATATCGTAAAGAGCAACCACAAATCAACGTGGGTGATAAGGTATGGCTACTTCGTCGCAATATTAAGACTATTCGACCTTGTGACAAGTTGGACTATCGTAGGCTTGGCCCCTTTTCTGTTTCTGAACAGATCAACCCAGTTGCATATCGGTTACATCTACCGGAGTCAATGAAGATCCATCCTGTATTCCATGTGTCTCTTCTTGAACCATATAAGACAGTGGATATACAAGGAAGAAGACAAATGCCACCGCCTCCTATAGAAGTAGATAATAATGAAGAATTTGAGGTGGAAGAGATATTAGACTCAAGGCGGCACCGAAATAAGCTGGAATATCTTGTTCATTGGCGCGGATATGATATTAGTGAACGCACATGGGAGCCATCCAAGAATCTAGCAAATGCATCAGCTAAAGTCAAAGTTTTTCATCAACGACATCCATCAAAACCAAGATGAAAATCTCTCTTATAAAAGAGATAAGATTGAGGCAAGATAACATTCAATTTCTTATTTTTGTTTGTAACTTCTTTGCATCTGTGACGCTAATTAGATGGAGAGCCAACAACCAGCAGATTCAACTCAAGTACCTTCGTTTGCTGACCTGTCAGATGAGACATTACGATTGTCACAACCTTCAAGACGTCGCAATCGAGATGAAGATCTTCAAGAACGACATGTTCTTCCTCGAATAGATGGTGAGATACAACGCGTTTGGTATCACGATTTGGGAAGGGACTCTCGATGTTTGGTGATTTTGCTAGAAGTAGGAACAACTCCTGATGGTGTTCCGAATATTCTATTCGAAGGAAGTTACATAGGCCTCAACAATGATCAAATAACTGGGTGGTCTTCCCGCCCTGGTATGGGATACTACCGATGATTGAGAGGCCCTATCAATCATCTTCGAAGAGAACAGAGATCAGAGTATGTGGCGAATATAATTCGTCGCATCATAGATTTTCTCAACATATGATGACCGCTCCTCGTGGAACTCGTCTCTAGAAGGGGGGGTAATGTCACGACCATAATCATGTAAGCTAATAATTACATATAGGAATAGGTAGAAGTAAGTAAAAGTAGATAAAAGTAAGTTAATTCTATAATATTTAATATAGAAGCTTTCTAGAAACTTCCTAGACGTTGCTTTGACTTCATAGGTGTCTTTAATTGACTTTTTGGATTAGAAACGTGGTCAACAAGTTGGCCATGTGCCACAAATGTTGTTAGCTTGAAGATCAAGCTAACTATGTGGCCCACACGTAGAAAAACTTGCCTTGTAATTTAAGGCATGTGTCCTACAAAGTCAACACATATTGGAGGTCCTATAGAACGTTGCCACGTAGCCCCTAATTAGATAGTATATATAGAGACAAGAGTGAAGGCTTCTTCACTCTTGTCAACTCCTTTCTTGCTTCTAGTCTAGTTTCAAGGGTCTCTAGTTTTCTTGTCTTTTGGCAATAGCCATTCTAGTTTCTCTTTTCAATATACATACTTATTATTCATATTTTGTTTCTTTTCTTTGAGTGAAGGCTTACTTGTCTGAACTATTTTTTCATCGAGTTCTTGTCCTTGACAAGAGGGCCGGTTATCAACCTGGGTCGAAATCAGACCCCAAGTCACAAAACCAAGCACCCATAATAATTTAGGGGTTCTTTTGTAGATCAAAGAATGGAATTTGATAGGAGACTAGATAGGATTTCTATGAACATTGATTTTGTATGATTTGGATTTGTATGGACTTTGTAAGAGCTTTACAAAGTCAAATTTGTTTCAAATGACTTAGATTTTTGTGAAATAAATAGGATTGATGATTTGATCGATTTTGAGAGTTCTATTTTAGATTGATAAGTGAAATTTTGTAGGTTAATTGTTATAATTTTGCTTAATATGTATTTTGAATTTTAGCTTGATCTAATGGTTGAATTGAGGATTATTGAGGTTTAAGTGGTTTAAGGTCTCAGAAAGTAGAATTTTAGGTCTAATGAGGTTTTTTAAGATTTCTTGCAATCTACTTGTTGGATTGGAATGAAATTTATGTGTACAAAAATTAGAATTATTTTTCTATGTATATGAGAAGTTTGAGATCAATCGAATGGTGAAAAAGAGAGATATTGACTCTTAGAAATTGGCATCAAGGTCGGAGAAGGAGGCCGACCAATACCCAAACACGTTTTTGAGGCTATCGTTTATTTGGTAATTTCAATCCTTTTCAAATTTTTTTGTACTTGTTGTCAACTTAATTGTTAAGAAGTGAGCAAGTTTTGAGTTAAGATCAATGGTTCATTCATTAGTAATTGAGGTTTAAAACTATTGTAGGAATTACTAGGATTTGATTTAGGATTAGGGTTTGATTTAAGGTTTAGAATTTGATTAAGATTTGATTTAGGATTTAGAATTTTGTTAAGATTTGATTTAGGATTTAGAATTTGATTAGGATTTTGTTAAGATTTAGGACTTAATTAGGATTTGATTTAGGCTTTAGGATTTGATTAGGATTTGATTAGGATTTAGTATAGGGCTAGGATTTGATTAGGATTTGATTAGGATCTGATTTAGAGTTTAGAATTTGATTAAGATTTTATTTAGAATTTATTTAGGATTTTATTAGGATTTATTTAGGATTTAAGATTTAATTAGTTCTTGGCCTAAGATTTGAATGAAGTCCAATAGGATTTTAACTAAGATTAAATTAATATTGAATTAAGGTATATTTGAAATATATTTGTCATCATTCAAATATTTCTTTAAGATTTCTTATTATTTTTTTGTAATTCTTTTGAGGTTTCTTTGAATTTGATTAAAGCTTGTTTAGCATTGTTATGGTCTAATTAAAGTTTAATTAATATTCTATTAGAGTTAGGATTTTGTTGTTACAATTTCCATTCTACCTTCCATAGTCAGGTGCCCAGAGCATTCTCTAGCAAGACTTCACGTATTACGATAGCGTACATATTGAATGAAGAGTGCAATTACATCATTAAAAGCTTTGTAAGAAAACGAGGGCGTTCAGCCTTAGTAAGGACCATATGGCTCGATTCTTTACTATCACAAATCAAAAAAAGTCTTCTATTCTCTACGAGCCCTTCCTATTATTTTACTATATCTCTACAGTTAGGAGTCACAAAACTAAAGTGTTATGTATTATTGGACTTCGAAGCCATTGTATGTTTTATTGAAGAAGAATTTTCTAAATCACAAAAAATTTGTATGGTTAAAAAATCCAAAGGTGTACATATAGAAGTAATAGATGGTTGACCTTTATCCTGTGGAGACATCATTCATGAAACGATTCTATTAGAAATAACATTTGACAACCATAGCAATGAAGTAGTATTCAACGTCATTAGATCACCATCAAGTTTAGTTATTTTAGGACTCTCATGGCTTGAAAAATACAATCCGTGAATAAATTAGGTATATCAAAAGTTAGAATTTCCTCTAATAGTTCATAGAACCTCCAAATCTATGAAAAAGCTTCTAACACTCAACAAGCTAAAACTTTAATAACATTTATTTATTGGAGGTAGAGCATTTGTAAGGGTTGTCAAATAAGGTGCTACGTTTGCTGTCTGTGCAAATCTACAATAAAAACTTGTGGTTACTATAACAAAAATTCCAAAAGTATATAAGAATTTTGTAAATCTATTTGAAAAAAAATGCAGACATTTTGTCAAAGCATCGCCCTTATGATAGTACAATTGACCTTCAAAAAGGTGCTCAACCTCCATTTGGGCCCATCTATAATTTATTCCTAAATGAGCTTACAACTTTAAAAAAAGCACATTGAAAAAAATTTGGCTAAGAATTTTATTAACCATTCAAAGTTGCCAACTGGTGCTTCGATATTATTTGTGAAGAAGAAAGATGGATCTTTATGCATGTGTGTCTATTATCGTGGTCTTAATAAAATCATAATAAAAAATTGATATCCATTGCCATTGATATTTGGATTTCTTGATTAACTTAGCCAAATAAAGTTCTTTACAAAGTTTAATCTACGAGGTATGCCATTAGTACATATTAAAGAAGAAAATGAATAGAAGAAAATATTCTTGCACCAGGTATAGATATTTTGAATACAATATCATGCCTTTTGGACTTACCAATGCACAAGCCATATTCCAACACTTAATGAATGTTATATTTTGCGAATATCTTGACAACTTTGTTATAATCTGTTTGGATGATATTCTAATCTTTTTCAAGAATTTGAAAGACTATAAAAAATATGTCTTCCTTGTGTTGAAAAAACTACAAAGTTCTAGGCTTTTTGCAAAACTAAAAAAGTGTGTATTTTGTACAACTCAAGTTGAATTTGTTGGGTATATTATTTCCAATAAAGGATTTTTTATGGATCCAAAGAAGGTACAAGCAATCATTGATTGGCCAAAGCCAAAAACTATATGCGATATCCAATACTTTCTTAGATTTGGAAGCTTTTACAGGATTTTTATTAAGAATTACTCCAAGATAGCTGCTCGACTTACTCGGTTGACATGCAAGGACAAGCTAGACTTGGCCTCAAAGTAGACAAAGCTTTTCAAAGCTCAAAAGATGCTTTCACAACAGCTCCAATTTTGATACATCTAGATTTCAACAAGCCCTACTTTATGGAGATCAATGCCTCAGACTTTGCATTGGGAGCAATCTTGTTGAAATATGGAGAAGATGATAAACTACATCTAATTACATTCTATTCTAAAAAATTCTCAATAGCAAAAATCAACTAAAAAATCCACAATAAAGAGTTGCTTGCTATTGTGAATTTTTTTTAAGAATGAAACTACTTTCTTGAAGGTGCCTCTTATCAGATGACTAAATATATACATATCACAAGACTCTTAAATACTTCATGTCAGCATGAGTCTTGAACTGTCGCTAAATGTATTAGAATATATCTTTATCACAATTTGATTTTTGCATCACGTATCGATCCGAGAGCCAACAAAGATTATCAGATATATTATCAAGTTATTTGTGCCTTGAACCACAAGAAAGTGAGACAACATATAATCAAGAATGGACAACCTTATTAAAGCGTGAATAACTTTATCTTTGAGCAACCAATAATTTAATACGTATGGATTTATCATTTCTTGATCAAGTTTGTAAAGCCTCAAATATAGTCCATCTTGTTCTTAATATCAAGTGTCTTGTCAATAACCTTTTTGAAGAGTCTTCTAAATTCAAGTATGAAAACAAGTTTTTATTTTTTGAAGAACATTAGTTCATTCCTAAAGGGCCAATTCACCTGCGCATTCTTCAAATATGCCATGACTTTCTTGTAGTCAAATATTTTGGATTCAACAAGACCTTGGAACTTCTTTCTAGAGACTTTTGGTGGCCTAAAATATAGAAGGACGTTAAGAAATTTATACTATCATGTGATACTTGTTCAAGATCAAAGAACCCTTGATATTGGCCATATGGACTTTTTCAACTCCTTCCAATTCCAAGACAACTATGGTCATCTATCTCTTTGGATTTTATTACACTTCTTCTACTATGAAGCTCATTTGATACTATCTTCGTAGTTGTTGATTAATTAACCAAAATGGTACATTTTATATTTTGTAAGAAGTCAATTATTGGTGAAGAAATGACAAGACTCTTTATTGACAATATCTATTATTACTACGGGTTGCCAAGTAACATTGTATCAGATCATGGGCCATAATTTGTATCAAGATTTTGGAAGGCACTCTCCAAGATTCTTAAGATTGATATCAATCTTTTTTCTACCTTCCATCATCAAACTAATGGCCAAATGGAGTAGGTCAATCAAATTCTTGAGGAATATTTGAAGTGCACCATCAATTATCAATAAGACGAATAGACTTCCTAGTTGTCGATGCCAAAGTTTGCATATAACAATACAATCTATGTATCTATGCAATAAATGTCATTCTACTCAAACTATGGTCATTATCCAAAGTTGGATATAATAGAGCGTTTAAAGTTGGCAAATCCACTAGCATGGGAGTTTGCTATGAAGATGGCCAAACTTCAAGCAACCATGAAGATTCACCTAGAAAAAGATCAACAATGTTATAAGCTACTAGAGGATGAATCGACAAAGGAACATCCTCCATTCCAAGTTAATGACAAAGTGTGGCTTTTTCAGTACAATATAAAAACCAACAGGGTATGTGGTAAGTTGAATTGTCGAAGGTTGAGACCATTTGTGATTCAGAAATAAATCAATAATGTAACTTATTATTTGAAGTTACGTTCATCTAATCTTTTATGTTTCACTTTTGAAAAAGTATAAAAAATCAAATATACCAGGTCGAAGACAACTCTCACTTTCTATGGTTGAAATCAATGATTATATTGAATTTGAAGTAGAAGAGATATAGATTCAAGAATAAGACATGGAAGGCTTAAATATCTAGTCCATTGGTACGGATATGATATCAACAATCATATGTGGGAACTGGCTGATAACCTTGTAAATGCACAAATGAAAGTTCAAAAGTTCCATCAATGACATCCATCTAGACCAAAAGTGATAAAATAAAGATTAGAAGTTTATTAAGAAATAGATACCTTGCCAGTCATACCATCTCAACCAATTATCCCGAGATAAAGAGCCACCTAAACTACAAAGACTTCGAAGGATACTTAGTATTAGGTCGCTATTAATTATGTTTGAGGTAGAACTTACTTATGAAGGATGTCCAAAAGAAATGTTTGCAGGGCAATTCCATAATGAAGGTATCAAAGATCATGCTTAGTCACGAGTAGAAGACTTGATATACTATCAATGGCTACAAGGGCCAATGAACCATTTGCTTCTCGAAAAACAACTAGAATATATAGCAGATACTATGCTATAGATCTTCAACTTCTTACACATATACTGACTTGAAACAACATTCCTTCTTCGAAACCTCGAAGCTAAAAGAGGAGGTGATGTCATGGATATACAATTGAAGAAGATTCAAAAAGATTTTAGGAGATTCTAAAAGGTTCTAAGAAGGTTCTTGTATATCTTAGAAGGTTCCAAAAGGTTTCATAAGGTTCCAATTGGTTCTATGAAGGTTCCAAAAGTTTCTAATAGATTCTAAGAAAGTTCTAAATAGTCATAGAAGATCCTAGAAGATTCTAGGAGACTTTAGATAATTTAGGAAGTTGTCAAAGAAGGATCTTAGGCTTTCTTTGTTTCCAAGCCTCATAGAAACTTCTTAAGAAGCTTTTTAGGACTTAATGTATATAGGAGTCGAGGGTGAGGGGATCCTTAGTCTTGAAAACTCACTTCTTGTGATCTAATTAAGATCTTCTTACCTTATATCCAATTATTGTTCTAATATTGAGCTAACTCCATTTCTTGGTCTTGAATCCTTGTCTTGTATATGGTTCCTAACATCTATGACTTCTATCTAAATAGATTTAATTTTCTTCACTAAAGTTATGTTATGCCTTTTAGCAAATTCTTCATTTAATAAACGTATTAAGGTTCTTGAATCTTATAAGGCTTAGGCTTTGTGATTATGTCTTAAAATAATATTTATTATAAATAAAGAGAGGATTTTGAGGAAAAATTATGACCTTTACGAGGTGTTGTACAAGGTTGTAGTTGCATGATCCCTATTGTAGTTGGACAAACTCATTTTTTGATATACTATCTTTTTTGATAGTCATACTTTTCATTTTGTGGTAGCATTACTACTTTGGACAATGTTGACTAGTGTGCTTAAATTCTCTATAATATAAGTACAATCTTTTTTAACGATGATGAGTATTTTTTTATTTAGTAAGAAATTTGAAACATATTGCATGAATTTGCATATCTTCTACTTTTAGATATATGTATTGAAAAAATATTAGTATTACCATTGAATGATAGTAATATTGAGACACACTTGTATAACTATTAGAATAAAATTTAAAAAGTCAATTGTTACACTTCACAGCAAAGTTAATTACTTGATTCAATATTTAAAGATTAAATAAGATAAACATCAATTTTTTATCTTATATTATAATTTGTAGAAAAATAGGTCAACAAATGTAGTATCATTTGACTTGAAATTAGTTACAAGTTGTTAAAACTATAAAACATATAATGTTATTAATTAATTTTCTAGTCATAAAATATAGATTTTATTGGTTATAATACAAATTGCATCGTGTTTTCCATACATGGATAAAAACTTTATCAAAAAATCCTCCAAATTATCCTATATTGGATCTTCTCATTTAAGAAAAAGATAAAAACCATCATAATATTAAACATAAAAAAGTATATTAATGAATCTAATTTGTAATCTTGTAGTTGGATAGCTTTAGAATTGAAGTTCAATCATAAGTTATACTTGATTGATAAATCCTCAAAACTTAGATTTTGTGCCATCAAACTTGTTAGGTAGTGTAATTCTTAGTTCTCTAATAATGGAAATATGTTCTACTATAGGAAAAGGGATATGATTTTATATTGATATTAAAGTAGTTGCAATCATCTCTATATCTTTGCTCCTTGTCATTCTTATTACTCTTTGTAGTAGTAAATTAAGTTGATGCATTACAAGCATTAACTCCCTCAATTGTTTTTGTATTTATGTTATTACATATTTTATTCCAAGAAGCTTTGCCATGATAACACATAGAAAAGAGAAGATGTCTAATATCACTTAAGACAAATAGAAGAGAGGATTTGATAACAAAAAAAAATATATTCAAGATAATATTAATTTAAAAGAAGATAATTTATAATTTCTAATATGCTTATGTCTTATCAACAAAAAAGAGTAATCCACTTTTAATCGAGAAAAGACAAACCTCTATAATTATAAGTATACTCTTGTCAATCTATCAAGGATAAGAATTTGATGAAAGCAAATAATCAAGTTAGACTTTTTTCAAAGAAGTATGACAAAATAGAACGTAAAAAAAAATGTATATTAAAAGGTAATTGGAATGGCTATTGCTAAAAGATAACAAATTAAATACTCTTGAATCTAGACTAGAGCAATAAAAGAGTTGATAAGAGTGAAGAAGGCTTCACTTTTGCCTCTATATACACTATCCATCTAAGAGCTATATGGTGATGTTCTATAAAACCTCCAACATGTGTTGCCTTTGCAAGCCTCATGTTTTAACTTGCAAGAAAAGTTTTCTATGTATGCACCACATAGTTAGCTTGTTCCACAAGCTATTCACATGTGTGATACGTAGCTAACTTATTGACCAAGTTTCTAATCTAAAAGTTAACTATAAATACGTGTAAAGTCAAAATCCTTTCTATAAATCTTCTAAAAAGCTTTTTTAGAAGATATTATGAAATTAATCTATTTCTATCTATTTATATAAATAATTACTAGAATAAATATGTAAGTCTATGAAAATATGTTCATAATAGCAATAATTTTTTATTTTAAGGTAAAATATTTAAAAATAGATTTAAACAAAGATAATAATTTATGATCTATTTCTACAAAGATGCAATAGAGCAAAGATCTCAATAATATGGATATACCACATATGTTTCAATAAAAACCAATCAAAACCAAATCTTAAGGTACTTTTTAATTACTTGATTTGTTGTTATGATGTAATACAATTATATGACAAAAATATGATAAAAAATAAATTTTCAATTAATATCTTATTAACTTAGTACAATAATAATTCAAGATATTTAAACATGGCTTTATAAAAGTTTCTTAGTTTATTTTCTTATCTTAATAATTAATAGATTAAAGTTTGGTTAGTAATTTTACCTTCTAATCTATAGAGACTCTTTTATTGCTTAAAAAAGACCATAAATTATTAAAATCAAATTAAAAGAGATAAATATTTATCATGGTTAATACAAGGATTAAGATGAAGGTAGGATTGGGCTAAAAAAATCCCTATGATAGGTTAGATTGATACCTGGAGGTTGATTATTTGTGAGATAGGGTCAAAATCAAATTCTTAGCTATTAAAATGACAACATAGGACAAAATAGGACTTCATTTGAAGATCACTAATTAGAAACAAAAAGCTAGCTTGAAGCTTGTTTCAAAAATATAAAGCTTGTTTTTGTAGACTTTGATTTGACTTTGTAATGGTTGTTCAAAGTCAAGGTTTTTATTGGCAACTTGAGATTTATGCAATACAATTAAGGCTAGTACTCTTAGCTAGTTTATAAAATTAGTATCACATCTATAGTTCAAAATTTGATAAGTTTTGGTTAATTAGATGTACTAAGTGTAAGTAAAAATTTATAAAAATCTAACAACGAGGTTGAGAGATATCTGGATTTTGGTACAAGAAGGTATTAGAAGTTAGTAGTTTGGAGTTGGATAGGATTTTTATAATATGTGAAGATTTACTAGTCGGATTAAGATGAATTTTGGCATGGTATTACAAGACTTGAAGATCAAGCTATACACCAATTTTGAATTGAAGTTAATAGTTGAAAAAGGAGAAATCACTACTGGAACATTTGTATCAACTTTCAAGTTAGTAGCCAAATAATATTAGTGTGGTTTTTAAGCATTTTTTTATGATTTGTAAGTTAGATTGAAAATAACTCTTTTTGAACACATAGAAGACTTATAATGGCATTAGTTTGCAAAATTTTGCTCCAATTCAATGATTAGATTAGAAGCTATAGCTTACTAAAGCTTGTTGATTAGAATTAAAGTTTACGAAGAAAATTTAAAATTGCCTAATTATGAAAGTAATAAAGCAATTGGAGTTTATATATAGTTGAGATTATTAAGAAGAGTATTTTTGAGCATTTTGTATTGGATTTAAGCACTTTTGAATTAATATTCAAAATACATTCTTCTTATAATAGTGAAACATATTAAAATTCTTGGATACTTATAAAACACAATTCCACCTTCTACAGCCAGATGCTTAGTACATTTCTAAATAGGATAACACATAATATGACATCATGTACAAGAGAGTTCTAAAGAGAGAATTAAGACATTTTAGACTATTTGATCTTTGTTATTTAATGACTAATTATGTAACCAAAGGCTTATTTCTAAGATCATTAGGAATGTTGAACTAAATTGATTGTTAAGAAAAATGATTATTTGAACAAATCACCAATTATCATCTTTAAGACACCACCAATTTCTTTATCTCATATAATAATAAGAAGGAAGATAACTTCATTTGAAAAAAATATGAGATATTAGTAGATGTCAGATAATTTTTCATATTAATAATAAATTATAAATATTATAATTTTAATTCTAACATGGAGGTTGATAATATAGATGATAGAAGTAAGATCTCTTCTCTTTTAGTTCATCTTATAGAATTTCTTAGTTACTCTTGCTTGAATTTAGTATAATTAGATAAAGTACATAAGACAGATGAGTCAAATATTTTGATCTTAAAGATTTATGCTTTTTACATTATATAGAAATAAAACAAATTCTGATACAAATTATTAAATAATTGAGCCACAAACTATCAATAGATATTAACAAGCAACTTAAGTTTTGTTGAAAGAAGCTATAACAAGTCAAACTTGCAATGAACAATAATTATTGAGAAAAAAAAATGAATCTTTGATACCTTATAATCATCATTACAAATGATCAATTATTTTTTGACAACTCATATACTATGTTTTAGCTATAATAGTAGAAGATGAGATGGTTTTCAAATGATGGCTTGCTTAGATCTAATATATACCTTCAATTCACTCAAAGCAACTATGAAAAATTTTGATTATATTATTTTGAGAGAAAGTACAGATTTAGATCACCTTATGATGTTGCTTCATGAAAAAATTCAATCAAAGAAGAAAAAAAAATGATTCATTTGATGAATTAACAGTTCATAGAAAAAAAAAAGTCAAAGAGTAGGTCTAAAGAATTTGGAAGTACAACCATTGCTTCCTTTCTTTTACAAATTTTAGTGATATAAGAGGTTTTACAAAATACATTGTATTAAAAAAGCATCAAAGAGGATTCATATAAAAGATGGGCTACAACAAAGGCTGATTAAGGTACTTTCAAAATTGCAAGGCAATCTAAGAATTGTTGAGCAGTAAGCTTAAGTAGTCAACACCACCAACTTCTTGTGGTAGTTTGAAGTCTAGAAGATAGTGAGATAGGAACCAAGGGCTAGGCTAAAGTGGCAAAAATAAGTAATTAAATGCTCAAAAATATTCTTTTAAATCTATAAAGAAAGGTTACATGTATTTCAAATTAATGATCTAATGGACAAATTTAGACATATACATAGCAATCTTGATGTGATAACTTATATTTTCTTCTAATTCTATAACTCTTTATATAAAGTTGGCCTACTTCTACAACCAAGACTATGGCATCACAGCAAGCGACAATTGGCCTTATAAATTAATTATTCTAAAAAAAATAAAAATAAAAAAATGCTTGAATAGAATACTTTTTTAAATAGAAATAATAGTTGTTCTAAAAGAGATGAAAGGAAGTAAATTTTCTAAGCCAAATGAGATTATTCTTGAATTCTTTAGAATATCTTTTCTTTTTAAAACTTGATTTTTTGAAAGCATATGACATGGTTGATTGGAAATTTTTCTTTTATATAATAGAGACATTGGAACTTCTACCAAAGTTTAATAATATTTTCAAGCTATTACTTAACAATGCAAAGACATGTGTGAAGATTAATAAGATACTTTCTAAATCTTTTAAGATTGTGAGAGGAGTGAGAGAAGATTGTCCAATTGCTCCTTATCTACTCCTTATAGTAGCAAAAGTTTTCAATACAATAGTCATGAATTAAGTTAGGCTAGGATTAATAAAAAAGATTAAAATTACCTATAAGCCAAAGACAACAAATTTTGGCTCACTATGTAGATGATACATCTTTGAGTCTTAGATGTGAAGAAAAAAATGTGAGACAATTTATTATCATACTTAAAACATTTTATATGAGATCAAAATTTATTTTAAATTGGACCAAATCAAGTAGCTATTAGAAAAGTGAATACTTAATTATTAGAATACTATAGAAAAATAAGATAAGCATCATATAGATTAATAGTAATGAAGTAAATAAACTATTAGGAGCACTATTTGGTCTATCTATAATGTCAAGTGACTTTAATTCAATTTTATTAAAAAAAATAAAACTAAACAACTAAAAAACTAAAAAAAAACTAAGCAAGAAATAAAGCTATTGGTACTATATAATGACCAATGCTACTAAAAGAGGAATAATTATCAATAATATTTTTTTTATCTACCATGTTCTATTTTATCTCACTTTAGAGAAGAATAAAAAATTATCTATTATAAATCAAAGCATCTCTTACTAATTATTTTATACAAAAGATGATGCATTGGGTCTATACTAAGGTAGAATAGCTATAATTTTACCAACTATTTCATAAGGGAGGAATTAATCTTATTAATTTAATAGATTCAATAGTAGCATTGTCAGATAAATGGATTATGAATGCTTTAGAATTTTTGAATTTCAACTTATATATGATTCTAAGATATCATCTTAGTAAATTCCAATTATATTTCAAAAGAAAATAGCAACCAAGCTTGGAATTTTTCACTTTTAAGAAGCATCAAAGTATAAAAAGATCAAAAGTGTAGAATATGATTGGATTGGCATGGAAGGACTTATCTCCTTCCTACATCCCATGGAAAATGGATGAATTATAGCATCTATCATGATCAAGAAATCATTAATATTGAACCTGATATTTCACAAAAAAAAAAAAAAAAAAAAAAAAAAATGGAATTATATAACCATGGTCTTAAAAAATTTGAAGATATATAAAAAAAATGATATTTTTTTTCTTTCATAGAGGTTAAAGCTTGCTTTGGGCTTGAGCAAGAGGAAGAAAGTGCATGGGCAACCATTTCCAATTGAATATCCTAGCAAAGGATGCAACTCATCTCTAATCCAACATAAGGATATGTGAGAGGGTGAATGGATGGATGTCTTTGCAAATAAAGCTTCTTAAACCCTCTTGTTGGTTTGGCATACCAATGATACATACCAAACAAATCTTTAAGCAATGGAATTTTGGATCTATTCACAAATGCATGTTTACAAGTCAAAGGGGAAAACTCTCACATTGTTCAAACTTTCATCATGAGTGGAGAAAAGACTTGTATTATGAATCCACAAACAAAAAAAAACAAACAAAAAAACAAACAAGTACATCATAGGTAAGAATCATTTCAATAATAAGAGGGCAAAAAATGAGATAATCTATCTATATTACGGAAGGATCAATCAATTGGTATGGAACCACGGCTGATATTAGTGGTTTGGACAAATACCATTTATGTAATATTCTGCCCAATTTGGTTGCACCTTCTTCAAGAAGTGGCATGTGGTAGCAAGTGTAATTTCACAAAAGTGGGAAGGCATACTCCTGTAAGGATTCAAACTCAAATGAATTAACATTTGGGATGCAGAAAGACCAAGGAAGGAGGCAGGTCTTCTTTAGCAAACATAGCACAAGGCAATAGCATTGAACTTGTGGCAAAGGCAAGTTAACATAGAAATAGATGAGTGCTATCCTATGTGCATGTGTGGAGTGTGAGAAACAATATTACATAGATTTTGGAAATGTGATTCCGTATCTAAAACATGAAGATGGAGGATTCACCTACTCCAACTATTCATCTCAACTACCATTCAACAAGTGAGATAAAGGCACAGGGACAATAGAATTACAAACAATTTGGGCCATAGGACTGAAGCATAAAGAGTATGGCTTGTTACTATGAGAGGAAATATCCAAGGAATTTGACATATACAATTTGCTCCATCATGGATACATTGTGTATTTGCATATCAGATCCCTAGGGAATATAAAAAAAAAGTCACTCAAATCTGGTTATTGATACAAAGGATTGTTATATGGGTTTTGTGGATTCAGCAAAATGATGCTGTATTCAACAGAGTGTTTTGGACAAAGGAACAAGTATATCATCAAATATGGTTGCAATTGGTAGACTATGGAAGGAATGTGTGGTTTAGAATGTAGGAGATCATGAAATATAGATCACTTCACGCAGCTGAATTCATTAAACAATTTCACCAACTGCGGTGTATGAACCAAGTGGTGGCAAGGTGGAGGGTAAACAAGCCAGAATGGAAGTTATCACGGTAAGAAAGGCTGTAGGAGATAGGTTTTTTTTTCTTTACTGTAATCTAACCCCCTGGCCAGACCTGGCTGGGGATATGTAACTTATCTTACTTGCAATAGAGAAATTCTTCTATTTGTGTCAAATAAGAAGAAGAAAGGTTACCAGATGAGTTTCCTGTCTCATTAACTGTTTTATCAAATGACAGGCCAAAAGTTGTGCAGTTTCAGTCCAACCAGAACTAGACTGCTTCCCAGAAGGGTTCCAGGTGGGCAGACAAAATTTCCACAAGGGGCAGAGTGGGCAAGTGGCTCAACGAAGAAATATTTTCCTGCTGCGCACTGCCAGAGAAAAGAGAAAAATTGAAGAACAAAGGCCAGAGTTTATTCCTGAAGTTTATCGTCTGTGTGGGTGAACAAGCTATTGCAGGGAATGACAGCAAAAGGCTCTTTTAGTTCCTGATTCAGACCTTGGGGTTCTGCCCAAATATTATACCTTTTGGTGCAGCCTGAGAGGGAGTTGTCAATGATAACTCTTATTGCTGCAGCTGCTGTCAGAGAAAGCATCCATCCAGGTAAAGCCTTGTGTCTGCTCACTCTTGCTCCATCTCTCATTAGGTAGATTTCTGGGCTTTTGTGGCTTTTGGCTTGAGTGTGACAAATGCAAGGCATCACAGATTTTTCCCAACCTTGTTGCATCCACCTGCTTCCAAGGTTGGGCACCAGTAAAAAAAATTCATGGCGTTCGCAGTTTCTGACTGTCCCTTTTAAACAGTGCTGAGTGTGTTCCACTGGTCCCCTCCAAAGGGGGCCATACTTTGAAACACCTTGCGACTGAGCTTGGAAATATTCCACTGTAGCTACACACAAGTGCCAAGCAGTGCTCATGCCTGTCTACATGTGGGGGCAGGTACAGGAAAATTTTGCCTCCTTACTGTGGCTTTGTAAAACCCAATGAGTGCATCAACACTAGATTCAATAGTTGGTTTGAATAGCAGTGGTGAGCTTGTATGTTCAAACACTATCAGGAACTACAGCATTGATGGTGGAAGAGAGGGTGCATTGAACAAGTTTCAAAGATGTTTGAGTGAAGATGTTGAATGTGAGTGGAGGTCATGTGGAGTTGCCTTACCCTACACACATTGCACACTGCAAAACATTGCACATTGCAAATATGGGTCAGTGAATATACAAGAACAAGAAGTGTGGAAGTTATTCACACCATGTGGCAAAGCATCCATTGGTGAGCATTTCTATTTTGGGAGCCTCACTTTCAATGATGTAAAATGGACACAATGATGCAGAAAAGTGAAGACCCTATTGAGCCATCAAAAAGTGACTAGATGTGCTTGTGTGGTGTAGTATGTATGTAAATGTCTCCACCAATGGTGTACCACTGCTCCCATAATAACCTCCTTAACATTCTTTAAATTATTATAATAAAAAATCACTCTTGTTGGCTTGTTTCTTTATCTCTTTGTTGTCTGTGTGCTTCTTTGTTTTTCTTTTTTTTTGTGTGGTTCAAGCATGAATACAAGACCCATGCTGTCTATCCATTAGTTGCTGTCTTTTTTTGTACATCCACAAAGTGTAGTTGTACCCAATAGCACCCATTGTAGGTTCTGAACTATATTGTGATCAACCCAATTCTTAGAGTGCCATTCTCATCAACACCCAAACATACCTTCATGAACATGGAATCATATACTCCAAATGAGCTTCAATGCAAGTGAATTTATCTAATGAATGCTGAACCCCTGTTCCAGGCAAGTCAAAGCTTCTAAAAGACAGGCACTTCCAAACCGACTTCCTAAAAAGCAAATGACTCTCATAACCTGGGTGCATCATCAGTATAACTGTGCATGACAATGATGAAAGAAGCTGCAGTGATTGAAGGCTGCAACAACTTGCAGTGAAAGCAATCCCACATTCACAAAAAAGAGAAAAATACAATTAAAAAAACACAGCTAAATACAAAATTTTATCCCAAGTCTCATCCGTCCAGCCGTCTGTATTCACATACATATATACAATAAAAATAAGGCAAGCTAAATATCTGAGTCCAGTTGTGGAGAAACAAACAGGGATGGGTGATGAAGACAGGTCTTTTGTGCCCACACCCTCTTCCTTTCTTTTTCTACTCATGCTTTTGAGGGCCCCAACCAGGACAGTGGACTTTTGCATCCCCCCATTTGCAAATGATGGGGAAGATCACGTGATTCCACACAAAAAATGGTTCGTTACAATCCAGATTGCCTGACAATATATGAGGCCAAGAGTACTACTACCACTATTACCCACTACCCTTAGCCCCCTTTCTCCTTCACTGTATTCACACTCCAGCTCCCCCACCCCAACCCACGGTCTCTTCAAGGCCGGTTACCGCTGCATGACCACGGTTACCGACCCCCCCCAGGAATATTCTTATATTCCTTTGCGTTGGCCTTCGCCGCCTAAGAGGGTTTGAAGCCACCGCGAGCAATACTGAGAGCAATGAGTAGCATTGGTAATGATCGACATGGTAGGGTCCAACGTTGAGCGTGTAGATTGTGTCGCCTACTACGTAAAATGACAAAAGAAGCTTTAAGGCAGTTTGAATGTGTGTTCTCGGCGTTGCCTTATAAGTTTTTGTTTCGTGCAAATACCTGGCGTGTGTTTTTTCCTTCTTCTTCCTCTTTTGGTGGGACCAGGGGCTGTGGACAGCTCAGTTTCAACTTCCTCGCCGAAGTTTGGGGGGATTCTTCTTGAGTAATAAGTTCCGGGTTGTCAACGAACGTCGTGGCGAGACGCTGAAGGTTCCAGGTGCTGTTGGTGACGAGAGACGAGAGGTTCGGAAACCTGTTTTTATTTTTTTTGAGGATTTCGTCGGAGATGTGGTCCTGATCGAATATTAACTTAATGAAGGTTATATCCGCTGTATTCCGACCTTTTCTTCTTCTTCTTCTTCTTCTTCTTCTTCTTTTTTTTAAAAAAAATTTAAGAAAACTTCGTTCCAGTGAAATAAATCAGATATAATATCATCAAGCTTACCAACCCGTTCTATCCGAGAGGCAAGACGCTTGCGAAATTGAATGATGCTCATTTTGCGAATCATGAGGCGAGATTTGAAATGAAGTCTGTTGCGCCGAAGAGCTCGTGCTGTCTATTGTATTCATTTTGCCATCTGCAAAACTGACAACAAGTGTATCGTGTTAACTAAAATAAACAAGCTGCGATCCGTGTAAGAATTAAGAGGCGGAGAGGGTCGTATGGGTGGCAAGGCCGCCTTCACGAAGGGCAAGAAGGCATGTCATCTCGAGTGATGAGGTATGACCTAATTCGAGATCCTCCTTCGTTGCGACGACTGCCCTGCACCACCACCACCACCAATCTCACGAAATCTCACGGAATTCAGAACGAGCACGGAGCACAATCTCACGAGAGAATAGATCTAACAATTCTTAAAGAGTTAAGAAATAATTTGTGCCTGATTGTCAGACACTGCGAGAGCAACGCAAGCGCTAGGGACGTCCAGGGTTCCACATGCAACTTTCTCTCGCATGGACAACAAGACTCAATCAGGTAGACCTTGAAATCATACAGAAGCTTAACATTTAGAAACTGAACATTACCGTCCAGCATGCAAATTTAAAGGCTCAGAAATGAATTTGGATTTTGTGCAATGGTTTCAAGCTACCTATTCCTTGGTGTAGCCGATCGATGGATCGTGGATCTGGTGAGCCGATATCGAGTAAGAGGTTCGCGTGGAGCTTGGTCGGGCTTCATGGGAATTAGGTACTGCTTTGTTCCACCCCGGATGATCCAGCCCCTGAAATTGGCCGAATCCGCCATAGCCTTGTCCGTTGATGCCAAAGGCACGCTGATATATAAAGCTAGCCGATGCAATCGAAAACTCAGCCATGAAGGAAAGTATGACAGAGAGAAGCAGTGGATGGTCAAACTCGAACTCGAGGAATCTGCTCATGTCGATGGCGTCACAGAAGGAGGTTTCGCCATTGCTCTGGGATGTGGTGCATGTCTCTTGTGCTCAGATTGGAGCATTGAATGGGGACGATGGAGTAGAGCGCTCTCTCACGTTTGTCCCTCATGTCGAGCAGTTCTTTCGATGACGCAGTGCCAAATAGTGGGGCCGAGGAAAATAACGGCTGCAATGGACAAATGTGAGGATGTAAGGATTTCTATTCTAGGTTATGAACTAGCCTTTGAAAGAATGTGGACGACTGTGTTTGCACACATGCGAATTGTTATTCAGGCAAAGACCTGGAATGAGAAGAGGTTCAATCGAAGTCCCAAATTGAATCGCAGGTTTACCTTGAGTGTCATTCGCACAGATTGGCTCACTCAAGTTGTGAACCTGCCAATCGGAAACGCATAAATTAACAGTCGAAATTCAATGCTTTACGAGCTGTGGGCCAGTTCCAGACACTACGAAAGATAGGGATAGAATGGATTAAAGTAGTGGTGCGTTAGGATACGCCTGTCACAAAATTGCACAAAAAGGGGAGAAAGTATGGCAATACCAAGTCAAGGTTGAGGTTCTTCATGTCCTCAGCAATGTCGCAATTGAGGATATCTGCATGCAGCTCGCTTGCAGAGTCTTCACTCGGAAGACCCCCCGACAGCGTAGATCTCAAGGTGATATCTGCGACGAAGAGGCAAGGCTTCGCTCGCGCGGTCGCAGGTTGAAGACCGCTGTCACAACTACTCCGAAGGGATTTGATCAAAGCTATTCTCAACGAAACCAAAGTGGCATCAGGAGAATTGCATCCCTCCAAGCTTGCAATTCAAACCCCGCGATACTGAATCTATGTGCTGTCCATAGCAGAAACCATCCTTGCTAGCTCTCGGAACACGAGCCCACTGTACAACCAACCTGCGACCTGTAATTTAAGCCAAGAATCTTAGCGTGCAGCTGCCAGCCGCAAGCTTAACAAAATCAATCCCTCAAGAGACCCATATCCACTGTGAATGGGTGGATCAGCGGAGATGACAGCGAGTAAGCAATGTAAGCACTGCTCTCACAAGTCACACTGTATCTTCTCAATCTTTGTCAGCAATGAATGAATGAATGAATGAATGCTATGCAGAGGGAAGCATTGTGTTCTTCTATTCCCTGGGTTGGGTTGGGTTGTGAGGGGGATATGAGAGCCAGGACGCCATCGTTATCCTGTGTGGGCGTGGGCACGCAAGTCTTGTGTGAGCATGAGGGGTGCGTTGTCAGCCAGTGCACTAGTGTTGTGTTGGGTTGTGCCCACTGGGTTAGGTTTGGTTTGGTTGGCTTGGTCATTGGAACCTTTATTTGTTGCAGGTTGGTTCTCTCTGCACCTGCCTGTGTCATATGGATCACTCCCCTGCCTGCTGCTGTCTCTTTTTTTAGTAAATTGTTTGTGTTTTCTGCCTACTGACTGGTGATCCTTTATGATGATCTTCCAAGTTCTTACATGAAACCGTTTAAAGGGATTCCATGGAACGGTTTTGTGGGAAATTTGCCTGGAGTTTTTCCACCTTGCATGTGATGCTATTATGATTACTTTGATGGAAGCCCTGAGTTGATTTCTTTGCAATTATTGTTAAAGCTATCTGACATTGCTACTGTTACTCATATATTGATTTTATACAGTTAGTGTGTGTAAAATGACAAATACATAACATCAAAAAAATATTTATGCTTTTAATGTAACAAAAAATTATTATTTTTATTTATAAAATCCAAGGAATTTCAAAGTAAGACAAGAAAATAAGAGAGATGTTGACATAATTGAAACAACTTTAGTTGTTCTTACAAATAGTAAATATAAAAAATATCACTTTTTTTATAACAAGAAACCCTAAGAAACAAATATTAAATTATAAGTTTTTTTTATTTTTAAATTTAATATATTTTTTAAAGATATGTATATAGGTGATTGGCATATTGGAGGATTTATTTTTAGGTTAAGGATAGTTATAAAGTTTATTAGTCTATTAATGTTGTCTTATATTTTGATCAATAATCTACTATATCATGTTATTATTCTTGAATATTTTATAAATATCTTAAAATAAAAAAATAAATTTTCTTCAAATATAGTAGTAATTCTAAAAATATCACCAAATACCATAAATTTCTTTTAAGGTTATGTTGTGCACTTACAAATTCAAGAAATATAACATTTTTGTATCTAAAATTAAAACACAAAATGATTGATGCTAGTATAAACAATGTTAAAAGATAAATATAAATTCACATGCATAAATAAACAAATAGAGGACGTAGTTGCTATATAGAAATCTGAAACAACATACACACACAATTGCAATTTTGCTAAGTTAACTATTTGAGTTATTAAAATCTTTAAAAATTGTTTAGAAAATACCATAAAGACCCACCAAATAAGAAAAATATTAAGCTTCAAGAGGCAAGGCCTCTCATTCCTTACTAAGAAAAGATTACAAAGTTATTCTTACCCTCTTCTGTAGAACCTGCATGGGAGCAGCTTTAATTACATGAGAAGTAAGTCCACCACACTACATATTTTAATTTGGGAAAAATCCAATACATTTCTACAACAAGTTAGTAGTTAGAACACATCCACATACATAGCCACATTAGCATTGTGTGCTGAAATATAGAGTCCAAATCATTACTTAAATCATGCATAAAGCTAAAATTATACATAAAAATAAGATAGAACAAACATATATAGATACATCTACTAAAAAACAATTAACAACTTGTGATTGACATAGATACTTAACAAAGTTTTAGCCAATTACACCTCTTTTACTGTAAAATGTGTGCACGAAAACAAATAAAGAGTAAAATCACTCTTAAATTGTGTGTCAAATTTAATCCACAAATAAACCGTTATAAAGCACTTAAATATATAAAAATAATAAATCAATTAAGGTTATTATTTTACATTTAAATATGTCAACTGAGATTTAAATTTTTTAAAATAATAAAAGATTCAAGTGATTTGAAATTTAAAATTAATAATTAAAAAATAATTTAAAGGCTATTTCTTTTCATTGGCAATTGAGTATTTATTTAAACTTCATCTATCTAAACAATCCAAGTTCTAAGTAAAAATGTAGATTTTTTTTAAATAACTATAATAATTTATCTACTATATTGAGTAGTATTAAGAGATAAAATTTAAGTTATATTTTGAATTTATAATTTCAAAAGTACCTTAATATATTTATAATTATATAATTATATTCTAAATTAAATTTTTTATAAATTACCTTCTTAAATTTAAGAGTAGAAACAATGATAAATTATAACTCATAAAAGATAAAATTACTTTTTATAAAAAAAATCCAGATAAATTTTATAAATAAGTGTACTTTACTATCAAATTTTTGAAATTTCCAAAGCTATGGTATTTTTTATTTTTTTAGATTATTAATTTTAATTTAAATAGATAAATTAAAACTTTAAATAAAATTTTGTACTAGATATCATATAATTTACTAAAATTAAAAAATAAAATATATTTATAATTATTTATTTTAAAGCATTTTTATCAATTATAATTTAGAATTTGATTCAATGAAAAGGTTAATTTTAATGAATTCAAGATATCAAGCTTTAAACAAAAAAAAAGATTAATAATTTAAAAAAAATTAATCTTTGAATTACTACTTTATACACATAAATATAATATTTAAAATGATAGCTAAATATTTTTTAATAATATTAAGTTAAAAAAAAATTCAGATAATATTAAAATATTAAACATATATTTTATTTCAATTAAAAATAAAATATCTAAATATTATAATTATATATTTTTTATTTTAAAAAATTATTTAAATTTAAATAAAATTTAATTCTAAAAATAAAATTTTTAAAAAGAAAATAAAGAAAATTTTACTTATTTAAAAAAATATTTAATAAATAAATAAATTTTTATTATTTTTAAAATTATTTTTAAAATAAATAATTTTTATATTAAATAATATTAATTTTAAACTTCTAAAACTATGAGATAATTTTGGTTTAGAATTTTTATACACATCAATAAGATTTTTTTAGATTTATAGTATTAAATATTTTAAATATAGATTTTTTTTATCAAACTATTAAAATTATAAAAAAAATATTATTAAAATATTTTTATAGAATACCTAATTATAATAAGAATATAAATGACCTTTATTTGACATCTATAAATTGAGTAAATTATCTAAGGATGTTTGTATATTATAGGCTCTTGATCATCTCGAAGAAGCTTTATTTTCTATGAATCAATTTGAGAGGAATTTTAAACCCCTTGAACATGAGCCTTTGAAGTTTAACAAAATGTCATAGACATACACATGTAAGCCAATAATTACATATATAAATAAATAGAAGTAAGTAAAAGTAAATAAAAGTAAGTTAATTCTATAGTATTTGATATGGAAGCTTCTTAAAAGCTTCATAGATGTTGCTTTGACTTTGTAGGTGTCTTTAATTGACTTTTTGGATTAGAAACGTGGTCAACAAGTTGGCCATGTGCCACACGTGTTATTAGCTTGAAGACCAAGCTAACTTTGTGGCCCACACGTAAAAAAACTTGCGTTATAAGTCAAGGCATGTATCCTACAAAGTCAACACATATTGAAGGTCCTATAGAACATCGCCACATAGCCCCTAGTAAGATAGTATATATAAAGACAAGAGTGAAGCCTTCTTCAATCTTGTCAACTCCTTTCTTGCTTCTAGTCTAGTTTCAAGGATCTCTAATTTTCTTGTCTTTTGGCAATAGCCATTCCTGTTTCTTTTTTAATATACATATCAAATTATTTCTATTTTGTCATCTTTCTTTGAAAGAAGTGTCACTTGTTTATTTGTCTTTATTATGTTCTTCTCCTTGACAGATTGACAAGTGTACACTTACAATATCAGAGCTTTATCTAATCTTGATTAAGAGTAGATTACTTCTTTTTGTAGATAAGACATGAGCATAATAGAAGTTACGGATTACCCTCTTCTAAACTGATATTGTCGTTAGTATTTTCTTTGTTCTCAAGTCCTCTCTTCTATTTGTCTTAAGCGATATTAGACATCTCTTTTCTAAGTGTTATCATGGCAGAACTTGTTGAAATGAAGAGTGCACTGGCACAAATACAAGAGCAATTAAGGGAGTTAATGCTTGCGATGCATCAACTCATTTTACTACCACAAGGATCAATAAGATTGATAAGAAGTGAAGATATAGAAATGATTGGAGCTGCTTCAACATCTGCACCAAATTATATGCTTTCTCCTATGATAGAACGCCCTACCTGTGCTAAAGAACCAAGAATTGCCCTATCCAAGAGGTTTGATGGCACCATATCAAAGTTGAGAGGATCTATCAATGAAGTACAATTTGTGATTGAACTTCAACTCCAAAGTTATACAACTCTAGGATCGCAAGTTTGATTTATTGGTACGTTTCTTTCAGATTCAGGATTATCATGGTTTTTATCTTTTCTTGAACGACGAGATCTAATATTGGATAATCTAGAGGCTCTTCTAGCAGAGTTTCGATCCATGTATGAGGAACATGATGCAATTCGTGTTGCAACCAATAAGATCCATATTTTACGACAAGTCAATCGATCAGTAAAGTTGTATGCTTCACAATTTCGACAACTTCCAAGTGATATCAAGTGGGATGATGCTGCACTTATTAGCCAATTTTTCTACGGATTACAATATAAGGTAAAAAAATTAATGCTCAACTTATTTCATCCTCAAACATTTAGTCAAGCAATTGACTTTGATGTAAAGTGCAACAATTACCTTTTTGAATTCAGATCTAAGAACCGTACAAGTGGACTTAACGTAACTATAATTCAATAGAAACACCAACATCTCTTCGACACATACATTTGGAAGTAGAGGATATGCAAATTCATGCAGTACGTTTCAAACTTCTTACTCAACAAGAAAAGACTCGTCGACGTCAAGAAGGATTATGTTAATATTATGGAGAACCAAAATACATTGCTCAACATTGTCCAAAGAATAATGCAACCACAAAATAAAGAGTATGACTGTCAAAGAAGACAATATGTTAGAAAACGAGTTTGTCCTGCTATAATAGGGACCGTGAGGCTAGAACCTTACACAACATCTAATAAAGGTCATATTCTCTTCTTAGAACCCTCTCCTTGTTTTATATTAAATATTATTTTAGGACCTAAACATTACAAAGCCTATGCCTTGTTAGATTCAGAAGCCGCAATGTGTTTCTTAGATGAAGAATTTACTAAAAGATATAGCATATTTTTAGTAAAGAAAAATAAACATATTCATGTAGAAGTCATAGATAGTCGTCCATTGTCTTCTTGAGATATTATTCACAAAGCCCTTCGTATAGAAGCCATAATCAATAGTCATAATAGCTTTGTAGTATTTAATATCATTAGATCTCCTTCTAATCCAATTATTTTAGGTTTATCGTGGTTAGAAAAATACAACCCTCAAATAGATTGGATTTTTCGAACTCTTACTTTCTCTAAAAGTATAACTATCAGTGTAGTTAATCAAGTAGAGAGTCATAAGTCCAGTTCAATTAAAGCCATATTTATAGGTGCAAAAGCGTTCTTGCATGCTGCAATAAAAGAATCACCATATATTATTTATGCCACACCTGTTTCTAATGGTGCAAAGACTTCACGTGGCATTCCAAGCCAATATTAAGGATTTCAAGATGTATTTGAAAAAAAGAATGCGGATACACTCTCAAAATATCGTTCCTATGATTGCTCAATTGACCTTCAAGAAGAAGCACAACTGCCATTCGGACCAATCTACAGTTTATCACAAAATGAGTTGACTGAACTCAAGGAGTATATTGAAGAAAATCTAGCCAAGAATTTCATATGCCATTCTAAATCTTTGGCAAGAGCTCCAATTCTATTTGTGAAGAAAAAAGATGGATTATTGCGGATGTGTGTTGATTATCGAGGATTCAACAAGATTACCATCAAGAACGGGTATCCACTACCTTTAATATCTGAACTTTTTGATCAGCTGAATCAAACTAAGATCTATACAAAAATAGATCTACAGAGAGCATACAATCTAGTACGCATCAAAGAAGGAGATGAATGAAAAACTGCGTTTCGAATTAAGTATGGACATGTTGAATACAACATCATGCCTTTTGGACTTACAAATGTACCAACAGCCTTGCAACATCTTATGAATGATATTTTTCGAGAGTTTTTGGACGATTTTATAGTCTGTTATCTAGACTACATCTTGATCTATTCTAAGAATCTAGAAGTACATGAATTTCATGTTCGTCGTGTTACAAAAATTAAGAGATGCGGGACTTTATGCCAAGATAGAAAAGTATGTATTCCAGATTATTCTAGTCAAATTCTTAAGTTACATCATTTCAAATGATGGACTTATGATGGATCCTAAGAATGTTCAAACTATTATAGATTGAAAGATTCTAAAACGGTAAGAGATGTCTAATACTTTTTGGGATTTGCCAACTACTATCGGATCTTTATTAAGGACTTTTCTCGAGTTGCAACTCCATTTACATGTTTGACTTGTAAAGACAAACTCCAATGGAATCAGGAAGCGGAAGTTGCTTTTGAATCTTTAAAGGCAGCGTTTGTTTCTTCATCAAGCTTGTATAGTGTTGATTTTTCCAAAGCGTTCTTTATGGAAACAGATGCATCAAACTTTGCCCTAGTTGCGATTTTGTCACAAATAGGAACAGATGATAAACTTCATCTAGTAGCCTTTCATTTAAGAAAATTCTCAAATCAATTATGAGATCCATCACAAAGAACTTCTTACAATTGTGGATTCTTTTTAAGAATGGCATCATTATCTAGAAGGCACTTCTAGTCTAGTCATCATATATACGGATCACAAGAATCTCGAGTATTTCATGTCAACATGCGAATTAAATCGTCGCCAAGCTTGTTAGAGCATGTATATATCAAGATTCGAGTTCATCATTACTTATCAACCAAGAAAATAACAAGGTTTGTCCAATGCCTTGTCTAGACGTTCTTATCTTGCACCAAAAGAAAGAGATGCAGCTTTTGAGGAACAAAGAACAGTTCTCTTTAAGCCGAAGCAATTTCATCTTCGAGCAATAAAATCAACATTGACTGTTGATTTAACTTTTCTTAAGCAAGTCCAATTAAGTATGTCTTCAAACCCTCTTGTTCACGATATTAAGAATAATTTTTCTAAATCCCCTGATCCCTCTAAATTTGAATTCAAGAAGAACTTATTCTATTTTGAAAGATGCCTTTTTATTCCAGAAAAAGAAGCACGTCTACTTATTCTTCAAGCTCATCACGACTTTCCAGCAGCAGGATATTTTGGATATAATAAGACTTTGCAGCTGATATCTAGGGATTTTTGGTGGCCACAAATGTGGAAGGCAGTCAAAGATTTTGTACAATCTTGTGATATTTGCTCAAGATCAAAAACTCCTCATCATCGATCTTTTGGACTTCTTCAGCCATTATCCATTCCAGAACAACCATGGTCTTCTGTTTCTATGGACTTCATCACAGATCTTCCAATCTCATGTTCTTATGACTCTATATTCATGATAGTAGATCATTTTACCAAGATGGCACATTTTGCACCATGTACAAAATCTATCACAGGTGAAGAAACAGCGAAGCTCTTTCTTGACAATATCTATTGCTATCATGGATAACTGAAGTAAATTATATGAGATAGGAGAACTCAATTTGTATCAAGATTTTGGTGGACTCTTTTCAAGATTTTAAAAGTGGATATAAAACTATCTTCAACATTCCATTCTCAAACTGATGGACAAATAGAGCGTGTGAATCAAGTTTTGGACCAGTATTTAAGATGTATCATTAACTACTAACAAGATGATTGGACAACTCTTTTACCATTGGCAGACTTTGCTTATAATAACACAATACATTCTTCTATAAAATAACACCTTTCTTTGTCAATTATGGTTATCATCTATGACTTGATACTTTTGACTTTTCAAAAGTTGATAATTATGCTGCAAAAGATTTGGCAATTCATTTGTTAAAGCTACATGCAACGATGAAGGTGCAATTAAAAGAAGCTCAAGAACAACAAAAGGTCAATGTGGATGCCTATAAAAAGGAATAACCACCATTTCACTTAGATAATAAGATATGGCTACTTCGTTGCAATATCAAGACTACTCATCTTTGTGACAAGTTGGACTATCGAAGGCTTGGACCATTTTCTATTTCTATACAAATCAATCCAGTTGTATATCGTTTACATCTACCGGAGTCAATGAAAATCCATCTAGTATTCCACGTGTCTCTTCTTGAATCATACAAGATAGTGGACATACCAAGAAGAAGATAAGTTCCACCTCCTCCTGTAGAAGTGGACAATAATGAAGAGTTTGAAGTGGAAGAAGTCTTAGATTTAAGGCAACGCCAAAATAAATTGAAATATCTTGTCTATTGGCACGGATATGATATTAGTGAACGCACATGAAAGCCAGTAAAAAATCTTGCAAATGCATTAAAGGTGGTGGAGGCTTTTCATCGACAATATCTATCAAAATGAAGATGAAAACCTTCTTTATAAAAGAAACAACATCTAGGCAAGATATCATTCTACTTTCAATCCTTGTTTGTAGCTTCTTTGTAGTAATAATGCTCAGGAGATGGAAAACCAATAACCAGTGGATTCCACACAAGAGCCTTCATTTGTTGATCTACTAGACGAGACATTATGATTGTCTTAACCTTCAAGATGACACAATCGAGATGAAGAACTTCAATAACGACATATTCTTCTTTGAATAGATGGAGAAATACAATGCGTTTGGTATCATGACCTTGGAAGGGACTTCTGATGTTTGGTGATTTTACTAGAGATAGGAATAACTCCCGATAGTGTTTCAAATGTTTTACTCGAAGGAAGTTATGAAGGCCTCAACAATAATCAAATAATTGGATGGTCTTTCCCCCATGGTATAGGACACTACTTATGGTTGAGAGGCCCTATCAATCATCTTTGAAGAGAATAAAGATAAGAATATGTGGTGAATATAATTTGTCGCATCATAGATTTCCTCAACATATGATTACAGCTCCTCGTGGAACTCGTCCCTAGAAAGGGGGGTAATGTCACAAACATACACATGTAAGCCAATAATTATATATATAAGTAGGAAGAAGTAAGTAAAAGTAAGTAAAAATAAGTATTTGATATGGAACTTTCTAAAAGCTTCATAGATGTTGCTTTGACTTTGTAGGTGTCTTTAATTGACTTTTTGGATTAGAAACGTGGTCAACAAGTTGGCCATGTGCCACACATGTTATTAGCTTGAAGACCAAGCTGACTATGTAGACCACACGTAAAAAAACTTGTGTTATAAGTCAAGGCATGTGTCCTACAAAGTCAACACATATTGAAGGTCCTATAGAATGTTGCCACGTAGCCCCTAATAAGATAGTATATATAAAGATAAGAGTGAAGCCTTTTTCAATCTTGTCAACTCCTTTCTTGCTTCTAGTCTAGTTTCAAGGGTCTCTAATTTTCTTGTCTTTTGGCAATAGCCATTCCTGTTTCTTTTTTAATATACATATCAAATTATTTCTATTTTGTCATCTTTCTTTGAAAGAAATGTCATTTATTTATTTGTCTTTATTATGTTCTTGTCCTTGACACAAAATGCTAGAGCAAAAAAGCAACAATTGAAAAAAGCTTTGGAAATAGAAGAAATCATGAAGAGAACATAAAATGTGGCAAGAATGAATGTATATAGGAACAAATTTTTAGAATAGTTGAAAGATTGAGCTTCAGAAACTAGTACAACTTGAGACTGATAATGAAGAACTTTGAGTATTCAAAATAGCAATACCAAAGTCAACTCTTAGTAAATTAAAGAGTCTTCAGGCTTGATAAAGTATTAAATTTTTTATTTTATAATTTAATTTAGACTAATCTATCATTTATAATTTAATTTAACTAATCTTCTTAGAAAGAAGACTTAAAGATATATCTATTTTCTAAATTTTTCCTTAAAATTTAGTTGTATGATTCTAATATTGTTCCTTAAAGTTGATGCTTTAATTTGGTAAGGTAGCAGACTTCTTTCTGTTAAATTAAGCATCAAATCTTCATCTTTGATTGTCTTTTATTGACATAAGCTTAATAAAATTCTATCTCTAAAAAGAACATTTTTTCTAAAATTTAAGCCCTTGGGCTTCCTCCATTCTTTTGATGTTATCTTCAAAAATCATGCCTTGGTTACACCTTGACTTCAATATGATTGATTCTTAACTTTTTTAAAACTATACTTCATCAACTATTTTGTATACTAATTCTTGTTGATTTATAGCTTGTGAACAATGATGAAAAGTCTTCTAAAATGAAGCTATCAAATTGTAAAGGCAAAATACCACCTTTTACTAAATTAGAAATTTTTTCATCATAAAAATTTCAAATTCAAAGATTTTTATTTCTATAAAAATTCAAAAATAAGTACTACTTCTTTCTAAAATTTCAATATCTAATTTCTAAAATTAAAAGAAAAAAATTGGAACAACCCAGCCTCTTACAAAATCAAGTAAAAAATTAGCATGGCTTTGTCCATCAACAAAAAGAAGAAGATAGAGGGCTTGGCCGCCTAATTCTTTTATATACATATTTGAGGCCCTAAAAATAGAGGCTACATCTCCACCATTTAGATTTCATGAATCTAAATAAGATCTATAATTTACAAGGCCTTTTAAATCTAAATGTGACTTTAAAGTTAGAAGTTCTTATAATTATCCAATAAATATGTTTTTAGTAAAATCAATACTACTAATATATTCAAAATATATTTTATTCCAAAGTTGCCTCCTTATTTATCGAAATCTATGCTAAAATATAATATTTATTTAGTTTTAAAGAATTATGACCTAAAGCTAATTATTAGTTTAAAATCGGAAGTTAGTCATCAAATGGTATTAAGATTTTATTAAAATACTTATAAAAGTTGTACTACTAGAATAAACTTAAAATTTCCTAAAGAATCATGGATTATAAGAAATTATGATTCTATTGATTTTTAGAGATTTTAGCAATTCTATGAAGTTAAGAAAATGCTAAAAACTAATATTTATCTTTGAAAATATAAGCTTGAATCTATCAAATAGAAGAAGGAAGAAGAAAAAGAATTAATAGAAATATATAAAATAAATAAGAAATAAAAATTAGTACAAATTTAGTCATTCTCCCATGAAAGGAATTTAATTTTATGCCTTTAAGGATTACATATTGTCTATGTTATTATAATTGCCAATTTTTCATACTAATATTAATTTTTCTTCATTTAGAATCCTCTAAACTAACCTTCATCTAATAATTATAATTTGGCACTTTACATACATCAATTTGTTCTTAAAAAAACCAATGAATTAATTTAATGACTCACATTAAGCCTTATTTAGATCTCATTTAGGTAAGTACACATAGTTAGAATTTTGCAAAAAGACATTATTATAGCAAACAACATTATGATATTTTTTTCAATAAAAAACATATATATATGCAATTAAACTCTTAAAATTAATAGATTCTAATATAAAAGATCTAATTCTACTTAAATTTCATAGAGGTAAAAAAAAATACTTTTTCACTTTTATTGATGATTTTTTAAATTTATTTTGTATACTTTAAGAAGAAAAAGTTAGTTTTTTTTAAAAAAATACTTAAGATTTTAAAAGCTTTGGTTGAATAAAAAATATGCTTAGCAATTTAAAAATTACATAGTAAAAATAAAAGTAAATATACATTCAAGGCTTTGAAGTAGTTTTGTGTGGAATATGATATTGAACAAAAAATATCTTCATCTTATACATCTTATTAAAATGGAGTTGATAAATGCAAGAATTAGACATTATTTTAGAATATAAAGTGCATGTTTTAGTATAAGCAAGTTTTTACTGCATTATAGGCGTGTGAATTGGCAAATGAGCAAGAAATTAGTGAATAAAGATTGGATAAGATGCCTTCTAAATCATTCATATCTTAAGCTTGTATGACACATACTTTTCATATAAACAATAAAGAATAAATTACCATGGCTGAAATTATGAAAAGAGATGATACTTAGAAATAATAATATAAAAAATAAAAAAAATAAAAAATGGATTTAGAGTATCAAAGTCTTATTGACAATAAAACGTAGATTTTGATATTTCTATTAATATTTTAAAATCTTTTAGATGTAAATAGCTTCATAAGATTAAATACAATGTAAATAATATAGCAGAGTAGGATAAGGTAAGACTAATTGTCAAAGATTACGTGCAAAAAGAAAGCAATGACTACAATGAGGCTTTTATTCTAATAGAAATAATAATTCTAATATTTATACTTTTTGAACTTTTTGTAGTTCAAAAAGTTCAAAAAGATTTAGAAGTTCATTAAATAAATTTATAGACCACATTCTTAAATGAAAAATCTAAAGATGAGATATACATAGAGCAATCCAAAAGCTATATCTTAGAAAACAAATAGTCTTTAATTTGTGAAATTTTTAAAATTCTATATTTGCTTAAGCAATCTTCAAAAGTGTAAATAAGAAAATAGATGAGTACTTTTTTCTACAAAGTTTAAAGATGAGGCATGTGGGTGTTAGGGACATATTCCTTAGAACTTTCTAGAGAGAAGTTTCTAGAACCTTCTAGAAAACAAGCCTTTGGAACCTTCTAGAAAAGAAGCCTCTGGAACCTTTTAGAGAGAAGTTTCTAGAAGCTTCTAGAAAAGAAGTCTCTGGAACCTTCTAGAAGAGAAGTTTCTAGAAGCTTCTAGAAAGAAATCCCCTGGAACTTTTTAGAAGCTTCCTAGTTAATAGAAGTAGCTCGAGAAGTTTCTAGAACCTTCTAGAAAAGAAGCCTCTGGAACCTTCTAGAAGCTTCCTAGTTAATAGAAGTAGCTCGAGAAGCTTCCTAAGTAGGAGTATATATAGGGATCGAGGCTGAAGAGTTCCTCAGTCTCGGCAACACATCTCTTGGAGTTCTAGCTCATCTTTCTGGTGTTGTTCTTATACTCATCTGTTTAATCTAGTTCTGCCACTTCTTCTTGAACTTCTTGTTAGATTTCAAGTCTATATTTTGTGTCCGTGACAGTTTGTCGAGACTACACTAACTTGAGATATCAGAGCTAGTTCTTTCTTAGTAGAGTGTGGATTACTCCTCTACTTGAAGGTATACTAGCATTTTTTAGAGGTTGCGGATTACCCTCCTCTAAACTGATACTTCTTCTGTTACAATATTGGAGTCTTATTCTTCTTGGAGAGAGTGGATTACCCCTCTTCTTGAAATTCTTAAGGCATTTTATAGGTTGTGGATTACCCTCCTATAAACCAATATTGCCTCTTGTAGAGTCATTTTTGTCCTTCTTTTAGAATGGTCGGAGGTCAAGACATTAGTATGACAGAAAGTTCGGAGTCTAAGTTAGATGCTATTATGAATGCCCTCGCTACGTTATCACAAAGAACTGCAGAGATTGAAGGAGTGGTGGCAAGGCTTCATAATGATGGAGTATCTGGGATAGCACAATCTAAACTACACCAGCCTCAAATTTCGGTACTTGGAGAAACAACTTTACCTCAGGTTCGACAAGAACCACTAGTTCTACAACATAACGAGCCTCAAGTTAGCCTTCCAGATAAGTTTGATGGAACATGTTCCAAGTTTCGAGGATTCGTCAATCAAATCAGGTTGATAACAGTTTTACAACTCGAACGATATCCAACGGAGGAGTCACGTGTTGGGCTTGTTGGAACCTTACTTACGGGACAAGCTCTATTATGGTTTCCTCCTTTGTTTGAGAAATGATCATCCATATTAAACAACTTCGAAACCTTTTTGGAAGCATTTGGTGAACACGATAAGGTTCGATGGGCTACAACAAAGATCCGGTCGCTACGACAAGGGATGCGTTCTACATCAGTCTATGCTTCGGATTTCAAGCAATTAGTATGCAACATCAATTGGGATGAAGAAGCGTTGATGAGTCAATTCTATTGGGGTTTAAGAGATAATGTGAAGGATTTGCTGTTAACTCTTCCTCATCCACGAACACTCAATGAAGCCATTAGCCAAGCTGTGAAGTGCGATAATCGCCTATTCCAACGTCGCCAAGACCAACGCTTAAGACAACATACAATTCACCATGCTCCAACTATGTCGGCAAGCAGTGTGAATTCGCATTCAGAGGTGGAGGACATGCAAATTGATGCGTTACGTATCAAATCTCTTACTATAGAAGAAAAAAAGCGATGTATGGAGGAAAATTTAAGCTTGTATTGCGGTGGAGAAGGCCACAAAGTCGGAAACTGCCCCAAAAAGAAAAATCGAGGCATAGTCAAGACTAGGGGAGTATTTGTTCAGGAAAACGAGGATGCCCAGCCACAGTAGGAACCGTGCGGCTGGACAATGAAATATCCCAACAACAATCAGGTTCCTTTCTTTCTGCCCAACCTGCCCTTTGTTTTACAATCCCTCTATTTATCGGCCCTCAAAAACTGAGAACCTTAGCACTACTAGACTCAGGAGCATCTGCTTGTTTTTTAGACGAAGAATTTGTTAAGCGTCATAAGATCCCTTTAGTACAAAAATCAAAACTTGTTCATGTTGAGGTCATAGATGGGCGACCTTTATTGTCTGGTAGCATCACCCATGAATCAAAACCTATTGAAGTAACGTTTAAAGACCATAGTAGTCATTTTATTTTTAATATTATTAGAACCCCATTAAATCCTATTATTCTTGGTCTTTCTTGGTTGAAAAAATATAATGCATTGATAGATTAGAGGTTGCGGAAGATGACTTTTCCCACAAAACCACCCAAGAAAAAACCTAGTAAAAAACCTCGAAAAAAGAAATCCTTATTCATTGGAGCAAGAGCATTTATAAGATCATCTAAGGAAGGCACTCCATTTGTCATTTATGCGGCTACAACTACCGAGAAGAAGATCTCAACAGCAAGTATACCGGAGCAATATAAAGATTTTGAAGACGTCTTTCAAAAGAAGAACGCCAACATACTACCAGAACACCGACCATATGATTGTGCCATAGACTTGCAAGAAGGAGCACATCCACCTTTTGGCCCAATCTACAATCTATCCCAAACGGAGTTGGCAGAGTTACGAAAGTACATCGACGAGAATCTAGCCAAGAACTTCATTCGTCATTCAAAATCATCAACTGGAGCACCCATCTTATTTGTGAAGAAGAAAGATGGATCATTACGGTGTCGTATTACGTGCTTTCCTACTCGAAAACGCGCCGAGCATCAGGCAGTAGAAGGAAGTATGGAGATTCACTAATATTCAAGCAGTCTATTGATTTTTGACTATTGGAATATAAACGATTGCAAGAATATACCGTAAATCTATACGAATGTCCTTCAACTACTTGCTGAAATCCTTTTTGCCCAAGCCGGTAGGTCTCTAGACGTTACAGAGAACCCCGTACAACCCAAACTGTTAACCTTCAATACTGCTTTGTACTTACGATCTTGTATCCACTGACTGTCTTGTTAGATTAACCCAATAAATTTCATTCACTCCGCATACTCAATCCTATAGACACCCTTTTAATCCTTCAATCACAGATGTAACTCGATTTCACAAAACAGTCAAGAGTATTCAAACCCACTTCATTTAAAAATCCCGATTCACCATTACAATACTGACTTCAGCAGCGAGTGCCTCAGTCTTCCCAAAACTCCACGAAGAAGAAAAATCCAAATTCTCTGTCTTTCCTTCCCCGACCCGAAGCATGGAGCTCCTCTCTCTAATTCCCTTGATCTTCAAAAACCTCAAATAAAAAAAAACCGAACTGGTAACCTTGCAGAAACTTGAAAACTCGCCCCCCCCCCCCTTCGATTTCCCTCAAAAAAAAACCACCTCCAAAACTATATCCCCCCTAACCTTATCCTCTGAATTTCTTCAATCTTCCGTCTTAGATCCGGAATTGGCTCCCACCTCAAGCTTGGATCCCAAATTGGCTCTCACCTCAACTTGGATTCGAAATTGGCTCTCGCCGCCAAGCTTTCTCCTCCGTTTTTACCTTTAAGAAATCCATTTACCGAAAACAACGTTCCCTGAGACGGCTCAGAGAACAGGACAGCCTGAAACAGAATCGAACCCCGTAATCGGGACCACATTGAGTCGCCCGACCAATTCAGGTCCTATATTGGTAAAGATGCCCGTAGTAACCTGGATGTTCCCGTAATTGGGTCAAATTGGTCCTCGCGTCAGATTGGCTAAGACCCGTAGTAAGACCTAGATTTCCCATAACTAGACTGCACTGGGTTGACCGGCCAATTCAGGTCTCATATTAGGTAAGAGGATCCGGATTGGATTATCGAAATTGGATCCAATTGGCTCCTCGAACCCGTCGTGTGAATTGGTCCTTCTCTTCCTGCTGACTCCCGTTATTGGGATCGAATGGAGCATTTCAGTATGCCTCGGCTGACTGTAACGGAGTGACTGAACCTGACCACTCAGTATTTGTATTGGAGTTGGTCGATGCTCCCAATATTTGAGGTAACTGAATATTAATAAAATTCCTCTTTCTTTTTATTTTCACTGTATACTCGTGTTACAACACGACATCCACCCCCTCTGAACCTGTGCATCCTCCGATATGCACCAATTTACCCAATTGCTGTTTGATTCAAAATATATCCCCTACGTCTTTGTCCAGTTCGTCTTCGTTACCTTCATTATCCATATCACTTTCATCTTCTTGCTGCGGAATCTCTGTACCTTCATTAAGGTCTTCCATATTCATCTCCGCGTATCTTCGTTTAAATATTTTTACTCTCTTCCCTGCAATTGGTATTTTCAATTTTATACCATCTAACTCCCGTAATGAGTAAGTCGCATTATCATGAACAGTTGTTACAACATATGGTCCAAACCAACGTTTTGAAAATTTCCGCAAAGTACTATGTTGATTATCCAGACTATTGTCATAAACAAGTACCCAATCACCTTCCTCGATTGCTTTTGGTCTCAATCGATGTTGCTTATCGAATCGCGCCTTGTTTTGTAACCTTGCTCTTTTTAACCTTTCCAATGCTATCTGGACATCTTCCGTTCTTTGCTCCAATTGTCGAATCCTAATAGCCAGAAGTTCTTCTCTTGTCAATCCATCTTCCCATGGTAGCATACTCCAAGTAAGTACCTTTTCTTCAATCGGCATAATTGGTTTTTGACCTGTCATAAGTTCTACTGGCATATATCCTGTCACCGAACTATGTGTTGTTCGATCAGCCCATAATGCAAATGACAAAAGCCGTGGCCACTCTTTAACCTTTCCATTACAAGCTTTAACCAATGCTTTCACAATCGGCGGGTGACCGCGTTCGCTTTTCGCATTCCCTTCCGGATTATAAGCAGTAGTCAGTGATAGTTTAATTCCACATCTTTCAAAGAACTTACGAGCTTCTTGTGCATTTAATTCTCCAGGATCTTCAGTGATTTTTCCTACGCACCCGTAACGGCAAATAAAATCTTCAAGCAAAAACCTACAAATCCCCTCTGTAGATTTTGTCCTCAATGCTCTTCCTTCTACTTGATTTGATAAATCTTCATGAGCTAAAACCAAATATCTCATCTGCCATAACCCAACTGGCATAATAACCAAATCAACAACCCATTTAAAATGAATAGCCAGAGGATACGTAGGATGAAGACCATCTCGATGTCGGATATTAGAATACGATTGACAGATTTCACATGACTCTACAAATGAGAGCACATCTCGATACATATTTTTCCACCAATATCGTTCCTTGAGTTTAGCAAAAGTAGCCCAGATTCCTCTATGCCTTGTCCATAAACTATCATGAAACTCCTTTAATAATTTTAGTTTTTCTTCCCTTTTGCCTATCACTCGTTGAGACATCTCAATTCCTTTCTTCGGTCTCTTCCATAAGAATCCATCTCGAAGTAAAAATCCATATGCTTTTTTTCTTATTTGTTTGAATTTTTCTGTAGACCAATTCCCCTACTTAGTCAAGGCATTCAAATAATGACCAATATCCAATAATTCTCCTTCATAAGATTCTTCAAGAAATAGCTTGTCTTCTCTGTTGAGATTTGATATTGAATAGAATTTCAATCCGACATCATCAATGTCTTCAACCATTTCGTCCTCCCTCTCGTATCTTGCTCGAGATAGCATGTCTGCTACTAAATTGTCCTTTCCAGTGATATGCTTAAATTCTGGATTTAGTGACTTAATATAAGCAATCCATCTCAACATTGCAATATCTGGCATTGAACAGTTAATAATCATTCCAAGCAATGGCAAGCAATCTATTTCAATTACTACTACTGCCCCAATCAAATAGTCCTTTTTAGCTTTCATAGCCGAAACGACTCCCCAAAGTTCTCTTTTGACTTGCGAATATGCACACTGACGAATACTTAAAACTTTAGCTCCAAATCGAACTGCAAATCTACTCCCATTTGAATCATCTTGACCCACCGCCATCCAACGGTAATTGGACTAGCGTCTACAGTAAGAATCACTGGTCTATTGCACTTATAATCAACCTTCCTCAATATTGGAGGTGACATCAATAATTTCTTCAATCTTTGCATTGCCTGAATATGCCTTTCTTTCCATTCAAATCGGTAACCCTTGCGTAACAGTTCATATAATGGATCCACTATGTAAGCAAAATGAGGGATCCAGATTCGATAAAATACACATGCACCCAAAAATCTGCGAACCTCTGTTAAAGAACCACAATCCTCTTTCATCCTTCCAATTGCATCAACTTTAGTCGGATCTGGTTTTCTTCCGTAAGATCCGCATAAATGTCCAACAATTACAACCTCTCGCACTCCAAATACGGACTTCATACCCGATAATGTAAGATGAACTTATCCAAGCCGAGTTAAAACCTTTCACAATCTTGTATATGATCAACAACATATTTGCGACATCCCCTCGTATCTAAAGTTTCATCCTTGTCTCCTTCTCTGCACCTTTTTATAGGAACATCATCCAGAAAAGGCATAGTCTTTTCCGGAATAAAATCTCTCAATACCTTATTCATCCCATTCATCATATGCGCAACTGAGTTGGTCGCGCCTTGAGGAAGAGTGCACATTCTAACCAATCCAAGCGGTGTTCTCATCGTTGTCATATCTCTACTTCCTTCGGCAAGTTGAAATTGATCATAACCTGAATACAAATCACCTATTGAATAGATCGCCCTTCCTGCAAACGCCTCAGCAAATTCATCCACAATAGGTCCAATTCCTGCATTCCTGACAGTTAAAGCATTCACCGGCTGCATATCTTGAATAAACCGTAGTGACCCATTCTTCTTAGGTACCGTAAACCATCGACTAGAATACGGCGCAAATGAAGGTTCTAATATTTTCATCTTTATCTTTTCTTTCAATAGTTCCACCAATTTAGGTAAATGTGCCCTCGGTACTGGAATTGGTCTTAGATTCCAAGGTACATGCGGTACAATGAAGATAACCATAGGTGTTATAATATTTGGATCCACACACCCAATTTCATGAGATTCGAAGGCAAATGATCTACCTTGTTTAGCCAATATTTTTTTGAAGCAAGTAATTTCCTCCGACAATAAAGAACCATCAGAACCAATCTTCAATTCTTCAAAAGTCTCTTCAGTAAACTGATGTCCAATACTCATTGGATCTCTTAAACCTGCTTCTTTTGATGCTTCTCCCATTTGTTCTTTAGAATCCTCTGGTAATGGTCCGGCAACAGGCTTTACCTTCTTATCTGTCGTTTTATATCTCGTCTCTACTGTGACTTCTGGTGCTTGAAAAGATTCAAGTATGGTATAAACCTCTCTCAAATGAATCTCAACAATCTTATCATTATCCCCTAACCCAATAGATGTAATCAATTCCAATGAATCTTCCAGTCCATTTTCTTCATAAACATCTAAAATCCTCTCATCATCTTGTAATGTACCTAACTTGCGTAATTGTCCTTCAATATTATATAATCTTTTTCTTTCTTTTCTTTTAAAATCATCAACTTTCTTATACATAATATTTCCATTCTCCAATATACCAATAAAACTCGCATCAAAGGCACCTTCATCTCGCGAGAGTACCTCCTCTTTTGTACCTCCATAATCTCGCTTTACAGTGGTACCTCCCCAAAATCCTTAAATCCTTCAACAATCTTTGGCAATGGTTTCTCCCTCAACCTATCTCGATTCCGTTCATGGTTAGGAGGTACTGTTAGAAATTGTACAGCTTTCCTGCCATCTTCGCTCCGTACCCTTGCATAAGCAGAACCATCGTCAAGTACCTTTGTTTCCATCCGTGTTGCCGTGATATAAGGTTGTCCTAAAATCAACGGATAAGACGTTGTATCTTGAACGAAGAAATGTTGCTCCGTCGCAACATCCCTAATCCGAATTTTGACATCTGGACAAGCTCCATATAATTCGCCTCGTGTGTTATTAGCTTCTCGTATTGCCCATCCATGTTCCATATCAATTGGCCATTTTTTCTTCTTATAAAGATCTTTAGACATGAGATTTATTTCAGAACCATGGTCCACCAAAGCAACTATTGGTTCTTCTATATCTCCTACCTTCACCAATACCTCAATAGTTGCCCTTGCCCAATGCTTTCGAGTATAATGGCTCAAAGTTTCCATTCCCTTGTCACTAGAATCTTCGAAACGTACTCGCTGATTATATCCATTCTTTTCATTTGTTGGTTGCTTGTAACCAATATCAACCTTTTCTTCATCTCTACATATTCTTGCATCAATAGCATGACTCATTCCAGTTACGCTCATTAATTGCCTCTTTCGCTTAATGCTGTCAATGATAACATCATGAAACTCCTTCTTTGCAATTCCCAAGACTTCTTTCAATGTGAATTCCACCTTAGCATTTAATATACGTTCTTCCAACACCCCTTTCAAATTTGTTGCCGCTTCAATGTCAAAAAGTAGCTTATAAGCAATTGATTTGCCCTTATCTTTTGTCTTTGTTGTTTTTTCTCCCAATGATGCTGAGGTATCCTTTACAGGCAATTCTTGTGAAGCTGCCTCCCGAGCCTTGTCTCCTCGAGTTTGTCTCTTAAAAGAATTTCCTTCACTAGTATCATCAAAATTTCCTCGTCTTTTTTCTTCCATCAAAGCTTCATGTTGGCTCTTAGCAATATATGCATGAACTGAAAGAGACTCAACAGGATCCTCTCAACCTGTTCTTCCTCGTATTGTAGCTGCAGTTCTCAATAACGCTTCTCGAGATAATTTCCCTTCTTGCATTGTAGAAACGGCAGAAGCCCAAAACTCACTAGTTTCCGTACTTCCACCAATTGCATCATCTACTCTAGCACCATAACTTGCACTTTCTCGTACTATTGTTTCATGCTCTTTTAAGTAATCTTGAAGCAATGCTCTCATTCCTCCCTTGCCAAAATTGGTTTGAAGAAGATCCTCCCCATCTTTCAATGCTATCTTCCCATCTTTCCAGCAAATAATTCCCTGCCGTATCATATTATTAAATTCATTGCAATCTTTTCTAGTGTGTGAAGCATCATCACACCAAATGCATCTTTGTACATATTCTTGTTTTGAAACATTCTTCGAATTGTTTATAGAAGTATTCTCTTCAAGTCTTGCCAATTTGATTTGAAGATCTCGGATTCCTCGTATAATTTCTTCCATACCCATATCTGCTTTCTTTGACAAGGATGTCGAAGGTTGAACTGTAGGCATTGTCGGTGGTGTTGTATGTACTGGAGCTTTGGGTGCTTGTACTGTTTTCGGAATATTGCTCCTATCCTTCCTCCTTTCTTTTTTTGTAAGCAACCCCACCGCATCTTCAACGTTCTTCCACTTCGTTGTCAATCCTTCATCTTCTTCTTTGTCTTCAAGAAGGGGTTCTAATTTCTCTTGCAATTCTCCATCAGCAGCTTGAAGGAATAGATCAACTTTGTTCGGCTCCTATGTCAATTTTTCTACCTTCGATAATTGAGAGTACTGCCTCTCAAATTCCCTTAGTAGCTCTGTTGCTTGCAAATTCTTATTGGGCCGTTCAATCCATCCCAGAAACAGCTTCTTAGTAACGCGATCAGTATCTTCCAAGAAATATTCGTCTTTCAATGCATGTGAAAAATCCTCCCATGAATTCCCACAACGATCCGTAATCGATGTAATGTGGTCTCTTATCTCCGGTATCGTGGCAAGTCCAAACAGTGCAACCATTTTTCTATTAGAAACCCGATTTAATTCCATTTCACGAACATAATATTTTAAATACCTTGAAATATTCCTCCCATCAAATTGATCAATTTTATTGACCACTGCTTGTAATGCTTTGGTTGCCAAAGCTTCTTTTCGATCATTGCTTTGTTATTCCTATATTGATAAGGAGAAGGCTTGAAACATACTAGCAATAGACGGATCCATGTGCATACCTTGTCCTTTAGAAGAACTCCCACCAGAAACTCTTCCCAAAGATCCTTCAAAATTTTTATTTTCGTTTTCCATAAAAATAAAGATAAAATCAACCGAAATCCAATACCTTCCACCTCAAGCTTTCACGTCAGGTTCACCACTTATATCATATTACATGTTTTCCTACTTGAGAACGCATTGGACGTCTGGTTGTATGAGGTAGTGTGGAGATTCACTAATATTCAAGCAGTCTATTGGTTTTTGACTATTGGAATATAAACGATTGCAAGAATATACCATAAATCTATACGAATGTCCTTCAACTGCTTGCTGAAATCCTTTTTGCCCAAGCCGGTAGGTCTCTAGACGTTACAGAGAACCCCGTACAACCCAAACTGTTAACCTTCAATACTGCTTTGTACTTACGATCTTGTATCCACTGACTGTCTTGTTAGATTAACCCAATAAATTTCATTCACTCCGCATACTCAATCCTATAGACACCCTTTTAATCCTTCAATCACAGATGTAACTCGATTTCACAAAACAGTCAAGAGTATTCAAACCCACTTCATTTAAAAATCCCGATTCACCATTACAATACTGACTTCAGCAGCGAGTGCCTCAGTCTTCCCAAAACTCCACGAAGAAGAAAAATCCAAATTCTCTGTCTTTCCTTCCCCGACCCGAAGCATGGAGCTCCTCTCTCTAATTCCCTTGATCTTCAAAAACCTCAAATAAAAAAAAACCGAACTGGTAACCTTGGAGAAACTTGAAAACTCGCCCCCCCCCCCCCCCCCCCCTTCGATTTCCCTCAAAAAAAAACCACCCCCAAAACTATATCCCCCCTAACCTTATCCTCTGAATTTCTTCAATCTTCCGTCTTAGATCCGGAATTGGCTCCCACCTCAAGCTTGGATCCCAAATTGGCTCTCACCTCAACTTGGATTCGAAATTGGCTCTCGCCGCCAAGCTTTCTCCTCCGTTTTTACCTTTAAGAAATCCATTTACCGAAAACAACGTTCCCTGAGACGGCTCAGAGAACAGGACAGCCTGAAACAGAATCGAACCCCGTAATCGGGACCACATTGAGTCGCCCGACCAATTCAGGTCCTATATTGGTAAAGATGCCCGTAGTACCTGGATGTTCCCGTAAATGGGTCAAATTGGTCCTCGCGTCAGATTGGCTAAGACCCGTAGTAAGACCTAGATTTCCCATAACTAGACTGCACTGGGTTGACCGGCCAATTCAGGTCTCATATTAGGTAAGAGGATCCGGATTGGATTATCGAAATTGGATCCAATTGGCTCCTCGAACCCGTCGTGTGAATTGGTCCTTCTCTTCCTGCTGACTCCCGTTATTGGGATCGAATGGAGCATTTCAGTATGCCTCGGCTGACTGTAACGGAGTGACTGAACCTGACCACTCAGTATTTGTATTGGAGTTGGTCGATCCTCCCAATATTTGAGGTAACTGAATATTAATAAAATTCCCCTTTCCTTTTATTTTCACTGTATAATCGTGTTACAACACGACAACGGATGTGTGTGGACTATCGAGGCCTCAACAAGGTAACAAAGAAAAATCGTTACCTATTACCCTTGATTTCTAGTCTCTTAGAACAACTTGGACGTGCAAAGATCTTTACAAAAATTGATCTAAGGGGAGCTTATAATCTTGTACAAATCAAGGAAGGAGATGAGTGGAAGACAGCATTCCGTACAAGGTATGGTCATTTCGAATATAATCTCATGCCTTTTGGTCTTACCAATACTTCAGCGGTTTTCCAACATATGATGAATGACATCTTTCGAGAACACCTCGATGATTTTGTTGTCATCTACTTGGACGATATTCTAATATTCTCTAAAAACAAGGAGGAGCATGTTCGTTTGGTCTTGGAGAAACTACGCAAGCGAGGACTATATGCCAAATTAGAAAAGTGTTTATTTCACCAGACGGAGATGGAATTTTTGGGGTTCATTGTGACTACATAAGGTTTGAAGATGGACCCCAAGAAAGTAGAAGCAATCATGTCTTGGGAGGTTCCGAAGACGGTTAGAGACGTACAATGCTTTCTTGGTTTTGCTAACTTCTATCGGATCTTCATCAAGAATTATTCTCAAGTTGCTGCTCCTCTCACTCGATTGACATGCAAGGATAAGTTGGAATGGGGACCTTTGGCGGAGAAGACGTTTCAAGATTTGAAGACAGCATTTACTACAGCTCCAATTTTGATACATCCAGAATTTACAAAGGCCTTCTATTTAGAAACTGATACTTCAGATTTTACTTTGGGAGCTGTGCTTTCACAAATGAGTGAAGATAAGAAGCTCCATCCAGTTGCATTCTATTCTCGGAAGTTCTCTGCTGCTGAAATCAATTATGAGATCCACGATAAGGAACTTCTTGCTATAGTGGATTCTTTCGAAGAATGGCGTCACTTTCTTGAAGGAGCTGCACATCCAGTAACCGTATATACGGATCACAAGAATTTGGAGTATTTCATGACGGCTCGAGTTTTAAATCGGCGTCAAGCTCGGTGGAATATGTCGCTAACTAGATTCGATTTTGTTATCACTTATCGACTTGGAAGGCAGCAAGGACTAATTGATGCTTTATCAAGGAGATCGTATCTTGCACCAAAGGTTGGAGAAGCAGCGTTTGATCAATAATGTACAACGTTATTGAAGCCAGAGAGATTTCAACTTTGTGCTACTATTGTATCATTTGATGCTGACTTCCTAAACTAGGTACGTGCTATGACCATTAAAGATTTAGTAGCCATTGATATCTAGCAACGTACCAATGACGACAAGTTCAAGGTGGAGGGAGATCTTTTATACTTTGAAGAGCGATTGTACATTCCAAAAGGACTAGCACGACTCCGAGTTCTTCAATCTCGCCATGATTTTCCAGCTGCGAGACATTTTGGATTCAACAAGACCTTGGAGCTTATTTCTCGAGATTTTTGGTGGCCCCAAATGTGGAAGGATGTGAAAGATTTTGTCCTCTCTTGTGACATCTGTTGAAGATCTAAGAATCCTCGGCATTGCCCTTATGGACTTCTACAGCCATTGTCAATTCCACGTCCACCATGGTCTTCAATTTCTATGGACTTCATCATGGACTTGCTATCATCAAACTCATTTGACAACATCTTTGTCGTGGTAGATCGGCTTACGAAGATGGCACACTTTGTTCCTTGTAAGAAGACATCGTCCAGTGAAGTCATAGCAAGACTCTTTCTCGATAATGTGTATCGATATCATGGACTACCAGATGATATCATATCAGATCGAGGTACCCAGTTCGTGTCAAAGTTTTGGAGATCTCTCTTTGGGATATTGAAGGTGGATATCAAGCTTTCTTCAGCTTTTCATCCTCAAACTGATCGCCAAACGGAACGGGTGAACCAAGTCTTGGAGCAGTACTTACGATGCAGTATCAACTATCAGCAAGACGATTGGACTGCATATCTATCGCTAGCCGAGTTTGCATATAACAACACCCTCCATGCGTCGACTCAACAAACACCATTCTTTTTCAACTATGGGTATCATCCGAAGCTTGATTTATTGAGTCCGTCAACAAATAACAATCCAGCAGCTGAAGGATTTGCGAAGCAACTATCAGAGCTTCAAACTATGTTGAAGCTTCAATTACAATCCACTCAAGAATACTATAAGACGTCTGCAGATAGATTTCGAAATCCAGCACCTACTTTCAAAGTTGGAGACAAAGCCTGGCTTCTTCGACGAAATATCAAGACCAAGCGACCATGTGATAAGTTGGACTATCGAAGATTGGGACCATTTATCATCCAGAAGCAAATTAATCCAGTGGCATACCGGCTGGAGTTACCGGCTTCTATGAAGGTACATCCAGTCTTTCATGTTTCTCTGTGGGAACCTTATCGAGAGTCATCTTTTCCTGGAAGAGTGCAATGTCCGCCACCTAGTATTGAAATCGAGAACCATGAAGAATACAAGGTTGAAAAGGTACTGGATTCACGGCGAAGGTGGGAAAAGTTAGAATATCTTGTTCATTGGTGCGGCTATGACATTAATGAGCGAATGTGGGAGCCAGCTGAAAATCTTGCGAATGCGCCACAAAAGATACAAGAGTTTCATCAACGACATCCCAATAAACCTAAATCAATTCAATGATAGCTTCTTTCTGAAGCTTGTTCTCCCAACAATATAAGAAAAGGGGAGAGCACCAGCAAAATTCATAGTTGATGTAGTTATTTTCTCCAAGATAGATCGTAGTTTGGTCTTTTGATATGGATAGCCAAGAGAAAGATACTATGCCAGTCAGAGTATCGCAACTGAGTAGCTCACGAAGGCGACTCCGAGATGAAGAACTACATGTACCACGACAACGACGGAGGATACCAAGTAACCGATCACTGGTGATTGTATTTGAGATCGAGCCTGCTTACGATGGTCAACCAGAAGGCGTGTTTGCAGGACAATTTTACAATGAGGACACGGAAGTTCATGCTTGGTCAGAAGTCGAAGGCGTGGGCCACTACCGTTGGCTTCAAGGGTCGATGAACCACTTGCCTCGTGAATAACAGTTGGAGTTCATAGCAGAAGTTATGCGACAGATCTTCATTTTCTTGCGTTGGTACTGATCAACAACATTGCTTCTCAGAGACCTCGAAGCTAAAGGAGGGGGTGATGTTAGGGACATATTCCTTAGAACTTTCTAGAGAGAAGTTTCTAGGACCTTCTAGAAAACAAGCCTCTGGAACCTTCTAGAAGAGAAGCCTCTGGAACCTTTTAGAGAGAAGTTTCTAGAAGCTTCTAGAAAAGAAGTCTCTGGAACCTTCTAGAAGAGAAGCTTCTAGAAGCTTCTAGAAAGAAATCCCTTGGAACTTTCTAGAAGCTTCCTAGTTAATAGAAGTAGCTCGAGAAGTTTCTAGAACCTTCTAGAAAGGAAGCCTCTGGAACCTTCTAGAAAGGAAGCCTCTGGAACCTTCTAGAAGCTTCCTACTTAATAGAAGTAGCTCGAGAAGCTTCCTAAGTAGGAGTATATATAGGGATCGAGGCTGAAGAGTTCTTCAGTCTCGACAACACATCTCTTGGAGTTCTAGCTCACCTTTCTGGTGTTGTTCTTATACTCATCTATTTAATCTAGTTCTGTCACTTCTTCTTGAACTTCTTGTTAGATTTCAAGTCTGTATTTTGTGTCCGTGACAGTGGGTCCAAACTTTTATATGTTGAGGAATTCTAATAGAAGTATTATTGTTGAATTACATATAGATGATTTAATCATATTTTGCAAAAACAAGGGTCTTCATTTGAAAACAAATAATTACTTAGCCACAAGATTTGAAATAAAAGATGTGAAATAAATCTACTAGAATTAGACATGAAGATTACAAGAGTTTTAGAAAATCATATGATTTTTTTTTTATCAATAGAAATATTTGAATAATATTTTTAAAAAGCTTGATAAGGACAAATATAAATCTTTAGCTACATCTTTAGATTCTCATAAAAAATTATTAAGATGTACATGTGCACATATTTTTAAGATAGTTGAAGTAATAAAAGATTTTTATTAAAGTATAATTCGCAGATTAGTTTATGCAATGATAGTCACTCGAGCTAATATTGTATATGTAATAGAAGTTATTACATGTATTATAATATGGTGAAAGCTCTTCAAATTTGCTAGTGGTTGGTTTTTGCATTGCAGATTATGCAAAAAATATTAAAATTTAAAATTCAAGTATGAACTATACATTTTTGTTGGTTGGTGGTTCTATCAGTTAGATTAGCAAGAAGCAACCAATTATTCCATTATCTATTACCAAAGCAAAGCACACACCAACTACATATATGATAAAAGAAGTAATTTAGCTTCATATATTATTCGAAGATATAAGATATTTATAAGACAATTTTATAACTATTTTTTATTAATAATCAAAGTTACATTTTTTTTAAAGAGTCCTACATTCTACACTTATTCTAATCATGTTAAAAATCAATAGTTTCTCATTTTTATTTTAAAATAGCAAGATATATTTTTATTTTTTATTTTATTTTGTCAAATTCAATACACAATTATGGATTTTTTGACCAAAGATTTAACTTCTAAGAATCATTGTGAATTCAAGAAATTGATAAAAATCATCAAATTACATTTATCTAATATTATATTAAGTAGGAATCTTAAATGACTACTTACACTAAAACTTATGGTGTAAGAGTCCAAAACTTACTTCATATGGTTACTTTATGTGGTTAATTATCTCAAATCTTCCTTACTTAAATAGTGAGTTAAATTTTTATTTGAATTACTAACCTTCTATCTTATCAATATACTTCTTAATATTTTATTACATTTTAAAAAACAAGTTTGTATTAATTTGTATTGATCTCTATTTAATAAGTCTAATGTTAATAATAATAATAATTGAAAATTTTAATATTTATTTAAATAATTAAGTTTTTTTAATCAAAAAATAGACTATAAATTTTTTATAAAAGTGCTAAAACAATATACATATTATACATTGTCTATCTTAGAAGTGGTTTTAATTTATTTTTGCTTCTTATATCTTTCTACTTTTTACTAAAAAACACTCGATGCTTCAGATTTTTAGATCTATAATACTATTAATAAATTTTAAATCTCAAGAACAATGTATATATAATTTAAATGCATCAAAATTTTAATTCTTTCTACAACTAATATCAAAATTAATTAGATAAAAAAAACAAAGAAGTAACAAGAGCATCTTAAAAATTGAATTATTCAAAAATAAAATAATCTTTCATTTATACATACAGATATATATATATATATATATATATATATATATACATACTTCTATGACATTTAAAAAACAAAGAAACATTCTTTGTATAATATTTAATAGTATTATATCCAAGTTTATGAATTTTATGAAAATATTTTTTTACTTGATCTCTAAATATGTAATTTTATAAATTTTAAAAGTATTATGTAGATATTAGAATGATTTCATCTCTAAAGGTAAAAGAACATAGACTTTACGAGAAAACCAAAAACATTTCGTATCAAATTACAGTTTATAGTTTCTATGACCAAAACTTGATATAAAGTGAGCAGGTATTTTTATTTGTAATTAAATAAAATATTATGCCATGATAAACTATCAAGAAAGTATTACTGAATTTTTAAAATATTTTAAAGAAATTATTAAAGTGATTGATTTTTCTAACAAGAATATATATATATATGAAATACATAATTTTATACTGAAATAAGCTTAAATTTTATCAATATATTTTAATAATATATAGTAAATAAGAAAATTTTATTATTAACATAATATGTTTCAATAGTTTTAAATATGTATCTTTTCATTGTTAACCCAACTAATGCTACAGAAGAATTCTACACATAAGTTTGTATGATATATTACAGAGTATTTTTGAAAAATATAATGCAATTCAAATGAATTAATTCTAATCTAATATTACTATCTAAATTATATGAGATTTAAAAAAAATAAAAAAATAAGAACCAAAATATCATTTTTTAAAATATTAAATAAGGGTCCTTATTTAAGACAGTATCATTTAATTTTAAAACATAAACTTGATTTTTTTTAAAGGAATTTTCATTTATCATTGAGTATATTTAGTTGTGAAACCCTAATAACAAAGAAAATATACTATTAAAATTCATTTATTCATTTAACCTATTCAATTTTTTTCAGGATGTCTCATTTTAATGTGCACATATGAATTTTTTATGTTAGAAATATTTGAAATAAATATGATATTATAAATATATTAATTTTTTAAATATTAATGGAAAAAAATTTATAAAAACTAAATAACAGATTGTATTTCAAAAAACAATTTACATAAAATAATGTTTTTCAATCGATTTGTGGCTAAGACTTATTTTATTAGAATAATTCTGACTTTGAATAGGCATGAATCAATTAAAATAGAATATTTTTGAATAAAATATTTTTATTTTTTGCATGTCAAATTAATTATAAAAAAATTAGAATTATTTTTTAAAAAAACATGAAAATGTTAATGTGATTATCAAAGTAAATGTTAATATCTTAAATAAGGACCCCTATTTATATACCTATAAAAGATTCAGAGAATTAGTGGATATTTTGGTTCATGGTAGCCTATATTTAGTATTTTAGATTATTAAAAGATACATTTATTTAAGTTCAAAAGCACCTTCTAATAAAAAATATTTGATTTTTATATGGTTATTTGTTTATATTTTTGAAATTTAACCTAGAAGTATGTAAATTTTATATATATATATATATATATATATATATATATATATATATATATATATATATGATTTTTTATTTTCTGAAGTAAAATCCAGTAGATTAATAAAATATATTTTGATTTTTTATTCATTTAAATTATTAAGATCTTTACAAAACATTTTTTTGAATATTTTTAAGTTACTAAGCATATTATATCATATTTTTAATTTAATTTTAATTTAATTTTTGAAAATCTAGTAATTTAAGGCACATTGATGCATATATTTATTCTATTATCATCTATTCTTATTTAAATATTAATAATTAAGGAAATTTTCAATCGCCATTTTATATAATATGAAATAAATATGTTTTTTTAATATATTGTGAAATTTTAAATCAAGCTCCAACATATTTCTTAATAAATTTTTAGACATATGTATTTTAATATTTAAATTCAAATACCAGCAATATGTGAATAAATTTCGTATAAACACAAACAATGAAGTTTTATACAATATTTTATTAAGATATTTAATACTTTGAAGATCATTCTTGATTCTTTATTATCTTTTTTATATTTTATAAATATCTAAAATTAATTATCACATATTGACACACACTCAAGGTATTAATCTTTGAAAGTAATGTTGTTATTTTATCAAAGGAATCAATATTTTTAAAATATACCTTTGCTTAAATTGAACATATTATGTTTCTACTCAAATCAATTTATTTAGTAATATTAAAATTTTAATTGACATTTTTTTTTGTAGAAGGATATAGTATTTAATAAGAAAAGACATTCAAAACTGCATGAAAGTCTTCAAAGTATTTTGAAATGTATGTATCAAGTTTTCTTCTAATCTATTTTTTTGTGCTTTTATACATATATATAGATATATATATATATTAAAAGGACAATACAACAACAATCAAGTTTTCATAACATTGTTCTTTGAATTTATTTTAATATATGTGATTTTATTTTATAATATTCAGCTTAAGTTATATTCAAAGAAAATGTTTTTGAATATAATATTTACTCTAAATCCTTAAAAAGTTTTCTATTAACTATACTTATTTTTGAATTTTTTGTCTCATCCAAATCAAAATTATTTCAATTTTTATCAAATCATAATTTATTTTAAAAAATCAGAATATATGTATTTATCTTAGAGTACTATATATATATAGATATATATATATATATATATATATATATATATAATATAGAAGTTGATGTAGATTCACTAAAGTTGTTTTTTTAGTCTTTTACAATCTTGAGCATTAGTAATGGTTGCTTTGTTGTAAGAGTAGCATATTTTATTTAGCCATCAAAATGTAATAAAAAACAACACAATATGGATAGACATGTACATGGATATATTAAAATTTGGATGGATAAATGCATTAAACTATACACTTGCTTTCCAAATATTGCAAATGTAGCTTTTTAATTTTACTTCTTTGTGCACATGAAACCATAAGGATAGCATGGAAAGGATAGAAAACGAAAATGGTAATGAAAGAAAATTGAACATTTGCAAAATGGATAAATGGTGAAATAGAGAGATGAATCAATATATGGTCCTTTGGATAGATAAGAAAATTATAAAGATAGACACCACTACCTTTAATATGTAAGGTATTTATAATGGCTTTTTTGTCTTAACTATTTTTATATAATTTTAACTTAATTAAAATATATATATATTAAAAAATATCTATATTATTTTTAATATTATTTTATCATATATAATTATTTTATAATTTATGATTTGTATTGATTGTACACATATAATCAAATTATTTTTATTTATCAATTATTTTTATATACTATAATATCATTTAAATGCAATATAAAACAAAAACTTACATACTAATTATTGTAACTTCAACGGCTTTTTTGAATCTTGACTTTATACATTCTATTTATGTAATAATTTGTATTAATTTTAATTATTTTAAAAATACTTCATATTTTTCAATGCAACATGTTTACAATACAAATAATATAAAAAGATACTATTTTGATGACTTTAAGAATACTAAAAAAATTAATTTTAGTTTTAAAATTTAATTATTTCTTTACATATTGTCAATACTTTGAATGATGTCAACAATCTTTAGTAAAAGTTGCAATATGGAATGATGACAATGTAATAAGAAGATAAGATAAAGAAGCAATTAGTTGTAGCACCATCATGAATTTAAAATAAAAGTCGTAATCAGGAAAAAAAATTAGGCATTATAAAAACCAGTCAAAGAATACATGTGTAATCTCTCTATTTGGATGTTTAGTAGTTATTGTTGTAAATACAACGAGCTTGTTTGTTGTATTTTGGAAGCATTCTATCTCGGCAAAATGGTATAGTATTTTGTACTTCCATGAATAAAAGAGAAAACATTAGTTTATTGAATCTAGGATTTTTGTAAACTTGGTTGTATTGCAAAGAAATACCATAGCAAAGGAAGCGCTTATATCTTGGATGAGTCTTTGATATCTTTGTTACTATTTCTTTGTGTCCCATTGACTACCTTAATCCATAGGCTAACACATATTTATTTGATTATGTTGAATCTTAAGCTTATATATATATATATATATATATAATTAAGCACTATAATTGATAAATTCTTTTAGTGACTAAAATAATAAAATTCATATTTAGACAAAAGAATTAGATATGAACTTCACCATAGGAATATCAATTGACAAACAAATCTAAGTTTACTAATCTTTAGTATCCATAATAAATAAAATAATCTTTTAGAAGTTGTGGAGGGTATTGACTTGGAGTTTGCATCTTATAGAAAAGATTGTGAATTTAGCTCCTCGAATGAGCATCCCATCTATGTCAGTTGCTATGGTAACTCCCACTGCTCTAATGTGAAAATTGTTATAATTTTGGTTGCTTAGTGGCCTCTCTTTTTATAATTAACCCACTTTGTTGAAAATTGACTCCCTTAGAGAGAAGAGAATTGGATACAGTTTCGATACTCAATGTACAACAAAGAAACTCTATATTTTTTTAAAGAAGAGAATATGAGGAAATTCTAATAGTTCAAATGTAACAAGGAATTTTAAAATAGACAAAGGTGATATATATATATATATATATATATATTATAGCCATATGGATGAACACATGGATGTTTGAATGAATACATGAATAGATTATGAGTTCTTTAGGTAGATGGGCATAAACAAACAAACACCATTATTTATAAAAAGAGGTTTACACTTGGGACTTTTGCAAAACCCAATTACTTGGATTTAGCTCTTGATATTTTGAGGATCACTCTAAATACCAAATCTAAAATATCACAATTCAAACTACCTTGATATTATCCCTTGATTCAAATTTTATTACCTCCACATATGGAATCAAAGAAGGAAGAGATTTAAGGCAAGCGAGGTAGTTTTTGATATTTTACATGCCCTTCTTTTGATATTTGGATTTTAAAATTACCCACCTTGTGAGGTAGGTGATTTGATGAAGTATCAAGTGATGTTTCAAAATATCATTGGATACTTTGAGATCTCATCATGGGTGAAATATCACCCAAAAAGGCCATGTTTGAACCCCCTTAATATACAAGACAAATGCCTATATTTTTTTTCTAAAAATGAATAGATTTTAAATATGTTCCCCAATGCTGAAATCTTTGTTGGAATAACCTGTAGGTTGTCTTTATTGGGTCTTGGATTCCATATTTGATTATGATAGACTTTTATTTTGATGTACACAATTACAGTTTCAACGATGTTTTGCCACATGAACGCAATGACAGTTTCACATGAAAATTATTATCTAAATTTTCCCAATGACTATTTTTTTTTTATTCATTAGAATTATTTTTTAATTAATTCTACCATGTTCTCAGTATTGTTCTATATGCTTATGCTATTTTTTGAAAATAAGAAATGTTTTTGTATCCAAATATTACTCAAAAAGTAATTTCTATAGAACAGAAGAGAACAAGCCCTCAAATTTTGAAAATTTTAAAGTGCAGTGGATTTGAAGCATGAGTGAATTTATATTAAATTTAAGATCTAGTTCAAATTTTTATCTAGATAAATATCTTTTATTTTTTGATTTTTGGGATTAATTCTTTTTTTGAAAAAAACCTCATGATCATAAAAGTTTTTTTATATTGAAGTTTCAAATCTCAATTTAATCTCATGACACTATCTTTAATAACTAGAAGTAAAGAAAATAAAGTCAAAATGCTTTTTGTTTTTAATTTGATAATGATATTTTTTGAAGCTGTTTTTTCTTAAGAGTTCTCATTTTGAAATACCTGTTCATACGTATTGTACTTCAACATTTAATTGACTTCAATATACATATATATATATATATATATAGATATAGATATATATACACAAACATGCACATATTACCTCATTTGTACTGTACCTTTTTGAAGTATTTTTAACACAGTCATGTTTTTTCCAACACAATAGAAACCCAAGTGAAACTAATTTTAAAATTGGTTTCACCTGATAAAAAAAATGTAGTGTATGCTCAACATTTACAATACTAAGTAACATTATATATTTCAAATTACTCTTGTTATGTTGTTTTTATTTATTTCTTGTTATACTTCATTCTCATTTTACTACAATTAATATTCAAATGTTTATGTTCTTTTTGATGTTTACACAAATAAAAATTAATTATTTTCTTATATCATGGTAATACACAGTCATAGAAAATTATAATTGCTTAATTTCAGCAAGTATAAACTGCAATAAATTTAAACAACACATAAAAAACAATGTTACAAAACAAAGAAAACAACATTTAAAGTTTGAAAGAGATACTGTCATTCGAAGTGACAATAAATGTGAAGTAATGGGAATATAAACATTCATGAGAAGTTTGAAAGCAACATCCTTTAAAACTTGATGGAATGTTTCAATCAACTATATCTTTGTCTGTGCATTTACCATCAATTGTGTAGACTGATGTCAGTCGATTTGTATTTATTTATTGGATAATATGTATTTGACACTAACTTGCATCCTTATTGTAACATGTGCTTTCATTCCGACACAAGATAAGAACCATCATAAATTTAAAATTATAACAATTTGTTTAGAACATCTGTAAAAAAATCGAGAAACTGAAACATGAGAATGACTTGCAATATATTACCCGTGTATATATATATGTATATATATATGTATATATATATATATTCATATTCATATATCTTCAAAGAATGGACTATTTTTTTGTGAGTGTAATTATATAACAACTGATGCAATATGTTTAGAAAAATAGTGCTTACACAAGAATACTTATAATAATGAAAAAAAAATTGCATCAAAGACTTGAAAATAAAATTAAATATATTAAATTATTTATAAAACAGCTTATTATTATTATTATTATCAAAATACCCTCAAATTAGGATATATTTGTACTGGATTTTTTTCTGCCCAAGCATGCTTTAGTTTTTGTAGTACTTGATATTATTGGAAAAACTAAACAAAAAGGTATACACATAAATAAATTTTCATATTATAAATTTATGAAAACAGTTGTGGAACTAAACAAATGGTTGAAAAACAAAAATAGTTGTGAAACAAAACCTTAGGATGGTTTGAAGCACAGTTCAAAATAAATACAAGAATGTCTTGAAAATCATTTGGATGCATGAATGAATTTAAAGTTCAGTTCATTCAATTTTATTGATATGAAGTAGAAGCAAAATTAATATATTGACTCAATAATGCATATCATTTTGTCCAAGTACATAAAACTATAAAGGGGTTCATTACATTGTTGTTTGAAATGATGTCATTTTGAATGAATGGTGACGCTCTTGTTTCAATCGATATCACACTTATTCTTTGATGCATTATGTTATTGTGTTCATTTCATTGTTAAAATAAGTAAACCTAATATTAAAAAATTCAAATACTTTAAAAACCACAAAAGAAATCTGAAAACATGGATTTCAAAACAAGCTATGAGGAATTTGACTTCTTTTGATTATCTATTATATAAAACAATTTGGATATAAGTTATAAGATATAAAGAAGCCTTCTCATTAGCCAAACATGGATACAGTACCCAAAGACACGAGTTTTTGCTAGTATTACATAATTCACAAATTGAAATCTTTGATTACTTCATCTTTCAACAACAAACATTCTTGCGACACAAAGAAGGCAAAAATCAACAATGCATCACGCACTCTTAACCCAATTTCACCCAATTCAAAACGCTCTTCCCCCAGCTCCATTCCAGGGTTTCCATCTCAATTAGGGTTTCAATTCAAACCCTAACCCTAATTCACACCCTTGAGTTATCTTACTCTCTGGAATGTGCCATGAACACGGTTTGCAATCCACTCGTCTCTGGTCGGAGTGTGTCAATTTTGTTTTCGGCGTCTAGTTGCACTTGCAAGTATTTTGGTTGTGCGGTGAATTGGCTGCAATTGTGAAGATGGGATTGCTAATTCGGTTCATGGGACTGTTTTTTGTGCACGTTGCTGTCTTGCTTTGGTTCGTCGAGCCTTCACGCTGCAGCCAGAGCCATTGTGGGCCTTGAATAAACCCTCACGTTTCGATGAATTCCATGTCGTGGACGTTGTAAGCTTCTCGCGAATCGTTTGGTAATGTTTCGGGTATGCTTCTGCACCACCTTTCTCTTAAACATTTCGGTTTTGTTTAAAAAATTGATTAGACAATATAGAATTGCTGGATGAAGGTGGCCGCGATTCCGATTGCTGCAGCAGAGAGTCAACAAGTCTCCTTCGACCTCGTGTTCGCTGAAGGGCTAACCATTTCATCCTCGGGGATCGGGAGTGTAACGCAATGCTAGCAACCAAAGGATTGAATCGTATGCACTTGACAGTTCCAGAAATCATGACTCTGCTCTCTCTCCGAAAATGTTCCCCAGATGATATGGCTAACGGCGACCTCAAGTCATGGAACTTCAATCTTTCTGTCACCGGAAATCAGAATTTGGAACACCTGCAGGAAAAGTGGAAATTTATACACCGATCGGAGGATTTCGCTGCCCAATTCCCCACCCCAACCTCATGTGTGCCAAAACCCGATGAGCCTCCAAGTTTGGCCTTCGCCCACGAAGCAGGAAAGGAATGAGGAATCTCAGTATTCACCGTGCTGCGATGGAATGCTGGAAACTTCGAAATATTGGTCAATATTGCTTTACATTTCTGGTATGCACATTCTATGGAAGATGCCTCAAAGTGGCATAAAGTGATGCGATTTTCAAATATTACTTCCAACTGTTAAAATCATGAAATAATAACAAAAGTATTAAAAAGCCCAGAGATCTAGTATTTCGAACCGTGCGTCTAGGTTGTTGCCATGACATGGCCTTGCGGAGGTACACGAATTAAGTCAGCCGAGACGTAGGAATGGAGAATGGTCATGTAGATGATGGAAGCGCCATGGTCACGCATTTTGTCAACACCATCGAGGATGTCAGTAGCAATACGACAGGGTTTGAAAATTGACCAAAATTTCACACTTCAAACGAAAAGGTTTAAACATCCCGAAAGATCCTTTTGACCTCAGCCACTTTCCAGGACTTTTGTCCGCTTGGTGGCTGCAATGACTCCATTCCATTGCCATCTTTGGTTTAGTTTGTGGCACTCCGACAACCCATTTCGAAAACCAAGCAGTCGTCGTGACTGTTTGAAAGACTCGTTGGGATAGATTTCGTTTTTTACTCGAATTGCGATGGGATTTCAAAGTCTGTTCCCCTCGATATCGTGCAGTGTTTTCCTGCTGCAAAAGGTTTCGCCGCTGGAATATCCGCCAACGTTGTTTTGTCAACCTTGTGATTCTCTAGTATTCGTTGATTTGAAGATCCTTGATTCTAGATTTCCTATTATTCAATCACTAGATCTTGGGAGAATGGGAAAATCTGCTCAACAGTGTGAAATCAAACCCTACATGTGTTCAGACTTGTTGACTCGAAATCGTTTTGCCCACGTTGCAATCCTGTTCGAAGAGTATTTTTTTTTAAAGAACTGAGGATCACTGGATCTAGCTTGTTTTGCATTGACACGATTATTTTACTTCGTTTTTACTGTAGTTACTTGAAATGATCATGTCATTCCATGTCATTAAAACCAAGTGGTCACGTGGACCGAAATGAATTGACCCAGCTTGGCCAGATTTACCTGAACTTATGCAACCCCACTCGCATGCCTTTCATGTCCTCCAAAGGACCATTTACTTATGACAAATCTAAAACATATTCATGTGCGTATTACGCCAGTGTTCAAGAGAAAGGCAAAGGTAAAGAAAAAGAATCACAGGAAAAGAATGTAAATAAATGACGATATCGAGTAAAGGAAAACGATAGAAAATAATAGAGAACAATTTATAGTGAGGATAGGCTCCCAACTGGGTTTGCACTGTCACCTAATAATTCTTGGTGTTCTCACACAAAAGTCACTACAGTACCATCATCACATAAACTGAAGCGATGGTCACAACAGCAATGCCTCCCTGCAATCCACCAAATAATAAAAGCAGGGATAATTACAGTGCTGTGTAGACAAGTAAAGGACACAGTCTCCAAGGCAAATAGTTTCGTCATGTCATCTTCGTGACGTTCGTGACATTCTTCTAGTTCTGGATGTTCGTTCTGCTTGATTTAGCGAAACAGGTTAACAGTGAGAAACTTCGGAGTCAATGGCGAATAAGGACCTCCTCCTGCTCTCCTCCTTCCGCACCCACCACCACCACCAACAACAACAGATCGTCTCGATCTGAAAACGCGTCTCCTTCGCCGCAAACTTCGACTGGTCCTCAAGGCACGACCAATTTCCACAACAACCCAGTAAAGAGTGCCCAGATTTGCTTAAAGAAGAAAATTCATCTGAAACGGAGTGGAAAATTTTCCAGTAATGGCGACGAAACAAAGGTAAATCAAGTCAAACTTCAACACAGAGCACCCAATCTTTCCGAAACCTCCACGGACAAAAGAAGCGGCGAAGAATTGACCCTCGGTTTTACAGTCCAGTGGGCCGGGCCGGACCGCGTTGCCCCCCCTCGCCCTGCCCTGACCCCGACCCCGACCCGACCCGGCCCGACCCAGCCGTCCCACCAGAAGAGGACCACTACACTAATGGCTTTCGAAACTTTATAATTCTGAAGGCGCGTCGAGGTTTGGCTGCATTCCTGTTGCGGGACTTGACTAGATTGCATTCCTCTGTGCAGCTTCCCGCACCGTCTCGCGTCGTAGCTTGCAGATCCGGGTGAGTCTCCTCTCAAGGTTTCGAATGAGGTGCGCCATGCCATGTTTCGTGACCATTTCGGGAGAATAAGGAACGGGTGGAAGGTGTGGCTGGGAATGTAGAAAAAGCGTCTTGTTTAGGCGCTCTGGAGCGCAGGAGAAGCATCGATCAATGCAGATTAGCGCCGGTGTGGGGATCCGTTTGTTGATTTTAGAGGTTTTCTGGTTTTGGTGAACAATGCTGGGAAGTTTCGGTTCTTAGTGACCGGCGAGCGTCGAGATGTGTGCGAGGGGGTTGGGGTTGTTGTGATTGGATGTGAGGTATAGGATTCTCGAGCTGCATCGTGTGAGTCCGAAATGGCAGCAGAATTTTTTGTGGCAGTTATTGTGGTGCGATGCGCGAGCATTGTTAATCGACATTTTTGAAGGTGTTGAGTATGTGCCTTGTGGCTGACGGAGGTTAATGTGTGTTGCTGTTGTAGATCTCCTTGAGGCGTGGTATTTGAAGTGGCGGTATCGCTTAGGCGGTTTTGTTGAGGAGTTTGAAGAGTTCGAACCGCGTTGGTTCCTCAGCCCCGCGGGGGTTACGTACTTTAAGTGCCATGGCAACGGGGCAGTTGTTCTCGCGTACAACGCAGGCCCTGTTCTATAACTACAAGCCCAGTCCTGTGCAGCGCATGCTCGATTTCGACTTCCTGTGTGGTATGTTGTCTCTTCGTTGATCTTACATCCTGGTTATACTTCTTTATTCTAGTTTAGGTCCCTTGCGTCGACAGATCATATTTTCAATGGTAATAAACGTGACTGTCAACCTTTGTTAAACTTCCTCTTTAACACGTAGACGCCCCCTTAAGAAACAGAAATTACATGCTTTAGTTCTTAATAATCTTAACGCATCTAAAAGTCTTGAGGAGGGCTCGATTGTCCCCACCTCCCTTGATAGTACTGGATATTGACAACCGTGCTTACGACATCACTTTGCGAGGATTCTCTATAACAAGTTCAGTTCCCTGATCCATACGATGTCAAACCGAATGCCATCGTCTAAATATGACTCAGTCGATCATCGATTGAATCTTCTCAGTTCTATGTTGGTTTAATACTGCTATTGTCTGCCCTTTTTTCGCTCACTTGAACAGGAGCCCACACAAGTTAAGCTGTTTCCGTACTTTTTTATTTTAATGTGTGCCAAATAGCTGGCATCAGAAACTCTTGTTCTTGACGCCATCTTGACCGTAATTGGTCTGCAGGAAGAGAGACTCCTTCTGTGGCTGGTGTAATCAACCCAGGATCTGATGGTTTCCAAAAGCTCTTTTTTGGGCAAGAGGAAATTGCAGTCCCCGTGCATGGCAGGTGGGTACAACATCCGGTGAACATTGACCTAAGACAGCTCTAGCAAGTTCGCATTTGTGTACTGTAGTACTTAGCCACCATTTGGTCCAGCTAGTGCTTTCCGTTTCATCGCCTTACAGTGGTTTCAGAAATGATTATACCCGGATAGTGATAATATAGTATCTACCTGGAAAATAGTTGTTGCATGCTGTTAACGTTATGTATATTGTCCTGGTTGAATTCACTTCATGAGACTCAGTTCATTTTTTTATCTGAATTCATTCTAAATCATAAGAATTCTGAATAGCCACAAATGTAGAGGAAACGAATAACCACATTAACTTGTTCTTGTGTGTTCCTTTCGCAGCATTCCCAGTGCTTGCAAAATTCACCCGACAGCAGATGTTTTTATCAACTTCGCATCTTTTCGCAGGTGTGAATGCTCGGTGATTCTGGAATAGTTTGTATTGTGTTATTGCCTTGAATACCCATAATTTACAGTTTTCTTGGTAAACGGGTTTTGGACAAGTTCTCTACCCACCCGTAGTTCGTCTAAGAACTAATGTGCTCCTACATTTCACTATATCCAGGAATTAATTCTTCAATCCAACATCCATGTTTGGATTCCTGTTTCTCATGAATTGATTATTAAACTGCCCTTTATTTTCCACGCGTGTGCAGTGCTTATGCATCATCCATGGAAGCTCTGAAGCAACCAACTATCAGGGTGGTTGCAATCATTGCCGAAGGAGTTCCTGAAGCGGACGCCAAGAGACTTATAGCTTTTGCCCGTGCGAACAATAAGGTACGTGAGATCTTTTCTAATATTAAGTAACATTTCATATTCTTGATGAACTGGGTCCCACGCATAATTTCTATCCAGATAGAACCATTAGTACCGGATACGCAGCGATATTGGTGTGGATCCATTGTGTGCTCATGCCAAGCAGGAGACAGTGTTAGTGGTTGAACAGTTTCAGCAGAGAGTACACTCAGTCTTGCAACTAACGATGATTTTCTTTGCCGGCAATCAGTGCGGCATTTAGTGTAATGTCAGCAGAATATATACATTTTTTTTATTCAGTTGTCTTCACTTTCACGTTGTGGCAGGTCGTAATTGGCCCTGCCACAGTAGGTGGCATTCAGGCTGGTGCATTCAAAATTGGTGATACAGCCGGCACATTGGACAACATCATCCACTGCAAACTTTACAGACCTGGATCCGTTGGATTTGTATCTAAATCAGTACGATCACCTACCTTACTATACGACTTTTCGATCATGGGTGTTGATTGGTGTCAATTGAGTAGTTGCAAAAGGAAAGGACCTGCATTTGGCGAGCAAAAATCTTCAACTCATTCTAGGAGCTGTTTATATTGGAGTGTATCTGTGCACAAGGGTTTTCACTAATTAGACTTCGTGTATTGTTGAACAGGGAGGTATGTCAAATGAGATGTACAATGTCCTTGCTCGTGTTACAGATGGTCTATATGAAGGCATCGCCATTGGTGGAGATGTCTACCCTGGGTCCACGCTTTCAGATCATGTGTTGCGGTTTAACAACATTCCACAGGTAGAATCTGCTTTTTTAAGTGTAGTTCTGCTGAATCATGCATGAGTGAAATACTCTCCACATCAATTCAACTTTGGCATGTAATGCAATATGATATTTTGGGTGTGCAGATCAAGATGATTGTTGTTTTAGGAGAGTTAGGAGGGAGGGACGAATATTCCCTAGTCGATGCTCTGAAAGAGGGCAAGGTTGGTAAGCCAGTAGTGGCTTGGGTCAGTGGCACATGTGCCCGACTCTTCAAGTCCGAGGTTCAGTTTGGCCATGCTGTAAGTTCCTTCACATTCCTTCGTGTGTCTTAAGCAGTTGTGAAAGTGGAAAGTTGTTGGAGCTTTAGCCCTCTCCTTCTACCTGGATATTTACGTCTTCGGGCTTGTCTGCAGGGTGCCAAGAGTGGCGGTGATGAAGAGTCTGCACAAGCTAAGAATAAAGCTTTGGCTGATGCTGGAGCCATTGTACCAACTTCTTTCGAAGGTTTAGAGGCCACTGTCAAAGCTACGTATGACTCACTGGTATTCGCCCTGAACCCTCTCTGAAGCTTTCTTCTGCCATTTAAGATTTGATCTGGATCTAAATTACGTTCAAGTGCATTTATATCACAGTCAAGAGGTATTTGCCAACCAATTGGATTGTGTTTGCAGGTGGACAAGAAGGTGATTATCCCAGTCAAGGATTTCGTTCCACCTACAGTCCCAGAAGACCTCAACTCAGCAATTAAGAGTGGAAAAGTACGGGCGCCCACTCACATTGTGTCCACCATTTGTGATGACAGAGGTACCTGAAAGCTGTATTTCGTCTTTGTTGTGCTTTGGGAACTGCTAAAGTTTCTATTATGAACGATATCAATTAGTTTCTTTTCTGCTATATCTTTGTTGTTTCATCTGCTTCAAATGTCCTTGTTCATTCTCTTTGTTCTTTTTTGTCTGTTGTTTTTTTTTTCCCGAGTTTGTAACGTTGTACTTTTTTTCAGGTGAAGAGCCTACATATGCGGGTGTGCCAATGTCAACAATCATTGAAAAGGATTATGGTGTTGGTGATGTCATTTCACTCCTTTGGTTTAAGCGCAGTTTGCCTCGATACTGCACCAAGTTCATCGAGGTATTCTCACTACTTTTTTGCTATTATAGGTTTCTCAATATGAGTCTTGGCATTAATGTGGGGTTCTAGCGTTTGCCCTCTCACTGATGACATGGCTTGTTTGCAGATGTGCGTCATGCTCTGTGCTGACCATGGTCCCGCTGTGTCTGGAGCTCACAACACCATTGTCACTGCTCGTGCAGGAAAAGACTTGGTTTCGAGTCTTGTATCTGGTACGAACTTTCTTTGGTCCGTTAAATCAACTTTCTGAATGTCACGATCTAAGAATGTCGAAAATGGCACTGTGTTCTGATGCTGCTGGAGATAACCTTCTAAATGATGTTACTGATTGTCTTCCACTATATCTTAAATATCAGGACTGCTCACAATTGGCCCCCGATTTGGTGGAGCTATCGATGATGCTGCTCGTTACTTTAAGGAAGCTCATGACAAGGGCTTGACACCTTATGACTTTGTGGAGAGCATGAAAAAGAAAGGAATCCGAGTTCCTGGAATTGGCCACAGGTTCGGATCACTCCTTATCGCTGCTCCATTTTCATTCTCGTGCTAATTAATTTGGGCAACCATTGACTGTGGTCTCGTGCTCACTCGCTCGTCGGTTCCTTCAGACAACAGGGTGGAGATTCCAAACAGTCGTCAGTACAAGCTCACGAAATGCTGTTCTATGTGCAGAATCAAGAGCCGTGATAACAGGGACAAGAGAGTGGAGCTTTTGCAGAAGTATGCACGCACGCAATTCCCCAATGTTAAGTACATGGAATACGCTGTAACAGTAGAGACGTACACACTGAGCAAAGCGAACAACCTCGTGCTAAATGTCGATGGGTGTATCGGGTCTCTCTTCCTGGATCTGCTATCAAGTTGCGCAATGTTCACTCCCCAGGAAATTGATGAAATCATCGAGATTGGGTACCTTAATGGACTTTTTGTCCTGGCAAGGAGCATCGGTCTGATTGGGTATGTATTCACATTCGTACTCATGATCGATTTCTTTCTTATTTATTTTGTATTAGCCATTGCTTGTTACGGTTCTCCTTAGTGAACTTTAATCAAAGATGCTTATATTTCGTCCTGATGGTCTGCAGTCACACATTCGATCAGAAGCGTCTGAAGCAGCCTCTGTACCGTCACCCGTGGGAGGATGTTCTGTACACTAAGTACACGTAAATTTATATCAAGCTCAAAGCATGGTAAGGATTCATTTGTGCCTGTAGTGCTTACCGATCAGCAAAATTTCTTATCCAAGCAGCTCTTTTCACCATTTAATAGTAGCCCTTAGAATGGGATACGTATTGCAAGACGTTAATTCTTTCAGGGCTTCAATAGGTAAGCCCTGACCAAGTCCAGAGTCGAGAGAATTCGGATTTTTAGAGGATTTGTGGTTCCGTCGCCACTCATTCATTTGCCAGGGGCTTGATCAGTACTTTCAAATGACCCTCCATTTGCTCTCATATTCTAATTTATAAAGAGGCAACCTTCATAGTGTTAATTGTATCGTTTTTCTCTAAGATCTTGTTAGCCGTGGATCATGTTCTTGCCGATTTCCTATTACTTCTTTTCATCCATAAGTGTTGCAGTATGGAGAAGGATTTAAAAAAGCGAAAAGCGAAAGCAACAAACAAATATTTTCAGTTGTAATAATGAATCATAACCTATCTCAAATTTGTAATTAAGAAATGTTTGCATAGATGCACCCTTGAAGGAGCCAATCGACAGGGTCTTTCATACTAATTAGTTTATCAGTGCTGGAGGTCAAGTAGTTTTAAATATTTGTTGAGATGTGAAAACAGCGATTGTCTATTTACGAAGTAAAGGTATATTGTAATCTTCTTCACAAGATATGGTAAACTGAGGATCATTCTTTCAGAAGGAACATACAGTTGCATCAAAAAGGTTGGCAATCCTTAAGCTATTCAAATATCACCTGTAACATCCCAATCTTCACTACAACGATACATTTTTCGAGTAGAAAATAGTAAGTAGTGAGGCGCAGATGTTTCAAAATTCATCAAACCAACAACATGAAGTAGGAATATTCAGAATTTTGTAAAATACAAGAATTTGCTTACTCAGCAAGTTCATACTTTCCAAGCTTGAATACCATTATGTTCGACCTTTGTTAAATATGATATTTTAAAGCATCTTACATTTTGCACCATTTGATTTCATTCAAATTACTTTGAGTAAAATCAGTTATTTGACTTTCGAATAAATACTTGTTGTGAATCTAGAACTAATACAGTTACCAAAAAAAAACCTTGTATTTTATAGTAATATTAAAATTCATTAAGGCATATTAATTCATCGTTTTGAAAAATGGGTCTTAACCACATTTTTTATGAATATCTTACAATTATCACCACATTCAAGTTTTTACAAATTTATCAAATTTATTTGATTTTTTTTTTTATTTCTTAAAAAATTTTTAAAAGAAAAAAAATATCAAACCACGTGTTGAATTTATTTTCGAAACAATATATAGTAATTGATTGAAAACATACATATTTATAAAAATAGAATATTTGTGTGTAAACAATTATAGTCTTGACTACTTGATATTAATAAAATTTATTTCCAAACTACCATTATTGCAATTTAAGGTATTGATATATGAAAATTGCTGTTTCAATGTGTAATAATGACTTTTTCAAACTTACAACAGTTGAAACTATAACTCACAAATTGTATGTAACCATTCAATATCCACAATTATGATGTTTTCAATACAACAATTTTGCAAAGTATAACATGATTATTTTTATTTATTTATTTATTTGTTTTTTTTCATCACTTGATTTGTTGAATGATAAGCATAAGTAGGCCCTTCTTATGAAGAACATTGTTCTATTTATTTTAGATTAATTAAAATAGGATAGAAAACTTCCACAAACAAAGAACATGTAAGATATTAGTAGATATCATTGTTAAGTCAAAATAGAGCATACTGAAGTTTATTTTTTCTTCTTGTAAAGCAAATGGTATAATTTATCATGCAACACTCTTTCTAATGAAAAATCTGTCAAATTACATTAAATATTGCAATCTCATAACTTTTGTCATAAAAAATGACACAATTTTTGATTATTTCATGGAAAGTACATTGTCATCCATTAGAAGAACTTGGGTATAAGTTATGCATTTTATTATTTTTTCAGAAATGCATTAATAAATTTTTAATACAAATAATTTTTTTTAAATTATAAAAAAATAAATTAAAAGAAATTGTATTAATTTAAAAGAGATATATATATTTTTATATGATAATAATTATTGTTATCTTTAATTATAAGTTGATAGTTTTATTTTATTCTTAATAAATTTTAATATATTTTTAGTCATAAATTCTTGTTATATTATATAATTTATTATAAAAGTAGAAAATAGAAAATAAATAAAATTTTAAAATTTTTTTAATTTTAATTTTGAAATTAATCACTAGTTTACAAATTTAAGTTCCACCAATGCATCTTAATTAATAGAATTGTTAAAAACATGGTTTTAAGCCATTTAGATATAAAAATATTAAGCTTAGAGATTTTGTTTGATTATTAAAGCATTTTTTAGGATTTAGAAAGGTTTATAAATTACAAGAGCTTTATCAAGAAAAAATCATAATTTTTTTTTGGAGTGTATAATTATTTATTTATATTTTTTTTTACTTATTTTGTTCTTGTTTTTTTGTTTTGTTTTGTTTTGTTTTTGTTTTTGTTTTTTTTTTCTTGTGAATTATATCTTTTACTTTACACCACTGATGACAAGGAACTTTTAATTGATGCCATCTTATAGTTTGGATTGAAGGGTGAATTTCATTCATCATCTTATATATATATATATATATATATATATAAGATTTAAAAAATTCTTGGACTTTTTGTTGATGTGGTCTTTTTTTTAATAATAGATTAGATCTTATTTTGTTTAATAAGTATCAATTGGCCATTCATAATGTGGTACATGAAATCTTACTAAATTAAAGTACACATTAAGTAAAACTAGGTACAAGATTCTAAGTGCTACTTTAATAGTAGAGAAGTGCTAGTATAACCTTGGTTCTATTGCAAAGTAATAATTTACTTGTATGTTAAGTAAAGTATAAGAATTTTTTTCTAAAGTAAAAAGTATAAACAAAATACCATATTTATTACTAATTCATTTGTTTATTAGTGTTTTTTGCGTGCATACAATATTGTATCTAACAATTTTGACATATGCAAAATATGTCAAGAGATGGTTTTGTACCACAAATATAATTCACACAAGTATAGTTGTAGCTTCACAATTCTTAGTTGTAAACTTATGCAAGGACCTCAAGAAGAAACAAAACATGATTGTGTCATATGAATTACATCACCATAACAATCAACCACATCCAGTTAAATATATATATCGTGTGAGTCTTTTTATTTGGGATTTTTTAGAAGCTATGGATGTTTATTCTTATGTACACAACCATAGAAAATTGCTGTAAACTTGGACCTTGTGAAAAAAGAAGCTGAGAAATTATGTCTCAATACTATAAATGCTTGCTTTGTGATTGGTAAACTAGAGTCTATCAATATTTTCACTCTAGTGATCAAGGTTGAGCAGTGGAGAGGACTTGTATGAATCGGGAGATTTTAATATATCCGTCATTTTTCACTTGGAGGCTCCTTAATGAATCTGGGTTCACTTGGCAGGACGTCCCGTGCATTGAAAATCTTCTAAAGTTACAGCAGATATCGCCTTCTTTTTGTTTTGTTCTTGTTTGTTCTTTTTCTCGCTGATCCTTGCATGAGTTTCAACTTGCAGCATGCTGTGACGCTTTATTTTGCACCATATATGAAACAGTGGCAGAAGCAGCTCAATATCGACATCTCTGAGGTTGTTCCTGAGATCACTGACATCATTGAACAATAGAAGAATCGCAAATGGAAGGTGTGAACATCCGCTCCTGTGTTTTTGTATCCCCCCCCCCCCCCCCTCTTTCTTTGAGCTGAGATTTGTCTTGTATTTATGCTAGAGTATCAAATGACAGTTGATGAGTAATGATTGATATATGAATGAGCTTATCTAGAGTTGGGTGATACTTCGCTTATTCTAAGTTACGTTGTGCTTTGCGGGGACTTGACTTGATACCGTCAGAGAATTTTATGTCCGTATCAGTTATGCAGGCAGTGGGTTCAGTCATGACCAATAAGTACAATGAAGGTTACCCGGTGGTCGCTATTACGGTGGCAACGAGTGCATAGTTTCTCATTTTCCTCTCTCTCTCTCTCTCTCTCTCTCTCTCTCTAAAATGTAACTCGTCTGTATTCTTCTTCATAAATGTTTATTGATTGACATCTTGGCTCCATTCATGAATAGTTAGGTTTATTGACACCTCTACACAACTGCAGGTTCATTGACATGGCAGAAAGATTGTGTCAAAAAAGAGCTTTTGCAGCTTTCCGCTCCGATCCAGAGAAATGGGGAGGTTGGTATCGCCATCTTGGCGTACACAATCTAGCTTACGTCTATTCTGCACATGGCCTCTTCTCCTGGCTGTTATCTGCCCTAGTCCTCGAAGTTGTTCGTGCGACTATTAGGGAAGCATACAGCGCTGGCATGCAACACCGGTTGGTCAGTGAATGTGCAGTCTCTCTCTTGGTCCCCAGCCAATTTTCAGGTCTACCCATCTCTCTTGAAGCCAAACGAGCGCATAATGGCCTTAGATCTTCCTCATGGTGGCATTTGTCTTAAGGATATTAGGTGTGATCCTTGATAAACTCTACCTATACCATCTTTCGCCACTCGCCTCAGAGCGTCAATAATTATGTACCGCTGCTAAAGATAGCTTATATGTTAATGACTAGCTGCGGTTTTCTCCAATTGCCTTACATCCTCTAGCTCTGTTGTCAAACATTACAAATAATAAGAATAAAAACCTTTCAAAAGCTAATTGCAATCTTCTTTTTAAAAGAGATGGTCATGAAAGGATTGTCTTTTAAATAAGAAGCATTCTTTGCAGGATGCAAAGACAAAAAAAAGTGGCAACAATAATGAGTTTTGAAGCATCCCACAAAAGACTAAAGAATCCAAAAATTAGATCCAAACCAACTATCTTATACACTCATTGCAAGAAAATAAAACATTAAGATTTGGATTATTATAAAAACAAGTTTAAAGGTGCTACTAATATCACAACAACTTTTAGTAATAACAAGAAGTCAAAATTTATTTAAAAACCAAAAAATATAGAAAAAATATCTCCTATATTCTATGTTCATGTACATCTTAGACAAACATATTATTCCAAGAAGTTATTTTACTCAAGAATAACATAAGATAAATATTAATTCATTAATATAGAGGCTATCTACAACTTAACACACAATCAATAATAATTCATTAATATTAAATTATTTTTACTTGGTAAAAGTAAAGTATATCTTAGTGATGATACTATGCTATCATAAAGATTTTTTTTGCTATTGCAAAAATTTCAATGCAATATTATTATTTAGAATTATCAACCAAAAAAATAACTAGAATTGACTCCTATTGCTTATTAATTCTATAAGTACTTGTCATTCAAGCTTCTATTACTACTCAAAAAAATTGTATCTACTTATGCCATTATTAATTAAGGCATATTAGTACTAATTGATTTATATAATTTATACAAAGCAATAGAATCAATGGCATTTCAATCAAAAAGATGCTGTGCAATTTATACTTTTTATGTTTTTATAAGAAACAGTTGGCTAAAATTCTTCCAAAATTTGTTATGTTTGAAGCTACATATCTACTTTAGGTGATGCACTTGGATCTTAGGGACTAGATTGCAATTCTCATATTTTTTGATTTCAAATATTATTTAACCTTCATTGACAATTATTCTTATTATATAGTCATTTTCTTACTTCAATGAAAAAGCAAGTGCTTTTAAGTCTTCAAAATAATCAATGTTTGAAATAAAAATAAAATTGGCTATAAATTAAAAAGCTTCTAATCTTATCAAATAAGAAAGTATTTATTATTTGATTTTAATTATTACCTCATTACAAAAAAATAATATATATATATATATATATATATATATATATGAATGTAAAATAAAGTGATAAGAAAAAAAAACCCTTTTTTAATGCCATCTGATGTAAATTTCATAAATCTATGCTTACTATAATATAATAGGAGGAAGCTATCACATGTGCCATCTACCTCCAAAACCAATGCCTCATTAAGACCATTTTTTACAATAGTCTTTAGTTTTAATTTTGGCATTAAAAAATCTAATATTTTCTATTATCAACTGTTTAGCAGCAAAGCTTATACTAAGATTGTTAACAAACTTTGGATAAAACTTGATGATCAACCTTAAAAATGTATCTTGCTTAGTTATAGCTCCATTAGGAAGAGTTACAAGCTTTAAAAAGTAAACACTGAAGAAAAGCTTATTTTCTATAATATAAGTTTTTATAAAGATATTCTTGTTGCTGCCATAGCCATTGCCACTCCTACTTCTACCATCTATAAACCAACTAACGAAGAACTTTAGTAAGACTTTCTATTTTATCACACTTTAATCTACAATAATTTTACCAACCTTGTTTGCTAATATTTTACTCACATTCAAGCTCACACTACTAATTATATTACCTCTTTGGCCATTATAGTCAAATGATCTTAGCAACTGTGCTTGATTATAAGTCATTTTTCTTCTTACAATTCTATCTATTTCAATTTTTTTTTAATACAACACACTATAATAATAGTGTAAAAATTTATAGTGTATTGTTACTTGTACTAATAATAACAATGTCATAAGATGTAGGCATATATATAAGAAATAAGGTACAAATCTTTCAACAATTATTAGATATGATAAGCAATTAAGATTAAGGCTAGACAAGACTTTATTTTCTTAGATTTAATCATGCTCAATATGAAAATGAAAATGATTTATGGCCATTGATTGTGAAACAAATAAGATTTTGATAAATGCATCCATTGCATTAGTATAGAAATGTGTGGCTATCATAAGTAGTAGCCATCATGCTAGAATCTTAATGCTTGTTGTATGTATGGAATTATTGAATGATATCAACTCTTGAAGTAGCAACATATATCATGTTGTAAACAATCTCTTGATTACATCTAACCAAGAAAGTCTTGTTAAAGAACAAATCTAAATTCAATCTATACAAAAATCAATACTAATAGTATTCTTTGTATCACAACTTCAAAATTTGGACTTGATTTGAAATGTTTAAATATCATTGATAAGTAGTTGCTTTCCAAAGTAATATTTTTAGAGCACCTTTTTATCAAAGAAATGGTAAGTACATCAAGTTTTGAAGTTATATGTAAAAAGCTAATCAATCAATAAGCTATTTGGAACTTGAATTATAATCAATCACAAGTTAGAAGAAAAAGAAAAGAAATTACAAATAATTTTCAAATTAAAAAGAATTTTAAAAAATAAAAAATTAAGAAGAATAATTTTAAAAAATAGAAAATTTCAAAATTATTTGAAAGTCCTATTATAAATAAAATATATTATTTAATATATTGAGCAATTTTAAGTAATTTTTTTCCAAATGATTAAAAAATTATGTGAATCTTTATTTATTATATTATATTACATTATATTATTAATTCGATATATAAAATCTATTAATCTTTGTATATAAAATTAATAATAAAATATCACCATATTTAATAATGTCTAAATAAGATTTTGAATCTTAAAGATTTTTTTTATTATTATGACTTAGTAATTTTTTATTTTTTGATTTACTCATTAGATAAAAAAATAAATTTAAAATAATATATTTAAGAAAGATTTTTTTTTAAAATAAAAAAATAAAAAAATAAAAAAATAATTTTCATCAATCTATCTTTTAAAAAAATATAATGATTAAGAAATATATTTAATTATACCAAACATAACATAAAACCATTAGTTTTTTTGTCAACATATTATTTAGAATTCTAAGATTATAAAATTTTAATTAGGCTTCATGAGTGGATTTGTAAAACTTTTGAAATTTTAGATCATGCCATACCTTGAATTATTCCATCCAATTAGTTCTTATACTTTAATAATGAATATTTTATAAATTTTTGGATTTATATTTTTAATGATAATTAATCAGGCTTTATTTAAAAGAAATTTTTAGTTTTACATAGCCATAAATAAATGATCTTTTTAATTTAATTCTTTATGTAAGAATTTCTTTACTTTATTTGATTTAATAATAAAATTTATAATTTAAAATTTTCTAAATTAATACATTATTTATTAGTAAAACTAATAGTTTTTTTTAATGGTTTTTATATTAAAATATAATAATTAGAGTTTTATTATATATTTATTAAAATATTTTTATTAGATATATTTTTATTAATTAGAAAAAAATTGATATCAATTTAAATTGATTTATAATTTTAATTATTTTAGAAATATTTACCGATTTTGTTTTTTATATATTTTTTTCTTAAATTTAAAAATAAAAAACATCATTTTTATAAAATTTATGTATTTTATTATCTTTCATTTTAAAATTTTACATTTTTAATATCAATAAGAATATAATTGACATACTTTTGATTTCTTTATGTCATTATTAGCCTTAGCAAACTTATCAAAATATTAGATTATGTTTTATCTTGGATCAAAACATCTATCTAATGATATATTTTGAATATTTTAATTAATTTTTTAAAAAATAATAAAAAATAATATTAAATTTAATCAAAATAATATTCTAAATTAGTAATATTCTTCAGATATTTTAATGATATTTTCTATTTTCTATTTTCTATATATTTTTTATAAATAATCGTATGATATTTATATATTTTATGTTTTATATTTTTTTATAAAATTTATTCTAAAGATATAATAAATTTAATAAGAAATTTATTCCAGTATTTATAGCATTATTTTTTATGTTCTTATTCCAATTTTAAAGTATTTTATTTTATTTATGAGTTTTTTTTGAAGTATCTTAAGATATTTGATAGATATAGTATTTTTGTTTTAACTTTTAATTTTTTTACTCTATTATTCTAGGTATTTATATTGTGGTTATAAATATTTTTGTATATAAAATATTATAATTTAGAATATATACATATATAAAAATATGTATTAGAATAATTATGGATGTTATATGTAAGATTAGTAATAATTAGGATTATTTTATTTAAAAAAATAGACTTTAATTATCATTAATGAATAGATCTATTATTTAAAAAAAATTATAAGATGTACAAAAAAAAAAAAAAAAATTCTAAGATATAGTCATCATAGTAATAAATTTAAATTCTTATCAATTATTATATAATAATGGATTTTTTTATTAATAATGTATTATAATAGATATTTTATTAATAATTATAAAAAATTATAATGTACAAAAAATAATAATAATTCAAGTTTATAGTAATTCAACTACTAAATAATTTGACTCGCTTTCCTACTATAGAATTTAGAAGATAAGTATCACAATAGATGATATGTAGTTTAGAAGCTCAAGAAAAGATTATAAAAGAATTCCATGAAATTTTATGAATAAGACATAGAAAGATTTGGGCAACTTTTACTAAATTTAAGGAGGAGTATTGGTAGAAAGGCATGTATAAAGATGTGCTGATTTTATAGGATTATATGAGATTTGTCAACTTTATTCTAATATTTGGCATTGAGATGGATTATATCCAACTTATCTTCTAGCACTATTTTATAAGTGAGTAGTCAATTTAGTAGCAATGTCTATGAGACTTGGACAAATGAAGTATTTGATATTTACATATGAATATTTATTAAATGTGGTTGAATGACAAGCATTAAAAACAAAAAATACTCAAAGTGTATGTTGATTTCTTTTAGAAGACATTGTTTGTTGTTATGGTTGTATTGAAAAAAACACTTTAGATAGAGGTGAATTGGAAGCAAAAGAAGTAAAAAAACTCTTAAGTAAGATGAGAATTAAACTTTCTTTGACAATAACATATAATCTAGAAGATAATGGAAAGTATGAGTGTGGTCATTCACTTATTATTAAGGCATTAATAAAGACATGTAATAGCATGCAATAGCAAAGTATATTAGTGGCTAAGACTACTATCATTTGTATTATGGGCAGATTGTACAATTTATAGTATGATAATTGGTTAAATACATTTGATTTAATGTATGGATAAAAGCCAGTTATACCAATAGAAAAAACAATGCCTATATAGAGAGTGTTGTCTTAAAAGAATGATTTTAATAGAGAGGAGCTTTTAGTATTATGGATTTAACAATTGGAAAGAAGACTTCAAAGTATTGAAGTAGCAATAAAAAGGTTGAAAGAAGCAAGAAAAAAGAATAAAGAAAGATTTGGTGAAATGTATCAACTATAGGCTAAAATAATTGAAGAAGGTAATTGGGTCTTAGTATATGAGAATAGTTTGAATAACCAACATAGTACATTATGAAAGTTTTTTAAGCATTGATTTGGACCAAATGTGATAGAAATCTATGAAAATGGTACATATTTGTTATAGGAGCTTGATGGAACAAGTTTGAAGATACCTATAGCAAGAAAGCAAGTCAAATTATTTAAAAAAAGATGTGTATGTACATATTTTGATGGAAAAAAAAATCTATTAAGTGATATTGAAATATGAATAGATGAGCAAATTAAAGACCAAGAGTTTGATCGAGATGAAGAATGTCCTATATCAACATATTCAAGAATCATTGATACATGCTTGAGGATGCACAAGTTTAGGGAGGGAGGAATGTCTTGTAGGAACATGACTATTAGGTGAAAGAAGAAAGAAAGTATTTTATTATAAAAGAACCTAAATCTTCTTGTTTGAAGATGCTTTGAATTGTAATTGTTCAATGCTTGTAGTAGTTAAGGCGAATTAATATCATTTCTTTAGAGCAGACAAACTCAAGTGATCATTGTGCTTAATCAATTTGTAAAATCAATATATCAAGTGATTAATTTCTATAATTAGATTAATAATTCACAGTAAGAAGAGAAGGAAAGAAAAGGAACAATGGTCTACTAAGTAACTGACTTAAACATTGTGCAAATCAACAACCAAAGTTTGCACAAAAATCCTCCACTCTAATACCATGAAGAAGTATTTCAATCAAAAGGATCATAATACAAAACTTGTAATTTTTTGAAATACATAATATAATATGAGCATTGAACAGTGCTCATATAAGTATAGAGAAACACAGGACGAGATCCACTTCTCTCTGAGATAAGTAGATATGAAATAAAGTATTTGTGGATCTAGATAATAACGAAAGTAGGAGGATGATAGAGTAGGGATAAATGTCTCAACAGATGATCCACTTTTTTTTCCTGTGATGCATCAATTAACACTTATAGGACATTTTGAATTTTTTTCAGGTGGAAAATCTTTTCGACACCCGATTTGCCTTTTGTTGGTAATAGTTAGCAGACTGTGGTTCTGAGGCATGACAGTATCTTGCTATGTGCCCTGGTTTGCCACACTGGTGATACGTCAATACTCCATGCTGATCTCTTTGTTCCCTAGTAACTATGCTATTCGGCCACGATTGTAATATTGGCATGCGATAATGCTTGTTATTAGAAAAATTTGAGGATTTATGTCCTAGAGACTATCTCTGTTTCTCTTGCAGATTGTTGCGTAGTTTAAACATCAAAGCTTCCTCATTCGGTTTTGATCTAAGGTGCATCTCCATTTCCTCCATATATAACGTGCTTCCTAGACTTGCAAGTGATGGTGATACTTTTTTTGCCAGTAACATCTTCACAAATGTTTCATATTTCATTGGAAGATTTTTGAGAATCTTGTCCGCAATTACTATATCCGTTGGTAATTTATTGATTTCTCTCAAATCATCCAACAAATCATATACCTGCTGCATAAAAGTATATACTGACATATCTTCTGTCATCCTGAGGTTCTTTCATTTATTTAAAGTTTTCATTACATCTACAATTATTTTTGTAGAATACACATTGATGAGGATTTTCCAAGCAACTGGTGGATCAGAGATATTCAGGATGTAAGGTTTTACCATTTTTGTTAGTGAGAGGCAGAGGAACTCCATCGCCCACGTTTGTACGATTGTAGGCTTAGTATAGGATTTTCATTATATACTAGGATTTGGAGATTTTTCTCACTGATGAGTTGTAGGCTACATGTACTGATACATGCATACATAATTATAAATCTTTATCAGCTCAAGTGGGTATGATAATGATCAAGGGTTTGAGCCTCACCAAGGCTCACATGTAGTGTATAAAGGTGTTTTAGAGAGGCCACGAAGCCTTAGTCTTATCCTCCTAACTACCTTCAAAGTGCTACAATCCACATGGGACTTGTGCATTCCTCTTCCTACAAGGATAATACTAGCTGCTGGTCCTCCTATTTTCTATTAGAAGTACCAATATTTTTACAATTTTGACCTCACTACAGTATTCAAAAATACCCAATTAGCCTAGGAATCTTGTGCGGCCTTCAAATCTTGATCCATTTCTTCATAAAGGCTCCCAAGGTGGTAAAATTCATTTTTACCAAGATCTTAAAAATTGCTCTAAAAATTCCTAAAAAATTCTAAATAATTTCTAAATAAATTCTGAAAAATTCTATAATATTTCTATAATGCATATATACATCTAAGTTTACTTTTTTCTACCTTGGTGATTTTTGATAATAATAAAAATCAATTTAAATCCACTATAAATCTTTTTTTTTTTTTTTTTTTTTTTTTTTATACCAATAACTAAAATGACATAAGGTTCTTTCTCATGCTTCTTCTAACTACTAATATTTATAGTTTTTATAATAGTACATATAGATAGAAGACCAATATAAATATTGGTCTTAATAAATAATTATTACTATTCAAAAATGAATAAAAATACTAAACTAACATAGATAATTACCTCTAAGACTTAGTAAGATTCTATTTCTACCATTAATATTCTAGTTTTCTATTTTTCTAAGGATTTCTATACTACTTATTATATATTATGATTTAAATCATTATAAATATATATTTTTATCCTAAAATAATAATTGAGTCAATTTGATGACTCATATATGGCAATCATTAGAGACGACTTGTAAAAAAAAAGAACCTAGAACTGACTTTCCAAAATGCTATCGAATAAAAAAAAGAATTATCTACAAAAGTGTTTAACAACTATTCAAAATAAGAATGAGGGCTTTATTTCTAATTTGAAAGAACTAAAGTAGTTTTTGTTCTTTAGATCTAAACAAGGAAGATAAAAAAAAATTAAATCTAATCTAAGACTTAATGATTATATATAAAAAAGAAATCAAAGCTAAGAAATAAAAAATGATCTTTTCAAATTCTTCTTTAATATGAGAGGATTTTTCTATCAACCTTCTAAGATCTATATATCCATTGGATGTCAAGGTTGGTCTTTTCTAGCACTAATACTAGCTCATTAGGATAGTCCATTTTTTTCAAGTGGATTTGAATCCAAGACAATCACTTAACAACCTCTCACTTGACTAATCCCTCTATGTCCTTTGGATGTTTATTAAGACACATTCTTTTAATTTTTAATAATATATATATTTATGAAAGTTTTATCAAGTACTTATCTCTTTTAGTTAGAATATCTCTAATTTTTTGGTGAAGAATCTAAATTGAAAAGGAGACAAAACAAATGAATATGACTATTTCTTATCTTGATCTCCAATGATTTAGCATCTAAATTCCATCCAATTTTGATAATTTTCCACTTAAAAGATTAGATAAGGGTGAATTTGAGGATGAGCCATTTAACTTTGTGTATGATAAAAATAACACCCTATATTCTTTTGTCAAAGATAAGAACTCGATGAAAAAGTAATTCAGACAAGTAAGCCTTCACTCAAAGAAAGATAACAAAATATAAATAAACAAGTATGTATATTGAAAGAGAAACTAGAATAGCTATTGTCAAAGACTAGAAAACATGGAGACTCTTGAAACTAGACTAGAAACAAGAAAAGAGTTGATAAGAGTGAAGAAGGCTTCATTCTTGTCTCTATATATACTCTCTAACTAGAGGCTACGTGGTCACGTTCTATAAGACCTGTAATATGTGTTGACTTTGTAAGACACATGCTTTGACTTACAAGGCAAGTTTTTCTACGTGTGGGCTATATTATTAGCTTGGTCTTTAAGCTAACAACATGTGTGGCACATGGCCAACTTGTTGACCATGTTTCTAATCCAAAAAGTCAATTAAAGACACCTATGAAGTCAAAGCAGCATCTATGAAGCTTCTAAGAAGCTTTGATATTAATTACTATAGAATTAACTTACTTTTATCTACTTTTACTTACTTCTATTTATTTATATATGTAAAAACCACCTTACATGAGTATGTCCATGACATTACCCCTCCTTCTAGGGACGAGTTCCACAAGGAGTGGTCATCATATGTTGAAGAAATCTATGATACGATGAATTATATTCGCCACATATTCTAATCTTTATTCTCTTCAAAGATGATTGATAGGGCCTCTCAACCATTGATAGTATTCCATACTAGGATGGGAAGACCATCCAGTTATTTGAACATTGTTGAGGCTTTCATAACTTCCTTTGAATAGAACATTTGGAATACCATCAGGAGTTGTTCCTACCTCTAATAAAATCACCAAACATCGGGAGTCCCTTCCGAAGTCGTGATACCAAACGCATTGTATCTCGCCATCTATTCGAGAAAAAACATGTCATTCTTGAAGATCTTCATCTCGATTGCGTCGTCTTGAAGGTTGTAACAATCGTAATGTCTCGTCCAACAGGTCAGCAAATGAAGGTTCTTGAGTTGAATCCGCTCGTTGTTGGTTTTCCATCTCTTGAGTGTCACAATTACAAAGAAGTTACAAACAAGGATTGAAAGTAGAATGATATCTTGTCTAGATGTTGTTTCGTTTAGAATAAAAGTTTTCATCTTAATTTTGATAGATTTCATCGATAAAAAGCCTCCACCGTCTTTATTGTATTTACAAGATTCTTTATTGGCTCTCATGTGCGTTCACTAATATCATATCCACGCCAATGGACAAGATATTCTAATTTATTTTGGCGCCGTCTTGAATCTAAGACTTCTTCTACTTCAAACTCTTCATTATTATCCACTTGTATAGGAGGAAGTGGAGCTTGTCATCTTCTTGGTATGTCCATTGTCTTGTATGGTTCAAAAAGAGACACATTGTCGTATGGCGTGATTTGCTACTTGGGAATACACTGGGTATCTAGCTATAGAGAGTGTACCTTAAACCTTTATATGATTCTTTTCTTGGCTTCCAAAACTCCTTTATTTTTGTATAAAACTCCAAATATAACAAAATCCCTTCAAAACATATTTTTCCCGCGAAGGGGTTTTTCACTCCGAACTTTAAAAAATCATAACTATTGATCTAACCGTTCAGTTTGTTTCAAGTTTACAAGATAGGTAGAATTTACCCTTAACTTGCACTACAAAAAAAAACAACCGCAAATTCACTCCCGATCTTTTGGCATCTAAGAAACCCTAGCAGACACTCCAAACCCTAATTTACAAGCACTCGAAAACTATTTTCCTTATATCTCAAAAAACCAAACTCCAAATGTCATAAAACTTATACAAAAAGTTTAATAACATGAAATTACACATTCCTTGAAATTTTGAGCCAAAACCTTGTCAAATTGCTCAAGATATAGCTCAAGAGACAAACACTAGTAAATCGGTTTACTTACTACCCTTAGATTGCATGTGCTGACTTCAAAATCCAATAACTCCTTTATTTCAACTTAGAATCCAGTAAGCAGTATGTGAAAAGTATAGCCGCAAAAGTTTTCTCTTCAGTCGAGATTGCCGATCCTCAATTGCCGTCCGTACGCGTGCGTTATGCTCAAAAGAGTGACAGTAGGTCCAAAACTAACACCTTAACTTTGAGCGCCTATAACTTCTTCATAAAAACCCCAAAATGACACAAAACTTGCACCAAAACCTTAACCAAAAACCTAAACCTTTTGACCCTAGCCTTCAAAGTTCGAATGGCCTCGAGAAACTAACCCTAATCCCTAATATGGCCTCGGGCAGCCTCCTCAAAGCCCATTGGTCATGATTTTTGACCAATAGGAATGGAGATTTTTATTTTTCATCTCCATTCATCTATATTGGTGCCCTAATTACTCCCTTTGCTACCAAAATCCTTCTTCAATCCTTTTTTATTATAAGATTTACATAATGTATGCTCTAAACACCAAATAAAAGAATCAAAATAAGTTTTCAAATGTCACCAATGTCTAACAAAGGTGACTCTAAATATTTAGAAGTTACTATCAACCAAAACCAATCTTAAAAGCCACTATCAAAAAGAAATTAAAGTTATACAAATTCTATAGTAATCTTTTTAAACAACCTCTTCTCAAAGTAATAATCAAATTATATTCTACAACCAACTAAAATCTACTAACATGGCTCTCACCATGTTACTTAATAAATTATATATTAAGTACATAATTACATTATTTTCATATAGTAGCCGAACCACAATACGACATCCACCCCTTCTAAACCTGTGCATTCTCTGATATGCACCAAGGAGAACAGAAGTTGTGGTCGGCATCATATTACCTCCTCAGCAATGTCTTCTTCAAAATCCAATTCTTCTTCCTCATAACTAGATGGATCAAATTCTTCTTCAACATCTTCGGAGATTAGTTCTTGATTCTGTTGTTTGAAAATTTTTATACGTTTTCCTGCAATTGGAATTTTGAGTCTTGTTCCATCTAATTCCTTTAATACATATGTAGCATTATCTAAAACATGTACAACCACATAAGGCCCAAATCAATGTTTAGAGAACTTTTTAAGAGCACTATGTTGATTATCCAAGCTGTTGTCATATACCAGAACCCAATCACCTTCTTGAATATCTTTATTCTTCAAGCGTGACTCTCTTAGCCTTATAATTACTTTTTTCACATCTTCAGGTCTTCTTTCTAATTGACGAATTTGAAGTACAAGAAGTTCTTCTTTAGATATATTGTCTTGCCAAGGCAAGATACTCCAAGTAGGTACTTGCTCTTCAATGGGCATAATGGGCTTCTGTCTTTGCATTAACTCTGCTAGCATATATCCTGTCACTGAACTGTGAGTAGTACGATCAGCTCAATGAGCAAATAGTAATAATCTTGGCCATTCTCTTATTCTTCTTTTGTAAGCTTTAACAATGGCCTTTACAATAGGAGGATGATCTCTCTCACTCTTAGCATTGCCTTCTCGATTATAAGATGTAGTAAGTTCTAGCTTGACTCCACATCTTTCAAAGAATTGTCTAGCCTCATGTGCATCCAATTCTCTACGATCAGCAGTAATTTTTCTAATACATCCATATCTACAAATCACATCTTCCAATAAAAATCTACAAACTCCTTCAGTGGATTTTGTTCGTAGAGCTCTTCCTTCTACTTGGTTAGATAAATCTTCTTGTGCTAGAGCCAAGTATCGCACTTGCCATATCTCCATAGGCATAGTAATTAGGTCTACAACTCATTTATAATGTATTACAAGTGGATATGTAGGATGCAATCCATCTCTATGTCGAATCTCCGAGTATATCTGAAAAGTTTGGCATGATTCTACAAACTTCACCACATCTCTATACATATTACACCACTAATATTTTTCTTTGAGCTTATTAAAGGTGGCATAAATACCTCTATGTCCAGTCCACAAACTATCATGAAATTCATGGATTAGTTGTTCTTGCATCTCTTTCTTGTAAACTACTATTTGTGGCATTTCACTATCCCATTTGCATCGCTTCCATAGGTAACCACCTTGTAAGAGGTAGTTATAAGCCTTCCGTCTAATCTGTTTGAAATGAATATCACTCCATCCTGATTGTCTTGATAATGTGCTTAAATAGCATCCAGTATCAATCCATTCTTCTTCATACAATTCTTCTATAAATGGTCTTGGAAATTCATCTTCTCTTTGTTGTGCCCTAGAATAAAAGGTAGTATCTATATCTTCAGTATCTTCAATCAAGTCTTCTTCTTATTCATATCTGGCTCGGAATAGCATATCTGCTACAAGATTATCTTTGCGTGCTATATGCCTAAATTCAGGATTCAAAGATTTAATATATGCAATCCATCTTAGCATAGCAATATCAGGGGTGTTACAGTTGGTAATCATTCCCAATAGTGGCAAGCAATCTGTTTCAACTATCACTGGTGCTCCAATTAAATAATCTCTTTCACTTTTCATAGCTGTAACTATTCTCCATAGCTCCCATTTCACCTGTGGATAGTTTCTTTGTCGTTCATTTAATACTTTAGTTCCAAATCTAATAGCAAACCTGTTCCCTTCTTCATCATTTTGTCCTAAAGTCCAACCAACAGCTATTGGACTAGTATCAACTGTAAGTATCACCGATTTGCCATCCTCATAACTTATCCTTCGCAATACAAGTGGAGAAGATAATAATTGCTTTAGCTTTTGAATTGTTTTTGTATGTTTTTTCTTCCATTTAAATCTCTTTCCTTTTCATAGCAAACTATAAAGAGGATCAGCTATATGTGCATAATGAGGAATCCATACACAATAAAATATGCAAGCTCCTAAAATCCTTCGTACCTCTGTTTGTGAGCTACAAATATCTTTCATTCGTTGTATGGCATCCACTTTATTAGGATCAGGTTTGCGACCAAACCATCCACACAAATGCCCTACAATAACAACTTCTCGAACTCCAAAGGTAGATTTAGCTCCTGATAGTGTCAAGTGAACCTCCTGAAGTCGAGATAAAATTTTGTCACAGTCTAAAGTATGATTAGATACAAATTTACGGCACCCCTTCTGATCCATTGTTTCATTTTTTTCTTCTTCCATACACCTTTTTATTGGAATATCATCTAAGAAGGGCATAGACTTTTTTGGAATGAAATCACGAAGAACCTTATTCATCCCATTCATCATGTGAGCTACTGAGTTTGTTGCTCCTTGTGGCAATGTACACATCTTAACCAACCCTAAAGGTGTCCTCATAGTAGTAACATCTTTGCTTCCTTCAGCTAGTTGAAATTGATCATATCCAGAATAAAGATCTCCAATAGAATAAATAGCTCTACTAGCAAATGCCTCAGCAAATTCTCCAAAAATTGGTCTAACTCCAACATTTCTAATAATTACTTGATTTACTGGTTGCATATCTTGAATAAATCGTAGTGTTCCATTTTTCTTTGGTACTATAAACCAACAGCTGGAATATGGTGCAAATGATGGCTTGAGGATCTTCATTTGCATCTTTTCTTTTAAAAGCTCCATAAGTTTAGGTAGATGTGCTTTAGGTACTGAAATTGGTCTTAAATCCCAAAGAACATGTGGGATTGTAAATATAATCATTGGTGCCACAACACTTGGATCAACACATCCAATTTTTGAAGGTTCAAAAGCAAAGGCCTTTCCATGCATACTTAACATTTTTCTAAATTCCATTTCTTCAACAGGCAATAGAAAATTTACAGATCCTATTTTTAACTCATTGAGTGTGTTTTTAGTAAACTTATGGCCAATTTGTTTAGGATCCTGTAAGACCTTCTCTTTCAAAGCTTGTTGAACTTGATGATTGGAATCACTAGGTATTGATATAGCTACTGGTTTTATTTTTCTCTCCATAGTCTTGTACTTAGTTTCAACTTCGACTTCATAATCTTGAAATGCTTGTATAGCTGAATAGAGCTCTCTTGAATGTACTTGCATCACTTCATCTTCATTTCCTTATTCAACCTCTAAAAGTTCTTCCATAAAATTTTCTAAACCAGTCTCCATATATACACCTATTATCTTATCATCTCCATCAAGCACACCCATGCTTTTTAGGTCTTTTTCAGATTTTTGCACAACTTTTTTCTCCCACTTTAGTAGATCATTAAGTTGTGTATAGATAGCAAATCCATTCTTAGATAATTCTACAATACCTGTACAAAAGGTACTTTCTTTCTTTTTCATGCTAGAGTACCTTCTTTGATGTACCACTACATTCCCGCTCTATAGTGGTACCCTGCAAAAATCCGTAAACTCTTCACTAATCCTTGGTAATAATTCACTTCGTAAATAATCTTGATTGCGCTCATAGTTTGCAGGTACTGTTAGAAATTACACTGCCTTTTTTCCATCTTGACTTCTAATATGGGCACATGCTGATCCATCATCCAAAACTTTGGTCTCCATCCTCACAGCTGTAATATATGGTTGACCAAGAATCACCGGGTATGAAGTAGTGTCTTGAACAAAAAAATTTTGTTCTGTGGTCACATCTCCAACCTTTACCTTCACATTAGGGCAAGCACCATAAAGATCTCCTCGTATATTATTTGCTGCCCAAATCACCTATCCATGGTTAATATCAATGGGCCACCTTCCACGTTTATAGACCTCTTTTGACATAATATTAATTTCAGATCCATGGTCAATGAGAGCAATTACTGGTTCTTCCAAGTCTTCCATTTTTACTAAAGTCTCTATGGTGGCTCTTGCCCAATGTCCCTTGGTATAGTATCCAGGGCCCTTGTCATCATCCTTGTATTCATCCAAATCAAATTGTCCTTTTTTATTGATACAACATTCTTCCAATTTATGCTCCTCTTCTTCAGTCAAGATTGTATCCAAAGCATTAGATACAACAGATTCTCCTGTCAACTACCTCTTTCGCTTAATAGTGTCTATGATGACTTCATGAAACTCTCTCTTTGCAATGCCTAAAATTTCTCGTAGAGTAAATTCAATTTTGGCATTCAATACTCTTTCTTCTAAGACTCCTTTCAAATCTGTGGCTGCCTCAATATCAGATTGAAGCTTATAAGTAACATGCTTACTCTTCCCTTTGTTTTTATCAACCTCTATCATTTCTTCCCATTTTTCTTTTGGTAGTGAAGCATTTCTAGGATGCAATATTGATGGCCCAGCCTTGGATGGTCTATTAGCATGTGGTATAGGTATTTCTTTATTTTGTATTGTTTTTGCATGCCTTTGAGATCTCCTCTTGTTTGTTGGCTCTTCAAGATTTTCTTCTATTTCATTTCTTCCCCTTTTCACCTCCATTAGGGCTTCATGTTGAGACTTTGCCAAATAAGCATGTACAGACATAGTATCTACAAGGTCATCCCATCCTGTAGCATTTCTAATTATTATGGCTGTATTAAGTAATTCTTGCCTTGTTGTTTTCTCTTTATTCATGCTAGTAATAGCATGATTCTATAGATCTCCTGTGTTTATATGCTTATTAAATACATCCTCCTTCTCCCTTACAGCCTCAATGCCATAAGTAATAGCTTCTCTTGATGCTATAGCCTGTTGAGATAAATGCTCTTCCAAAACTTTTCTCATCCCTCCTTTTCCAAAATTGGTTTTGAAAAACTCACTTGTATTTCGCAATGCAATTTTTCCATCTTTCCATAAAATTACTCCATGTCACAAAATATCAATAAAATCTCCACACTTCCTTCAAGGATGCTCCATACTATCGCACCAAATACATCGTTGTATATATCTTAGCTTTGATACAGATTTGCTTTCAGGTAATCTTTCTTTCTCCTCTAGCTTTGCTAGTTTGATTTGTAAGTCTTTCATTCTTTTTACCAACTCATCAATTGCATCTTTCTGTAGTGCAACTGTAGACATAGGAATTGGAATAGTATTTATCGGTATAGCAGGTTTTGGTTGTTGCCTACGAGATGTTGTAGTTGGTAGAGGTCTAATCTCTTGCCTTATTACCACCTTACCCCTCCGATACTCTCTTTTAGCAAGTATGCCCACAGCTTCAGAGACTTTCTTCCAATCAGTAGTAAGTCCATTGTCCTCTGTATTACCCTCCAATAATAATTCCAACTCTCTTTGTAAATCATTGCTAGCTGATTGAAGAAATAACTCCACCTTATTATTTTCAAGTATAAGCTTTTCCACTCGAGACAATTGAAGAAACTGTCTTTCAAACTCTCGAAATAACTCTATTGCAACCAACTCCTTGTTGGATTTATTGACCCATTCCATAAACGATTTTCTTGTCACCCTTTCTGCATCTTCCAAAGAAGACTCTTCTTTTAGCTGAAGGGTAAAAACCTCCCATTTTTCTCCATGAGTTTTAATAATCCCCTTTATATGCTCATGAAGCTCTGGTACAATTGCAAGCTCAAATGTTAGGATCATATCTTTCTCCGGCACTTTATTCAGCTCTATCTCTCGAGAATAATACTTAAGATACTTGGAAATATTTCTTCCATCAAATTGATCCAATAAACCAACAACAGATTGCAAGGCTTTAGTAGCCATTGCCTCCTTGTGTTCCACAGCTTGCTGTTGTTGCATAACAAGTGTAAATGCTTGAAACATTTGAGTTGTAGCAGGATCAAGTTGCAATGGAGATTCCCCAATGCAATTCCTACTACCACTTCCTTGCCTCCCTTCCATAATAAAAGCCAAAATATTTCTTCAAAACTCTCTATCCCAGAAATTTTCACGCCGGGTTCACCAGGTCTGTCATATAGTATGATTTGCTATCTGGGAATACACTGGGTATCTAGTTGTAGAGAATGTACCTTAAACCTTTATATGATTCTTTTCTTGGCTTCCAAAACTCCTTTATTTTTGTATAAAACTCCAAATATAACAAAATCCCTTCAAAACATATTTTTCCCTCGAAGGGTTTTTTCACTCCGAACTTTAAAAAATCATAACTATTGATCTAACCGTTCAGTTTGTTTCAAGTTTACAAGATAGGTAGAATTTACCCTTAACTTGCACTACAAAAAAGAAACAACCGCAAATTCACTCCCGATCTTCTGGCATCTAAGAAACCCTAGCAGACACTCCAAACCCTAATTTACAAGCACCCGAAAACTATTTTCCTTATATCTCAAAAAACCAAACTCCAAATGTCATAAAACTTATGCAAAAAGTTTAATAACATGAAATTACACATTTCTTGAAATTTTGAGCCAAAACCTTGTCAAATTGCTCAAGATATAGCTCAAGAGACAAACACTAGTAAATCGGTTTACTTACTACCCTTAGATTGCATGTGCTGACTTCAAAATCCAATAACTCCTTTATTTCAACTTAGAATCCAGTAAGCAGTATGTGAAAAGTATAGCCGCAAAAGTTTTCTCTTCAGTCGAGATTGCCGATCCTCAATTGCCATCCGTACGCGTGCGTTATGCTCAAAAGAGTGACAGTAGGTCCAAAACTAACACCTTAACTTTGAGCGCCTATAACTTCTTCATAAAAACCCCAAAATGACACAAAACTTGCACCAAAACCTTAACCAAAAACCTAAACCTTTTGACCCTAGCCTTCAAAGTTCGAATGGCCTCGAGAAACTAACCCTAATCCCTAATATGGCCTCGGGCAGCCTCCTCAAAGCCCATTGGTCATGATTTTTGACCAATAGGAATGGATATTTTTATTTTTCATCTCCATTCATCTATATTGGTGCCCTAATTACTCCCTTTGCTACCAAAATCCTTCTTCAATCCTTTTTTATTATAAGGTTTACATAATGTATGCTCTAAACACCAAATAAAAGAATCAAAATAAGTTTTCAAATGTCACCAATGTCTAACAAAGGTGACTCTAAATATTTAGAAGTTACTATCAACCAAAACCAATCTTAAAAGCCACTATCAAAAAGAAATTAAAGTTATACAAATTCTATAGTAATCTTTTTAAACAACCTCTTCTCAAAGTAATAATCAAATTATATTCTACAACCAACTAAAATCTACTAACATGGCTCTCACCATGTTACTTAATAAATTATATATTAAGTACATAATTACATTATTTTCATATAGTAGCCGAACCACAATACGACAACATGGAATAATGGATGGATTTTCATTGACTCCGATGTTGGAGTGGAGAGAGTTTGCCTCAAGAAAATGCTGGGCTTTTGGCTGTCACTAATTATTCAATCAAGCTTGAAAATAAGAGAAGCCCTAAGTTTATATATAGTTTTTTCCTTTTGAGTAGTTACACCAAATACACAATCCTCAAGTAACCCACAACTTCCAAATTATGATAAAATCTTCTAAAACCTTGTTTATTCTTATGTGGAGATTTTTTCGAACTTCAACACTTCATATCTCCTAATCCGACTATCCAAACAAACTCAAATTTTACATGAAATACTGATGTATCCTTATTAACTTCTACAACAAATTTCAATTGCAAATTCGTTGGAGATCTTAAGATATCTTGAAAACCCTAACAATCACTTCAAACCCTTGTCTATATACATCCACGTGCAATTTTCTTCATATCTCACAAAATATAAGCTTAAATACCACGAAATTTGTATGTATAGCTTTTTTACACAATAATTTACATTCTCCAAAAGTTTGAGCCAAAAATTCATCCGAATACTCAAGTTATGGCTCCAACCATTACTCCAAACAAAACCGCTTACTTATTGCCTTTGATTTGGAAGTGCCGCCTTCAACTCCTTACAACTCCTGTATATGAACTTCAAAAGTAATAATTCTTTTGTGAAAGATGTAGGCCTTGAAATTGCCGTTCCAATCGCACCTTCCAATCTTCAATAGCTACTGTAAAACTCCTCGTACTCTCAAAAGAGTAACAATATGTCTTAAATAATTACCTTAACTTCAAACGGCTATAACTTTTTATCCTATCTCCAAATCCTCTAATTTTTGTACACAAAGTAATGAAACAAAGTAAAGTTTCTTATACCAATTCTTTTTAATTTAATCTACTAGCCACTCTAACACAGATCTAGATTTATTAACATATAATATGTTTTAACTATTTTTTACATAATGTAAGCATTTACAGTACGACACCAGTAGATGTAAACGATATACAACTGGATTGATTTGTGTAGAAATAGAAAATGCTCTAAGCCTTCAATAATCCAACTTGTCAAAAGGACGAGTGGTCTTGATATTACGACAAAGTAACCATATCTTATCACCCAAGTGGAATGGTGGTTGTTCCTTTCGATAGACATCCGTATTGACCTTTTGTTGTTCTTGAGCTTCTTTTAACTGCGCCTTCATTGTTGCATGTAGCTTTGACAAATGAATCGCCAAATCTTTTGCAACATATTTATCAACTTTTGAAAAATCAAAAGTATCAAGTCGTGGATGATAACCATAATTAACAAAGAAAGATGTTTGTTTTGTAGAAGAATGTACTATGTTATTATAAGCAAACTCTACCAATGGCAAATAAGTTGTCCAATCATCTTGTTGGTAGTTAATGGTACATCTTAAATATTGCTCTAAAACTTCGTTAACAAGCTGCGTTTGTCTATTAGTTTGAGGATAGAATGTCGAAGATAGTTTTATATCCACTTTTAGAATCTTGAAAAGAGTCCGCTAAAATCTTGATACAAATTGAGTTCTCCTATCTGATATAATATCCTTGGATAATCCATGATAGCAATAGATATTGTCAAAAAAGAGCTTAGCTATTTCTTCACCTGTGATAGATTTTATACATGGTACAAAATGTGCCATCTTGGTAAAACGATCTACTATCATGAATATAGAGTCATAAGAACCTGATATTGGAAGATCCATGATGAAGTGTATAGAAACAAAAGACCATGGTTGTTTTGGAATGGGTAATGGTTGAAGAAGTCCGTGAAGTTGATGACGAGGAGTTTTTGATCTTGAGCAAACATTACATGATTGTACAAAATCTTTGACTGCCTTCCACATTTGAGGCCTCTAAAAATCCCTAGATATCAACTCCAAAGTCTTATTGTATCCAACATGTCATGCTGTTGGAAAATCGTGATAAGCTTGAAGAACACATAAATGTGCTTTTCCTTCTAGAACATATAGGCATCCTTTGAAATAGAGTAGGTTGTTCTTGAACTCGAATTTAGAGGGATCATGAGATTTAGAAGAATTATTCTTGATATCATGAACAAGAGGGTCTGAAGACATACTTAACTGGACTTGCTTGAGAAAAATTAAATCAATAGTCAATGTTGATTTTATTACTTGAAGATGAAATTGCTCTAGCTTCAAGAGAACCGTTCTTTTTTGCTCAAAAGCTACATTTCTTTCTTTTGGTACAAGATAAGAACGTGTAGACAAGGCATTAGACAAACCTTATTATTTTTTTGACCAATAAGTGATGATGAACTCAAATCTTGATAAAGACATGCTCCAACAAGCTTAATAATAATTTAATATGCATGCTAAAATGAAATACTCGAGGTTCTTATGATTTGTATATACAATGACTGGACTGGAAGTGCTTTCTAGATAATGACGCCATTCTTGAAAAGAATCCACAATTACAAGAAGTTCTTTATCGTGGATCTCATAATTCATTTGTGCTGCTGAGAATTTTCTTGAATGAAAAGCTATTGGATGAAGTTTCTAATCTATTCCTGTTTGTGACAAAACCGCACCTAGAGCAAAGTATGATGCACCTATTTCCATAAAGAATGCTTAGGAAAAATCAACACGATACAGGATTGGTGCAAAAACAAATGTTGTCTTCAAAGATCCAAAAGTAACTTCCCCTTCTTGATTCCATTGGAGTTTGTCTTTATAAGTCAAATGTGTAAGTGGAGTTGCAACTTGAGAGAAGTCTTTGATGAAGATCTAATAGTAGTTGGTAAATCCCAAAAAACATTGGACATCTCTTACCATTTTTGGGATCTTCCAATCTATAATAGTTTGAACTTTTTTAGGATCCATTATAAGTCAATCATTTGAAATGATGTAACCTAAGAAATCGACTTGAGTAATGTGGAATACACACTTTTTTATCTTGGCATAGAGTCTTGCATCTCTTAATTTTTGTAACACATGACAAACATGAAGTTCATATTCTTCTCGATTTTTAGAATAGATCAAGATGTCGTCTAGATAACAGACCACAAAATCATCCAAAAAGTCTCGAAAAATATCATTTATTAGATATTGAAAAGCTATTGGTGCATTTGTAAGTCCAAAAAGCATGACATTGTATTCAAAATGTCCATACCTAGTTCGAAATGTAGTCTTACATTCATCTCCTTCTTTGATGCATACTAGATTGTATGCTCTCTGGAGATCTATTTTTGTATAGATCTTAGCTTGATTTAGCTGATCAAGAAGTCCAGATATTAAAGGTAATAGATACCTGTTCTTGATGGTAATCTTGTTGAGTCCTCGATAATCAACACACATCCGCAATGATCCATCTTTTTTCTTCACAAATAGAATTAGAGCTCCTGTCGGAGGTTTAGAATGGCATATGAAATTCTTGGCTTGATTTTCTTCAATATTCTCTTTGACTTCAGTCAAGTCATTTTGTCATAAACTATAGATTGGTCCGAATGGCAGTTGTGCTCCTTTTCGAAGGTCAATTGAGCAATCATAGGGATGATGTTTCGAGAGTGTATCCACATTTTTTTTTTTAAAATACATCTTGAAATTCTTGATATTGGCTTGGAATGCCACTTGAAGTCTTTGCACCATTTGAAACGAGTGTGGCATAAATAATATATGGTGATTCTTTTATAGCAGCATGTAAAAAAGCTTTTGTACCTATAAACACAGGTTTAATTGAACTGGACTTATGACTCTCTACTTGATTAACTATACTGTTAGTTATACTTTTAAAGAATGTAAGAGTTCGGAAAATCCAATCTATTTGAGGGTTGTATTTTTCTAACCATGATAAACCTAAAATGACTGGATTAGAGGGAGATCTAATAATATTAAACACTACAAAGCTATTATGACCATTGATTATTACTTCTATAGGAAGGATTTCGTGAGTAATATCTCTAGATGACAATGGACGACTATCTATGACTTCTACATGAACACGTTTAGTTTTCTTTACTAAAGATATGCTATGTCTTTTAGTAAATTCTTCATCTAAGAAACACGTTGAGGCTCCTAAATCTAACAAGGCATAGGCTTTGTAATGTTTAGGTTCTAAAATAATATTTAATATAAAACAAGGAGAGGATTCTAAGAAGAGAATAGGACCTTTACTAGATGTTGTGTAAGGTTCCAGCCGCACGGTCCCTATTGTAGCAGGACAAACTTATTTTCTAATATATTGTCTTCTTTGACAGCCATACTCCTTACTTTGTGGTTGTGTTGTTTCTTTGGAGAATGTTGAGCAGTGTATTTTGGTTCTCCACAATATAAACATAATCCTTCTTGACGACAATGAGTCTTTTTTTGTTTAGTAAGAGATTTGAAATGTATTGCATCGATTTACATATCCTTTATTTCTAAAGATATGTATTGAAAAGACATAGGTGTTGCTATTGAATTGTAATAATATTGAGGCTTACTTATTGATCTTGTACCATCAAATTTCTCAAGTAAGATAATTCTTGATTCTCTAACATTTGAATGGTGTTCCACCATGGAAGAAGGAGCATGATTTGATGTAGATGTTGAGGTAGCTCTAACCATCTCTACATCTTCACTTTCTATTATTCTTGTTCCTCCTTCTGTTGGTGAATTAAGTTCATACATTACAAGCATTAATTACCTCATTTGTTCTTGCATTTGTATCATTGCACTCTTCAATTCGACAAGCTCTGCCATGGTAATACCTAAAAAAAAAAAAATCTAATATTGCTTAAGATAAGTATTAGAACGGACTTAAGAATAAAAAAAATACTAAAAACAATATCAGTTTAAAAGAGGATAATCCACAATTCTTAATACGCTTATGTCTTAAAAAAAAAAGGGGATAATCCACTCTTAATCAAGAAAAGACAAAGCTCTGATATTGTAAGTGTTCTCTTATGTCACGGACATACTCATGTAAGCTAGTAGTTACATATACAAATAGGTGGAAGTAAGTAAAAGTAGATAAAGTAAGTTAATTCTATAGTATTTAATATGGAAGCTTCTTAGAAGCTTCATAGATGCTGCTTTGACTTCATAGGTGTCTTTAATTGACTTTTTGGATTAGAAACGTGGTCAACAAGTTGGCCATGTGCCACACATATTGTTAGCTTGAAGATCAAGCTAACTATGTGGCCCACATGTAGAAAAACTTACCTTGTAAGTCAAGGCATGTATCCTACAAAGTCAACACATATTGGAGGTCCTATAGAACGTTGCCACGTAGCCCTTTGTTAGATAGTATATATAGAGACAAGAGTGAAGCCTTCTTCACTCTTATCAACTCCTTCCTTGCTTCCAGTCTAGTTTCAAGGATCTCTAGTTTTCTTGTCTTTTGACAATAGCCATTCTAGTTTCTCTTTTAATATACATACTTATTTATTTATATTTTGTTACCTTTCTTTGAGTGAAGGCTCACTTATCTGAATTGGTTTTTCATCGAGTTCTTGTCCTTAATAGATTGACAAGAGTACACCTACAATATCAGAGCTTTGTCTAATCTTGATTAAGAGTGGATTACTCCTTTTTCTTGATAAGATATAAGCATATTAGAAGTTGTGGATTACCCTCTTCTAAACTGATATTGTCCTTAGTATTTTCTTTGTTCCCAAGTCCTCTTTTCTATTTATCTTGAGCGATATTAGACATCTTCTCTTTTTTAAGTGTTATCATGGCAGAACTTATTAAAATGAAAAGTGCAATGGTACAAATCCAAGAGTAATTGAGGAAGTTAATGCTTGCGATGTATCAACTCAATTTACCACCACAAGGAGCAACAAGATTGGCAAGAAGTGAAGATATAAAAATGATTCGAGCTGCTTCAACATCTGCACCAAACCATGTCCTTTGTCCTATGGTGGAATGCCCTTCAAAAATTAGAGAACCAAGAATTATCCTACCTGAGAAGTTTGATGGCACCAGATCCAAGTTTCGAGGATTTATCAATCAAGTGTAACTTGTGATTGAACTTCAACCCCAAAGCTATCCAACTCCAAGAACGCAAGTTAGATTCATTGGTATGCTTCTTTTAGATTGAGCACTATCATGGTTTTCATCTTTTCTTGAACAACGAGATTCAATATTGGATAATCTAGAGGCTTTTCTAGTGGAGTTTCGATCTATGTATGGAAAACATGATGTAATTCATATTGCAACAAATAAGATCCGTATTTTATAACAAGACAATCGATCAATAACACTGTACGCTTCACAATTTTAACAACTTATAACTGATATCAAGTGGGATGATGCTGCACTTATTAGCCAATTTCTCTATGGATTACAATATGAGGTAAAAAAATTAATGCTCAACTTACCTGATGCTCAAACATTGAGTCAAGCAATTGACTTTGATGTGAAGTGCGACAATCACCTTTTTGAATTTCGATCTGAGAACTGTACAAGTGGACCTCAACGTTACTATAATTCAATGGCAATACCAATACCTCTTCAACATATACATTCGAAAGTAGAAGATATGAAAATTGATGCAGTACGTTTCAAATTGAGCAAGAAAAGACTCGTTGTCGTCAAGAAGGATTATGTTTATATTATGAAGAACCACAGCACACTGCTCAACATTGTCTAAAGAACAATGTAACTACAAAATGAGGAGTATGGCTGTCAAAGAAGATAATATGTCAGAAAACGAGTTTGTCCAGCTATAATAGGGATCGTGCGGTTGGAACCTTACACAACATCTAGTAAAGGTCCTATTCTCTCTTCAGAGCCCTCTCCTTGTTTTACATTAAATGTTAATTTAGGACCTAAATATTACAAAGCCTCTGCTTTGTTAGATTTAGGAGCCTCAACGTGCTTCTTAGATGAAGAATTTACTAAAAGATATAGCATATCTTTAGTAAAGAAAACTAAACGTGTTCATGTAGAAGTCATAGATGGTCGTCTATTGTCTTCTAGAAATATTACTCACAAAAAGCTTCCTATAGAAGTAATAATCAATAGTCACAATAGCTTTGTAGTATTTAATATGATTAGATCTCCCTCTAATCCAGTCATTTTAGGTTTATCATGGTTAGAAAAATACAGCCCTCAAATAGATTGGATTTTTTGAACTCTTATTTTCTCGAAAAGTATAACTAACAGTGTAATTAATCAAGTAGAGAGTCATAAGTCCAGTTCAATTAAACCTGTGTTTATAAGTACAAAAGCTTTCTTACATGCTGCTATGAAAGAATCACCATATATTATTTATGCCACACTCGTTTCAAATGGTGCAAAGACTTCAAGTGGCATTCCAAGCCAATATCAAGAATTTTAAGATGTATTTTTTAAAAAACAAATGTGGATACACTCCCGGAACATCATCCCTATGATTGCTCAATTGACCTTCGAGAAGGAGCACAACTGCCATTCAGACCAATCTACAGTTTATCACAAAATGAGTTGACTGAACTCAAGGAGTATATTGAAGAAAATCTAGACAAAAATTTCATACACCATTCTAAATCTCCGACAGGAGCTCCAATTCTATTTGTGAAGAAAAAAGATGGATCATTGCGGATGTGTGTTGATTATCGAGGACTCAACAAGATTACCATCAAGAATAGGTATCTACTACCTTTAATATCTGGACTTCTTGATCAGCTGAATCAAGCTAAGATCTATACAAAAATAGATCTCCAGAGAGCATACAATCTAGTATGCATCAAAGAAGGAGATGAATGGAAGATTGCATTTCGAACTAGGTATGGACATTTTGAATACAACGTCATGCCTTTTGGACTTACAAATGTACCAGTAGCTTTTCAATATCTAATGAATGATGTTTTTTGAGACTTTTTGGACGATTTTGTGGTCTGTTATCTAGACGAGATCATGATCTATTCTAAGAATCCAGAAGAACATAAACTTCATGTTTGTCATGTGTTACAAAAATTAAGAAATGCAGGACTCTGCTAAGATAGAAAAGTATGTATTCTATACTACTCAAGTCAATTCTTAGGTTACATTATTTCAAATGATGGACTTATGATAGATCCTAAGAAAGTTCAAACTATTATAGATTGAAAGATCCCAAAAACGGTAAGAGATGTCCAATGCTTTTTGGAATTTGCCAACTACTATCAGATCTTCATTAAGGACTTCTCTCAAGTTGCAGCTCCACTTACACATTTGACTTGTGAAGACAAACTCCAATGGAATGAAGAAGCGGAAGTTGTTTTTGAATCTTTGAAGATAGCGTTTGTTTCTATATCAATCTTATATCGTATTGATTTTATCAAAGCATTCTTTATGGAAACAAATGCATCAGACTTTGCTCTAGGTGCGGTTTTATCACAAATGGGAATAGATTAGAAACTTCATCTAGTAGCCTTTCACTCAAGAAAATTCTCAACAGTAGAAATCAATTATGAGATCCATGACAAAGAACTTCTTGCAATCGGGGATTCTTTTCAAGAATAGCATCATTATCTAGAAGGCACTTCCAGTCCAATCATCGTGTATATGGATCACAAGAACCTTGAGTATTTCATGTCAGCATGCATATTAAATCGTCGTCTAGCTCGTTGGAGCATGTCTTTATCAAGATTCAAGTTCATCATCACTTATCAGCTAGAAAAATAACAAGGTTTGTTCGATGCCTTATCTAGACGTTCTTATTTTGTTCCAAAAAAAGGAGGTGCAGCTTTTCAGCAATAAAGAATGGTTTTCTTTAAGCCGGAGCAATTTCATCTTCGAGCAATAAAATCAACATTGACTTTTGATTTAACTTTTCTTAAGCAAGTCGAGTTAAGTATGTCTTCAGACCCTCTTGTTCATGATATCAAGAATAATTCTTCTAAATTTCATGATCCCTCTAAATTTGAATTCAAGAACAACCTACTCTATTTCAAAAGACGGCTATATTTTCTAGAAAGAGAAGCACGTTTACGTATTCTTCAAGCTTGTCATGACTTTCCAGTAGCAGGACATTTTGGGTATAATAAAACTTTGGAACTAATATCCAAGGATTTTTGGTGGCTACAAATGTGGAAAGCAGACGAAGATTTTGTACAATCTTCTGATATTTGGTCGAGATCAAAAACTCCTCATCATCAACCTTATGGACTTCTTCAGCCATTATCTATTCCAGAACAACCATGGTCTTTAATTTCTATTGACTTCATCACAAATCTTTCAATCTTAGGTTCTTATGACTCTATATTCGTGATAGTAGATCGTTTTACCAAGATGGCATATTTTGTACCATATACAAAATCTATCACTAGTGAAGAAACAGCTAAGCTCTTTCTTGACAATATCTATCGCTATCATGGATTATCCAAGGATATTATATCAGATAGAGGAACTCAATTTGTATCAAGATTTTGGCGGACTCTTTTCAAGATTCTAAAAGTTGATATAAAACTATCTTCGCCATTCCATCTTCAAAGTGATGGACAAATGGAGCGTGTTAATCAAGTTTTGGAGCAATATTTAAGATGTACCATTAACTACCAACAAGATGATTGGATAACTCTTTTGCCATTGGCAGAGTTTGCTTACAATAACATGGTACATTCTTCTACAAAATAAATACCTTTCTTTGCTAATTATGGTTATTATCTACGACTTGATACTTTTGACTTTTCAAAAGTTGATAATTTTGTTGCGAAAGATTTGGCGATTCATTTATCAGAGCTACATGCAATGATGAAGGCGCAGTTAAAAGAGGCTCAAGAACAACAAAAAGTCAATGTGGATGTCTATCGAAAGGAATAACCATCATTCCTCTTGGGTGATAAGGTATGGCTACTTCATCGCTATATCAAGACCACTCGTCCTTGTGACAAGTTGGACTATCGAACGGTTGGACCATTTTCTATTTCTGCACAAATCAATCTAGTTGCATATTATTTATATCTACCGGAGTCAATGAAAATCCATCCAGTATTCCACGTATCTCTTCTTGAACCATACAAGACAGTGGACATACCAAGAAGAAGACAAGCTCCACCTCCTCCTATAGAAGTGGACAATAATGAAGAGTTTGAAGTAAAAGAAGTCTTAGATTCAAGGCAGCAGTGTCGTATTGTAACACGAGCATACCGTGAAAATATAAAAAAAGGGGACTTTTATTAATGTTCAGTTACCTCGAGTATTGGGAGCAACGATGAACTCCAGTGCAAATACTGAGTGGCCAGGTTCAGTCACCCCGTTACAGTCAGCCGAGGCATACTGAAATGCTTCATTCGATTTCAATAATGGGAGTCAGTAGGAAGAGAAAGGACCAATTCACACGACGGGTGAGCCTGGTTCGAAGAGCCAATTGGATCCAATTTCAGGAATCCAATCCGGGTCCTTTTACCCAATATGAGACCTGAATTGGCCGGGCAACCCAATGCAGTCTAATTACAGGAAAATCCAGGTCTTACTATAAGCCTCAGCCAATCTGACGTGAAGGACCAATTTGATCTAATTATGGGGACATCCGGGTCTTACTACTAGACTCTTAGCTAATATGAGACCTGAATTGGTCGGGCGACTCAATGTGGTCCCGATTACGGGGTTTCGATTCTGTTTTAGGCTGTCCTATTCTCTGTGCCATTTCAAGGAACGTTGTTTTCTGTAAAAAGATCTCTTAAAGATAAAAACGGGGGAGAAAGCTCTGACGGTGAGAGCCAATTTCGGATCCAAGCTCTGACGGTGGGAGCCAATTTCGGATCCAAGACGAAAGATTGAAGAAATTCAGAGGATAAGGTTAGGGGAGATAATAAGTTTTTGGAGAGGTTTTGAAGAATCAGAGAGCTAGCTTCATGCTTCGGGCGAGGAAAGAAGACAGAGAATTGGGTTTTTTTTCTTCATAGGATTTTGGAAAGACTGAGGCAATCGTTGCTGAAGTCAGTGTTGTAATGGTGAATCGGGATTTTTTAATGAAGTGGGTTTGATTACTCTTGACTGTTTTGTGAAATCGAGTTACGTCTGTGATGAAGAATTAAAAGGGTGTCTATAGGATTGAGTATGTGGAGTGAATGAAATTTATTGGATTAATCTAACAAGACAGTCAGTGGATACAAGATCGTGAGTATAAAGCGGTGTCGAAGATTAGCAATTTGGGTTATTCGGGATTCTCTGTAACGTTTAGAGACCTATCGGTCGGGACAAAAAGGACTTCGGCGAGCAGTCAAAGGGCATCCATATAGATTTACGGTGTATTCTTGTAGTCGTTTATATTCCAACAGTCAAAAATTGATAGACTGCTTGACTATTGGCGAATCTCCATACTACCTTCTACAACCAGACGTCCGGCGTATTTTCGAGCAGGAAAGCACGTAATACGATAAAAGTGGTGAACCAGACGTGAAAGCTTGAGGTGAAAGGTATTGGATTTCGGTGATTTTATCTTTATTTTATGGAAAACGAAAATAAAAATTTTGAAGGATTTTTGGGAGGAGTTTCTGGTGGGGATTCTTCTAAAGGACAAGGTATGCACATGGATTCGTCTATTGCTAGTATGTTTCAAGCCTTCTCATTATCAATGTAGCAACAGCAAAGCAATGATCGAAAGGAAGCTTTGGCAACCAAAGCATTACAAGCAGTGGTCAATAAAATTGATCAATTTGATGGGAGGAATATTTCAAGGTATTTAAGATGTTATGTTCGTGAAATGGAATTAAATCGGGTTTGTGAGAAGAAAATGGTTGAATTATTTGGACTTGCCATGATATCGAAGATAAGAGACCACATTACATCGATTACGAATCGTTATGGAAATTCATGGGAGGTTTTTTTACATGCATTGAAAGACGAATATTTCTTGGAAGATGCTGATCGGGTTACTAAGAAGTTGTTTATGGAATAGATTGAACGGCCCAATAAGAATTTGCAAGCAACAGAGCTACTAAGGGAATTTGAGAGGCAGTACTCTCAATTATCGAAGTTAGAAAAATTGACATTGGAGCCGAACAAAGTTGATCTATTTCTTCAAGCTGCTGATGGAGAATTGCAAGGGAAATTAGAACTCCTTCTTGAAGACAAAGAAGAAGATGAAGGATTGACAACAAAGTGGAAGAACATTGAAGATGCGGTGGGGTTGCTTACAAAAAGAGAAAGGAAGAAAGATAGGAGCAATATTCCGAAAACAGTACAAGCACCCAAAGCTCCAGTACGTACAACACCACCAACAATGCCTACAGTTCAACCTTCGACATCCTTATCAAAGAAAGCAGGTATGGTGATAGAAGAAATTATACGAGGAATGCGAGATCTTCAAATCAAATTGGCAAGACTTGAAGAAAATACTTCTACAAACAATTTGAAGAATGTTTCAAAACAAGGATATGTACAAAGATGCATTTGGTGTGATGACGCTTAACACACTAGAAAAGATTGCAATGAATTTAATAATATGATACGGCAGGGAATTATTTGCTGGAAAAATGGGAAGATAGCATTGAAAGATAGGGAGGATCTTCTTCAAACCAATTTTGGCAAGGGAGGAATGAGAGCATTGGTTCAAGATTATCTAAAAGAGCATGAAACAGCAGCACGAGAAAGTGCAAGTTATGGTGCTAGAGTAGATGATGAAATTGGTCGAAGTACGGAAACTAGTGAGTTTTGAGCTTCTGCCGTTTCTACAATGCAAGAAGGGAAATTACCTCGAGAAGTGTTATTGAGGACTGCATCTACAATACGAGGAAGAACAGGTTGGGAGGATCTTGTTGAGTCTCTTTCAGTTCATGCATATATTGCTAAGAGCCAACATGAAGCTTTGATGGAAGAAAAGAGACGAGGATATTTTGATGATACTAGAGAAGGAAATTCTTCTAAGAGGCAAACTCGAGGAGACAAGGCTCGGGAGGCAGCTTCACAAGAATTGCCTGTAAAGGATACCTCAGCATCGTTGGGAGAAAAAACAAAGGAGACAAAAGATAAAGGCAAATCAATTGCTTATAAGCTACTTTCTGACATTGAAGCAGCAACAAATTTGAAAGGGGTGTTGGAAGAACGTATATTAAATGCTAAGGTGGAATTCACATTGAAAGAAGTCTTGGGAATTGCAAAGAAGGAGTTTCATGATGTTATCATTGACAGCATTAAGCGAAAGAGGTAATTAATGGGTGAAACTAAAATGAGTCATGCTATTGATGCAAGAATATATAGAGATGAAGAAGAGGTTGATATTGGTTACAAGCAACCAACAAATGAAAAGAATGGGTATAATCAACGAGTACGTTTCGAAGATTTTAGTGACAAGGAAATGGAAACTTTGAGCCATTATACTCGAAAGCATTGGGCAAGGGCAACTACTGAGGTATTGGTGAAAGTAGGAGATATAGAAGAACCAATAGTTGCTTTAGTCGACCATGGTTCTGAAATAAATCTCATGTCTAAAGATCATTATAAGAAGCAAAAATGGCCAATTGATATGGAACATGGATGGGCAATTCGAGCAGCTAATAACACACAAGGCGAATTATATGGAGCTTGTCCAGATGTCAAAATTCGGATTGGGGATGTTGCGACGGAGCAACATTTCTTTGTTCAAGATACAACGTCTTATCCGTTGATTTTAGGACAATCTTATATTACGACAACAAGGATGGAAATAAAAGTACTTGACGATGGTTCTGCTTATGCAAGGGTACGTAGCGAGGATGGGAGGGAAGCTATACAATTTCTAATAGTACCTCCTAACCATGAACGGAATCGAGATAGGTTGAGGGAGAAACCATTACCAAAGATTGTTGAAGGATTTAAGGATTTTAGAGAGGTACCACCGTAAAGCGAGATTATGGAGGTACAAAAGAGGAGGTACTCTCACGAGATGAAGGTACCTTTGATGCGAGTTTTATTGGTATATTGGAGAATGGAAATATTATGTATAAGAAAGTTGATGATTTTAAAAGAAAAGAAAGAAAAAGATTATATAATATTGAAGGACAATTACGCAAGTTAGGTACATTACAAGATGATGAGAGGATTTTAGATGTTTATGAAGAAAATGGACTGGAAGATTCATTGGAATTGATTACATCTATTGGGTTAGGGGATAATGATAAGATTGTTGAGATTCATTCAAGAGAGGTTTATACCATACTTGAATCTTTTCAAGCACCAGAAGTCACTGTAGAGACGAGATATAAAACGGCAGATAAGAAGGTAAAGCCTGTTGCCGGACCATTACTAGAAGATTCTAAAGAACAAATGGGAGAAGCATCAAAAGAAGCAGGTTTAAGAGATCCAATGAGTATTGGACATCAGTTTATTAAAGAGACTTTTGAAGAATTGAAGATTGGTTCTGATGGTTCTTTATTGCCGGAAGAAATTACTTGCTTCAAAAAGATGTTGGCTAAACAAGGTAGATCGTTTGCCTTCGAATCTCATGAAATTGGGTGTGTGGATCCAAATATTATAACACCTATGGTTATCTTCATTGTACCGCATGTACCTTGGAATCTAAGACCGATTCCAGTACCAAGGGCATATTTACCTAAATTGGTTGAGCTATTAAAAGAAAAGATAAAGATGAAAATATTAGAACCCTCGTTTGCACCGTATTCTAGTCGATGGTTTACGATACCTAAAAAGAATGGGTCACTAAGGTTTATTCAAGATATGCAACCGGTGAATGCAGTAATTGTCAGGAATGCAAGAATTGGACCTATTATGGATGAATTTGCTGAGGCATTTGCTGGAAGGGCGATCTATTCAATAGGTGACTTGTATTCAGGTTATGATCAATTTCAACTTGCCGAAGGAAGTAGAGATATGACAACAATGAGGACACCACTTGGATTGGTTAGAATGTGCACTCTTCCTCAAGGCACGACTAACTCAGTTGCGCATATGATGAATGGGATGAATAAGGTATTGAGAGATTTTATTCCGGAAAAGACTATGCCTTTTCTGGATGATGTTCCTATAAAAGGGTGCAGAGAAGGAGACAAGGATGAAACTTTAGATAAGAGGGGGTGTCGCAAATATGTTGTTGATCATATACAAGATTGTGAAAGGATTTTAACTTGGCTTGGAGAAGTTCATCTTACATTATCGGATATGAAGTCCGTATTTGGAGTACGAGAGGTTGTCATTGTTGGACATTTATGTGGATCTTACGGAAGAAAACCAGATCCGACTAAAGTTGATGCAATTGGAAGGATGAAAGAGGATTGTGATTCTTTAACAGAGGTTCATAGGTTTTTAGGTGCATGTGTATTTTATCGAATCTGGATCCCTCATTATACTCACATAGCGGATCCATTGTATGATTTGTTATGCAAGGGTTACCAATTTAAATGGGAAGAAAGGCATATTCAGGCAATGTAAAGATTGAAGAAATTATTGATGTCACCTCCAATATTGAGGAAGGTTGATTATAAGTGCAATAGACTAGTGATTCTTACTGTGGACGCTAGTCCAATTGCCATTGGATGGGCTGTGGGTCAAGATGATTCAAATGGGAATAGATTTGCAGTTCCATTTGGAGCTAAAGTTTTAAGTATTCGTCAGTGTGCATATTCGCAAGTCAAAAGAGAACTTTGGGGAGTCGTTTCGGCTATGAAAGCTAAAAAAGACTATTTGATTGGGACAGTAGTAGTAATTGAAACAGATTGCTTGCCATTGCTTGGAATGATTACTAACAGTTCAATGCCAGATATTGCAATGTTGAGATGGATTGCTTATATTAAGTCACTAAATCCAAAATTTAAGCATATTACTGGGAAGGACAATTCAGTAGCAGACATGCTATCTCGAGCAAGATATGAGAAGGAGGACGAAATGATTGAAGATATTGATGACGTCAGATTGAAATTCTATTCAATATCAAATCTCAACAGAGAAGACATGCTATTTCTTGAAGAATCTTATGAAGGAGAATTATTGGATATTGGTCATTATTTGAATACCTTGACTAAGTAGGGGAATTGGTCTACAGAAAAATTCAAACAAATAAGAAAAAAAGCATATGGATTTTTACTTCAAGATGGATTCTTATGGAAGAGACCGAAGAAAAGAATTGGAATGCCACAACGAGTAGTAGGCAAAAAGGAAGAAAAACTAAAATTATTAAAGGAGTTTCATGATAGTTTATGGGCAGGGCGTAGAGGAATCTGGGCTACTTTTGCTAAACTCAAGGAACGATATTGGTGGAAAAATATGTATCGAGATGTGCACTCATTTGTAGAGTCATGTGAAATCTGTCAATCGTATTCTAATATCCGACATCGAGATGGTCTTCATCCTACGTATTCTCTGGCTATTCATTTTAAATGGGTTGTTGATTTGGTTATTATGCCAGTTGGGTTATGGCAGATGAGATATTTGGTTTTAGCTCGTGAAGATTTATCAAATCAAGTAGAAGGAAGAACATTGAGAACAAAATCTACAGAGGGGATTTGTAGGTTTTTGCTTGAAGATGTCATTTGCCGGTACGGATGCGTAGGAAAAATCACTGCAGATCGTGGAGAATTAAATGCACAAGAAGCTCGTAAGTTCTTTGAAAGATGTGGAGTTAAACTATCACTGACTACTGCTTATAATCCGGAAGGGAATACAAAAAGCGAACGCGGTCACCCACCGATTGTGAAAGCATTAGTTAAAGCTTGTAATGGGAAAGTTAAAGAGTGGCCACGGCTTTTGTCATTTGCATTATGGGCTGATCGAACAACACATAGTTCGGTGACAGGATATATGCTAGTAGAACTTATGACAGGTCAAAAACCAATTATGCCGATTGAAGAAAAGGTACTTACTTGGAGTATGCTACCATGAGAAGATGGATTGACAAGAGAAGAACTTCTGGCTATTAGGATTCGACAATTGGAACAAAGATCGGAAGATGTGCGAATAGCATTGGAAAGGTTAAAAAGAGCAAGATTACAAAACAAAGCGCGATTCGACAAGCAACATCGATTGAGATCTAAAGCAATCGAGGAAGGTGATTGGGTACTTGTTTATGACAATAGTCTGGATAATCAACATAGTACTTTGCGGAAATTTTCAAAACGTTGGTTTAGACTATATGTAGTAACAACTGTTCATGATAATGCAACTTACTCGTTACGGAAGTTAGATGGTACAAAATTGAAAATACCAATTGCAGGAAAGCGAGTAAAAATATTTAAACGAAGATACGCGGAGATGAATATGGAAGACCTTAATGAAGGTATAGAGATTCCGCAGCAAGAGATTGAAAGTGATTTGGATAATGAAGGTGACGGAGACGAACTGGACAAAGACGTAGAGGATATATTCTGAATCAAACAGCAATTGGATAAATTGGTGCATATCGGAGGATGCACAGGTTCAGAGGGGGTGGATGTCATGTTGTAACACGAGTATACCGTGAAAATATAAAGAAATGGGACTTTTATTAATGTTCAGTTACCTCGAATATTGAGAGCAACGACCAACTCTAGTGCAAATACTGAGTGGCCAGGTTCAGTCACCCCGTTACAGTCAGCCGAGGCATACTGAAATACTTTGTTCGATTCCAATAATGGGAGTCAGTAAGAAGAGAAAGGACCAATTCACACGACGGGTGAGCCTGGTTCGAAGAGCCAATTGGATCCAATTTGAAGAATCCAATCCGGGTCCTTTTACCCAATATGAGACCTGAATTGGCCGGGCAACCCAATGCAGTCTAATTACAGGAAAATCCAGGTCTTACTATAAGCCTCAGCCAATCTGACGTGAAGGACCAATTTGATCTAATTATGGGGACATCCGGGTCTTACTACTAGACTCTTAGCTAATATGAGACCTGAATTGGTCGGGCGACTCAATGTGGTCCCGATTACGGGGTTTCGATTCTGTTTTAGGCTGTCCTATTCTCTGTGCCATTTCAAGGAACGTTGTTTTCTGTAAAAAGATCTCTTAAAGATAAAAACGGGGGAGAAAGCTCTGACGGTGAGAGCCAATTTCGGATCCAAGCTCTGACGGTGGGAGCCAATTTCGGATCCAAGACGAAAGATTAAAGAAATTCAGAGGATAAGGTTAGGGGAGATAATAAGTTTTTGGAGAGGTTTTGAAGAATCAGAGAGCTAGCTTCATGCTTCGGGCGAGGAAAGAAGACAGAGAATTGGGTTTTTTTTCTTCATAGGATTTTGGAAAGACTGAGGCAATCGTTGCTGAAGTCAGTGTTGTAATGGTGAATTGGGATTTTTTAATGAAGTGGGTTTGATTACTCTTGACTGTTTTGTGAAATTGAGTTACGTCTGTGATGAAGAATTAAAAGGGTGTCTATAGGATTGAGTATGCGGAGTGAATGAAATTTATTGGATTAATCTAACAAGACAGTCAGTGGATACAAGATCGTGAGTATAAAGCGGTGTCAAAGATTAGCAATTTGGATTATTCGGGGTTCTCTGTAACGTCTAGAGTCCTACCGGCCGGGACAAAAAGGACTTTGGTGAGTAGTCGAAGGGCATCCGTATAGATTTACGGTGTATTCTTGTACTCGTTTATATTCCAATAGTCAGAAACTGATAGACTGCTTGACTATTGGCGAATCTCCATACTACCTTCTACAGCCAGACGTCCGGCACGTTCTCGAGCAAGAAAGTATGTAATAGGACAACGCCAAAATAAATTAGAATATCTTATCTATTAGGGCGGATATGATATTATTGAATACACATAGAAGCCAATAAAGAATCTTGCAAATACAACAAAGGCGGTGGAGGCTTTTCATCGATGACATACATCAAAATCAAGTTAAAAAACTTCTTTATAAAAGAAACAACATCTAGGCAAGATAACATTCTACTTTCAATCCTTGTTCGTAGCTTCTTTGTAGTTGTGACGCTTAGGAGATGGAGAACCAACAACCAATGGATTCGACTCAAGAGCCTTCATTTATTGACCTACCGAATGAGACATTATGATTGTCACAACCTTCAAGACGATACAATCGAGATGAAGATCTTCAAGAATGACATGTTCTTCCTCGAATAAATGGCGAGATACAACATGTTTGGTATCACGATTTGAGAAGGGACTCCCAATATTTGGTGATTTTGCTAGAGGTAGGAACAACTCTTGATGGTGTCCAAATGTTCTATTTGAAAGAAGTTATGAAGGCCTCAACAATAATCAAATAACTGGGTGGTCTTCCTGCCTTGGTATAGGACACTACCGATGGTTGAGAGGCCCTATCAATCATCTTCGAAGAGAACAAAGATTAGAGTATGTGGCAAATATAATTTGTCGCATCATAGATTTCTTCAATATATGATGACTGCTCTTCGTGGAACTCGTCCCTAGAAGGGAGGATAATGTCATGGATATACTCATGTAAGCTAGTAATTACATATACAAATAGGTGGAAGTAAGTAAAAATAAATAAAATAAGTTAATTCTATAGTATTTAATATGAAAGCTTCTTAGAAGCTTCATAGATGCTGCTTTGACTTCATAGGTGTCTTTAATTGATTTTTTGGATTAGAAACGTGGTCAACAAGTTGGCCATGTACCACACATGTTGTTAGCTTGAAGATCAAGCTAATTATGTGGCCCACACATAGAAAAACTTGCCTTGTAAGTAAAGGCATGTGTCCTACAAAGTCAACACATATTGGAGGTCCTATAGAACGTAGCCACGTAGCCCCTAGTTAGATAGTATATATAAAGACAAGAGTGAAGCCTTCTTCACTCTTGTCAACTCTTTTCTTGCTTCCAACCTAGTTTCAAGGGTCTCTATTTTTTTTGTCTTTTGGCAATAGCCATTCTAGTTTCTCTTTCAATATACATACTTATTTATTTATATTTATTTACCTTTCTTTGAGTGAAGGCTCACTTATCTGAATTGCTTTTTCATCAAGTTCTTGTCCTTGACATCTTGCCAATCTGGCAAGGACAAGAATTCAAACAAGTGAGCCTTCACTCAAAGAAAGGTAACAAAATATAAATAATTAAGTATGTATATTGAAAGAGAAACTAGAATAGCTATTGCTAAAGACTAGAAAATATGGAGACTCTTGAAACTAGACTAGAAATAAGAAAAGAATTGATAAGAGTGAAGAAGGCTTCATTCTTGTCTCTGTATATACTATCTAACTAGGAGCTACATGGCGACATTCTATAGGACCTCCAATATATGTTGACTTTGTAGGATACATGCCTTGACTTACAAGGCAAGTTTTTCTACGTGTGGGCTATATTGTTAGCTTGGTCTTTAAGCTAATAACATGTGTGGTACATGGCCAACTTGTTGACCACGTTTCTAATCCAAAAAGTCAATTAAAGACACTTATAAAGTCAAAGCAGCGTCTATGAAGCTTCTAGGAAGCTTTGATATCAAATACTATAGAATTAACTTATTTTTATCTACTTTTATTTACTTCTATCTATTTATATATATAATTAGTGGCTTATATGTCTGTGACATCTTTACATCTATTTCCAGATGTTCTGGTAGAAAAATCTTCCCCGTTAAGTATTTGTAGCCAAATTGAATTATTTGAAAAGACTTCTTTAATTAAGTAGGGGCCTAATCATATGGCATTAATTTTTCTTAGAAAATCTAATCTCCTAGCATCTTATAAGAGAACTAACATGCTAGGCTTAAAGGTTTTATCTTTATATCCCTTATCAAAAGCAATTTTTTTTCTTCTTTAAATGGCCTCTTCATGTTGAGCACTTTGTCTTTTGATCTCATCTAAATCTTCTAATTGCTCTAATCTATTAATTAAAGATTTTTTAGTTGACAATCTTTCTTTCAAGATAATTTGAAAGGAAGGAATTTCAAATTCAATTAATAAAATAGCTTCTATGCCATAAACCAAGGAAAATGGAGTTACTTAGGTTGTCACTTTAAATGTTGTTCTATAAGTCCACAAGGTTGCAGGGAGCTTTGTATCCCAATCTCTTTTAGATGTTGTGACAATTTTTCTAAGGATATTGATCAAGGTTTGATTTATCCTTTTTGTATGTCCATTAGTTTTAAAGTAATAAGAAGTAGTTTTTTTATGATCAATTCTAAATTGAAAGGTCAAATCTTCTATCAACTCATTTAAAAAATTCTTACTTTTTTCACTAATTAGGATTTTTAGACATCCAAACCTAATGATGATTTGTTCATAGAGAAATTTGGCAGCCTGTTTGGCATCGTTGGCTTTAATTGCCTTTGTCTCAACTCACTTGGTCAAGTATTTGGTCACTACTACTATATATTTCATACCACTAGTAGAATTGGAGTGAACCTCTCTCATATAATTAATTCCCTATTTTTCAAAGGGAACCAAAGGTAGACACACATAGAGAGGCTAATTCATCTTTAGATCATTCCTAGCATACCATTGACATGCATTGCATATCTTAGTATATTTATGCACATTTCAAAATAATATGGGCTAATAATAACCTACTCTAAGTATTTTTTGGCTTGTTAAGGTTCCTAAAAAGTGACTTCTGCATGCACTATTGTGACATGCTAATAGAATGGTAGAAATTTTTTCTTCTATTATACACCTCCTTAACATCCTGTCAATTCTACATCTATATAATTTGCCACCAATTATAGCAAAGTGTCTACTATTAATTCTTATATTTTTACATTCTATTTTAAAAAGATGAAGAAGCAAGGCTTGAGTTGTCACGAACTTAGTAATTAATTCATGCTAAGTCGGCGAGGTTGAAACGATAAAAAAGATTTCATCTATCAATGTATCATCAATTGAGGCTTCACCAATTTGATTTGACAATATAGAAAAATAATTTCCTTGCTTTTGCATCCTTCCTAGCTTATATTCTACCATATAATTAAATTCTTCTACTAGAAGTATCCACCTTGCAAGTCTATCACTTAAATCAGTCTTATTCATAAGGTACTTGATTGCCATGTGGTCCACAAAAACCACCACTAGATTTAAAAGAAGGTAGTGTCTAAACTTTTTGATAGAAAAAACCATGGCAAGGCATTCTTGTTCCGTGGTAGTATAATTTTTTTCTGTAGGATTCAATTGCATACTAGCAAAGGCTATGGAATAGTCTTTGCTTTTCTCTCCACTTGTTTGATACAATGTGCTTCCTAAGGCTACAGATAAAGCATTACAAAGTACATGGAAGGAAAATGACTAATTGAGAGATCTTAAGATAGGAAAGATACTAAGTTTCTCTTTAAGGATATCAAATGCCTCTTGGTATTTATTACCTTATTCAAACTTCACTTCTTTTTGTATTAGTAGAATTATAAGCATGGAAAGCGTAGCATAATTTTATATGACTTTCCAATACCACCCTATATATCTCAATGTCTTTTATACTTTTTTTACCATAGAAGAGAATTTTAATTCTAAAATAACTTTGACCTTTTTTGGATTGGATTCTCTACCTTTTTTTGATACCACATATCCTAATAGAACTCCTTTTTGAACTCCTAGGAATATTTTTTTAGGGTTTAGTGCAATCTTGGCCTTTCGATAATGTTGAAGTCTATCCCAGATACATTCCAAATATTTTTTCTTAGAAGATTGGGTGCTAAAGTCGTCAATGAACACTATCATTGATTTTTGTAGAAGGTCAGAGAAGGCAAAGGACATGGCCCTTTGAAAGGCCGTTGGAGCATTACATAGTTTATAAGGCATCATTACATAAATAAAAGTACTCCATAGATAGTGAAAGCAGTTTTATGACAATCTTCTTGAGCTATGTATATTTAATTATATCTTGAATATCCATCTATAAATATATAAAGTTCATGACCTGCAACTTCTTCTAAAATGGTATTAATAAAAAAAAGAGGAAAATAATCTTTCTGTATGCACTTATTAAGTTTCATATAGTCTATGCATACTTGAAGTTTTCCATTCTTTTTTTTTGTCTAAAACCATAGGTGAGACCAAATCCACAATCTTCACAGGTTGAATAAGCCTTGCTTGGAAGAATTTTTCTAATTCTACTTTGATACTTAATTACAAATTACGATTCATTCTTTTTTCTTTTTGTTTCACAAGAATTGAATTAAGGAAGAGAGAGATTCTATGTTGAACTACTTTTGGAGGTATGCCCTTAAGATCTTTATAAGACCATGCAAATACATCCTTATATGCAATAATTAATGACTTATAACTTGTCAATTCATCCTCTATTAATTGAATCCATACTTTGATGAGTTTTGGATCCTCATTCTTCAAACACACATCCATTAATTTGTAATCAAGGTTGTGCATATGAGCTTGTTCTATAGGGCCTTTGTACCAATTATTTGAAATTTTTGGATAGATAACTATGTCATTTCCAAACGTATGACTACTAGAAGTTTTTTTAAATTATAAAGATAGAATAAGGTTATCTTCTTTTATTGAGTCGTCGAACTTGTGAACTTGAGTGCTATCAAAGTTCATCCCAAAGACATCTTCAATTTTTATATCATCAACTAGGGTTGTTAAAATCTCCTTCTAAATCATCATATTGGTATATAGCAAAATTCTCTATGAAATTTACATTCACAACTTCGTCCCTACTTGAATTTGGATGATTATTCAACCATTGTGTAAATTTTGCATCATCTTTCCAATCATATAGGGTAGGGCCCATATATCCTAGTAGAGTTGGTTGAACCATACTTGAATAAACTCCCTCCTTTGCTACCAAATCAGCAAATCTATTTTTTTTTTTTAAATCTTTTTTTTTGTTGAAGATTTAAAATCTCATCTTTTAAAGAGTGAGATAAAGTTTTGGCTAAAAAATATCCTTGAGATTGAATAAGGATTTTAGTCAAGTTTTTTGGTGGCCTGTAGAATAAATAAATAAACTTTGTGGTAAATTATTGGTTGGTTATTGACAACCTTAAGAATTAGATTGATGGTTAGGCAATTTAGTTGGTAACAATAGGTTGTTAGTAGAATAAATGGTTAAGAATTCAAAGGGTCATAACCTTTGGAATCCGTTGGTCGACGGATCATCTTTTTGGTAGAATAAATAGGTTGAGGAAAGAGAGATCGAGAGCCAGACTGAGAGTCGTAAGCCGAGGTAAGCTTGGTGCTACCTCTTTGTTTTCTTTATTATTTTCTTATGAAGAATGGTGATTGAGAGAAGTATTATTGAATTGATAATTGTAGAATGGATTATGAGTTGAATTAAGACAAAAGTAGTAAGCCTCGGTGTTTTATAGTTTGATACTTGATTTCAGATAGCCAGAATAGAGTCAATTGTGACACTAATAGACCCAATTCATATAACTAATCTTTCCCCGTGTTCGAATCCACCTCTATTAGTTCAATTGCTTTGGTCTACTGAAGCTTGAACGCAACGAGAATAACATTTTGGCATTACTGCCAAGAAAATGATAACAATATGAAATGTTAGAAATTGATTGTATGGGAGATGGAATTATATGTTGAATGAGAATGTAAAAAGAACCAGTTTTAGGATTACAAATATGTGAGTTATAATTCAAGGCAGTATTGATTTTGTAAAGAAGAATGAAAGATTATGAGTGATAATCATGGGGAGGAGGATTATCAATGATATAATTGACAAACGAAAGAAAGATAGGAGCGATTACGCATAAGAAATAGCCTACGGGAACAACAAAAAGAAATTACAGGTCCAAGAAAAACCAAAGGAAGAAAAATTCAGATTCAAATAGTAAGGAAACCAGATATAACACCAATGGCCACGGGAGTGCCAAAAGTACCAATTGCAGTACAAATGGGAGCAATAAGACATTGAATTATAAGTGTGGCGCTATTACCTACTTTTAGTAGTTGGCCGGGCTGTGATCCCAATCACTATATATCTCAATTCTTGACAACCTACATGGCTAATAATAATAGAACTGAAGACATTTGGTTGAGATGGTTGTCAAAAACTTTAAAAGATACAACTTTTGAATGGTATATTCGGCAACTAGTGGATAGATTTCTCAATTAGGAGGCCTTGAAGAATGCCTTCCTAACTCATTTTAGACCAATTGGATTTGAAGATTTGCTTTGAGAAAGTTTTATGAATAGCTGGATGTTTGTGGGAGAATTTGTAGAGTCCTATTATGGTCGAATCGCAGATATACTTCGTAAATGGTCAAATAATTAAATGCAAGATGCGTTTATATTTTCGATATTAATTAACGGTTTGCATCCATCAGAATTAAAATTTTTTGTAAAAGAGGCTCAACCAGCTATGATAGAAGCATCGTTGGCATGAGCAAAGGTGTGGAAAGAATGTCATTATGAGCAATTGTTAACAGTGGAGACCACGATGATTCCAAGTTCAAAAAGCCAACAAATACAACCGAGAAATGTGTCAATGGGTAATTATCCACAAATGGCTGCCTCCAAAGTGAAGAATGTTATGTTGCAATAATTAATTAATGCTACACCACTCCAAGCAATAGCGCCAATAATGATGACACCTTATTTTATATCGCCAACCTATCAACAAACAGAGTTGTTCACAAATGCGACTGTTAAAGATCCAAATGAAGTCTTGTCATTAAATCTAACAAAGAAAATGGAAGAATTGGCCGTGAATTTGGCTAAAGATAAGGAGAAACAACATAAGCCTTCTAATATGAGATCTAATGTATGGTGTAATAATTGTAAGGAATAAGGTCATTTTGATATGAAATGTCCATCATCCAAACAAACGGGTGTTCAATGTACATTTTGTAGAGGAAAGTACTCTACCCAAAACTACTGGCATTTACAAAAGTAACAACAATTTAGTAATCAGACCATGATCCCACCGACTTAGTGGGAAGTCAATCAAGTTCAAATGAAAAATACGTATCGATGGAATGGAAATCAATCTAATCGATAAAATTAAACATTCAATAACTTTCAAAGTTCCAATTTTAATCAGGTGTTTGTATCAAATCCTCAGAATTATGGGAAGGAGCAGCAGAGGTATTAGCAATATGCTCCACCAACATTATTGAACCAAATACCCTTCGTACCAACGGGACAACCAAGATCATTTTCTAATCCTATATGAAATAAGTCTAGTAGATATATACCAGTGGAGATACCCAATATGCCAGATGGAGGTACAAGAAGACCACTTCGTTGTTTCCATTGTAGACAGATTGATCATTATGCCAGTGAATGTCCCAATTCTAGAGCCAGTGACAATTATGCACCAGTATGTGTGAATTGCAAGTAGTCAAGACATACTTATAAGCAATGTAATGCTCCATTCAATTTCAATAATCGAGATCAACAGATCCAAAGCTAAGAAAAAATAGAGGAGATAAATCAAGATCTTCAAGATTCACCAGTTCATCGGGTAGAAGTAGTCCAAGCTGTCCTTACAAGAAGTCAACAAAAGGAGAAAGGACGAATTTAACATTTGGGTGATCTTGAAGCGAAGGGCCAATTGGACCCAATTATGGGGACATCCAATCTAGGTCCTAACATAGGTCCCTTACTCAACATAAGACCTGAATCGGTTGCGCACCTCAATGACGTACCAATTACAGAGGCTTTGGTTTCATGTCAAGCTGTTTCGTTATTTATATAATTTTGAGAAACATCCTTTCTGTTAAAAGATCCTCTAAGAGGCATGAATTCCAAAGAACCAATATCAAACCAATTGGAAGAATAATCTTACTCGTTGGAAGAATCGATTTTATAGGCTCCGCCAAATTCACTTCCAAGAGCTTTACTAATTTCTAATATAGAGAAAATCAATTTACCTACGTGGGTGTCTAGGACTGGGAAGAAGAAATGGACATTGGAAATTACCACTAATATAGAGCTTGAATGCAACGAGAACAATTTGGCCCATAGATGATATGGAACTTTTCACCTTTTCAATCAATTTTTGCATTAGTTGCTTTTAACCGAGGTCTTCCTAAAAGCAATGGATATGAATTTTTGCTATGACATATGTGAATCATATGAAATGTGAGGGAGTATTCTTCACCTTCCATCATCATTCGATAACCACTTATTTATCCAAAAGGTGTGTCTTAGCTTTGATTAGCCATATTGATTACAAATGGAGAAGGTCTAGTGATACTTAGTCCTAATTTTTTCATAGTTCTCATTGGCATAATATTTAAATCACTACCTCCATTGGCAATGGTATAAGGTATAATTTTATCTACTATAGACTCTTTTATCTCAATTACCTTTATTTTTTATGCTTCTTAAATAATTCTAACATTAGTTTAGATTTTTATTTTATATCTTTGGTATCTTTTAATGAAAAGGCTAGTTTTAAAGCTCTTTCTCATTATTGCAAAAACCTCCAATAATTGAGTAATTATTATGTCTGCTTTGGTTTTTTTCAAATCCTCCCATAAATCATATGATCCAATTTGATTCTCACTTTTAGATTAAAGTAGAGAATTAAATTCAAAGTCAAGAACTCTAGAGCCTTTCCATTCTTTCTTAGAAGAAATTTCTTTAGACTGGATATTTTATTTTGAATTTCTTGATAATCTTCTTTGCTTAGGTTCATGGACTTAAGGTAATTTCTTAGAATCTTTGATACTAGCTATTGCATCTTTTGTAGCTTCATCCAAATCTAAGAAGTGAAAAAAATCTTCTGAATTATTTTTATTATCAATTGAAGTAGGAAGAAGAGAAAGACTAGTATATTTAGACCTTGTCATAATTTCCAAAACCGATATATTAGGAAGTCATTTATCCTTACTAGGTGCTTGTTCATGAGAGATGTAATATATGTGAGAAGACGATGGTTGATCTTTAAGAATTTGAGAACCTTCTCTTTTAGTTGGTATTTCCAAATACCTTATATGTTGTGAATTTTTTCCCTAGTTTTATTGGCCATATTGAGTTTCATCTATGTTTAATGAAATAAATCTTCTTTATATATTTAGATATGAGAAAAAGTGTTGGATATGATGATCATTATTATAATCATAAAATAGGTTAGAAGGTCTTAAGGTATTGTCCGGATTTGGATTTCTTGCCTCCTTCAATTAGTCTTGGGTTGGTTGTTGATAATTTTCTTGTAAGAACTTTAAAAAAATCACCTTGTCAGGTTACCTACATACGTTTGTAGGATGGTTTCTCCTACAATTTCTACATACTATCTTATTTTCTATCCAACAACTACCTAGTATATGTCTTTTTCTGCAAAAGTGGTGCACCTCATGTTATTGTCATTATAGGTTCTTAAATCCTTGGATAGAATTTTTTCAAGATTGGAATTGAAAATTGGAACTTGCCATACTATGATTTTTATGAGGTAGAGTATATAATTGTGGCCCTCTTTGATTTTGCTGGTTATTTTGCTAGTTTGAATAAAATTAACTTGTATGCCCTAATTAATCATATTGAGTGCACCAAAGCCCTAAGGTATGTCTATTAGATTCTATAGGAGGTGGAGCTTGGTTTCGATTTTGATTCTTAATTAAAAGAAACATTTGTTCTTGCATAGCCTTCATTTGTTGTGCAAGTTCATTTTAAAATTCTTATTGGCTTTGAAGAACTTCATTCATAAAGTCTTCCTTCTATCTATTCTTATCTTTTGGATATGTCAAGTCAGGAAGGACGAGATGTAGACTAACCTCTAAGGATGCTGAATAGTAATTTATGGAATAAAATTGAGGTTTCATACTTCCACACAAATGTCCTCAAAAATTTCCTATATTTTGGGCATGTATAGGAATAAAATTGGGAATTCTATTGTCTTCTTTCTTCTATATTTGCTCTTGTTGCTTGTTAATGTCTTCTACTATCCAAACTATTTTTTTGGCCTCTTTTAAATAATCTAGTCTTCTTTTAAGGATTTCTTTGATTGTACCTTCAGTATTAAATCCTTGAATAAAAAAATAGATGAAAATATCATTCATGAAAAGAGTTCCCACATATCTAATTATGAAAAGTTCAAATCGCCAAATATATTCAGTGAATTCTTCCTTCTTTTCTTATCTTAAAGAGAAAATGGTTGTAAGGGCATTACTTTGTCCTACTTCTGGCCTAAAATTTTCTAAAAACGCTCTCATGAGTACGTTTTAGTTCTTAAAGGTTTGGAGAGGGTAGCTTCTATAATATTCATAAGCTCTATCTTTTAAGAAACTTGAAAACCATATAAGATAATAATCCAGATTGGTTATTAAACACGTCATGAAAAGTTCCATGAATCTCTCCATATTAACGGATGGATCATTATCTCAAGTTCCTTTAAATACAAGGAAGTTGTGAGGCATAGAAGTTGCTTGTAAATCCTTAGGGATTACTATTGGTAAGCCCTTTTGTTGAATCAAGGAGTTGATGGATATAGGAATTGGTGTAGATTCTCCTTCACGTTCTATTGGAGGAGAAGGAGGTATTGATCCTTTTCTCTCTTGATTTGCCTCTACAACTAAGTTAAAAGAATTAAGATCCAATCTTTTCTCTTCTACTTCCTTGCCTAGACTTGATTCAATTAGATTTGAAAAAAAAAATATCTTTTGGTGTTAGAGGTGAGGATTGCCTATCCAACTATTGAATCTTTACTTGTTTGAGCTTTGATTTGTTTTTCTAGCCAACAGATCTAAGATTTTCTATAATTAAAGATAGATTGGATTGCTTAGATTTAGTAGAATGATGCATCTATATGACTATAGACATAGCATTTAACTTAGCACAATTTCTAATCTACTTAATTTTTTGATAATTTAAATGTTTGATTCTTTGACTTGCAACCCACTTAAGTACCTTCTAACAGGGAAGGAAAACAAAACAGAAACAACTAAAAGAGGAATGCTTGCTTAAGTATTACTCCAAGTAAGTCTATTCCCAACTTTAATTGCTATACAAAACTAATGTTATATAGAAGTGACCCTAAGCAATCTTAGTTGTGAAAAAGAATTATGTACCGGGATAGCAAGGAGTCCAAGTTTTTTTTTATTTTTTATTTTTTTTATTTTTTTATTTTTTCTCAATAAGACAGTTAAGAAATAACCTATTATAATAGTTAACAATAAATGTTATATTACAAAAATAATTCTTTGTAAACAAATCACAACACATTGAAAAAGAACTCACTTAATTGCATCTCCAATCAACTTGTCACTTATTAATGAACTTTCAAAATACGTGACTCTTTTCCTAGCCAATTTCGAACTAACATTCTAAATAAGAATTTAAGGCTTAAAGATAATGGATTATAGGTTCTATCTACCTTCTCCCATCCACACCTATAAGAGATATTAGAGACTTATCTTACTCGCATCTTCTTCCTAGATTCTACCCTCCAATTTCTAGCTCCCGCTCTTCGTATTCAAATAATTTTTTAAAATTTCAAAGAAAGAATAATTGATAAGGTTCAAGGACTAACTTAGTTGCAAGCTATTAATGCTTATCTTCTTTCTTCTTGTACTCCTTTGCCTCAACTATAATCTATATTAGCAAAATAAATTTAAATTCAATGAAGTTTGTTGAAAAGATACTTACCTTAGATTATGATTTGAACTTGTTGGTCTCTTTCTTTTCTTCTTTTCTACTTAATTTTTTTTAATGATTTAATTATATAAGTAAAGCCAAAACTTCACAAAATTGCTTAATTATATTTTGATAATAAATTTAAAAATTTAAAAATATATTTTATATGTAAATTTTATACATATTATATATATTACTATAATTTATATATATATATATATATATATTACTATAATTTATATATATATATATATATATATATATATATATTACATAAAATAAATATTAATTTTTTAGGCTTTTTTAGTAATATCTATTAAATATATATTTATTAGAATTTCTTAATTTAAGATTGGTATAGTAAAAGAAATATTAAAAATATAAGTATTGCATTGGTTTTGACTTTCTATATTTTAATAAAAAATTTAAAATAAGAAATTAATGTTATATGAGAATAATAAAAAACGAATAAAAGCCTTGTAGAATAAATATCTAAATTGTAGAATACTTCCATAGTATTATCTTACATCAAAGCTCTTATAATAAAGTATTATAAAACTAGTTGCAACATCAAAGGATAATTGTTGAATCAACTTAGATGTAAAAACTTGCACAATTTTTACAATGAACATATTACATACATAATATATATCTAGTTATTTTATTTTTATTTTTATTTTATCTATTTAAATAGTATAAATATCCATGACATAACTTAAATTATTATTAGTGTATAAGGACTACCAAATGATAACAATTCTCATGTTTCAAATTCCTCTTTTACTACTTATGTACTTAAGTACATAATTTTAGCACCACAAAACAAAGTTACCACATAAAACCAATTAGTTTGTCAATAACTAAGTTTTTGCATTGGAAAGAAAAAAAGAAAAAAGAAAAAAGAAAAAAAACTTTGATGTTATTTCCAACTTTATCTATTACACATCTTGATTTTACTATACAAAATCTACATAGTGGAGTGCCAACGAGCCCCTTATTAAGTAAAAGTAGATTAGGTAAGATATAGCAATGGTAAAGTGGCAATTCCTGTTTAAACAACAGACTTAAATCAGCAATGGGGCAATTGGGAAACATGTGGAAAATAGCAAAAGTAAATTTATAGCAATATTAAAAGAGAGAAGAAGAAAAAAAAAAAAAATATACAAAAAGTAATTTCCAACTATACAAAAAGTAAAATTTTGTGCACATCTTCGCTTCTCCAAACGCGTCCTTCCATACATCCACTCACTCTCATGACTCCTGTGACTGGGTGCCTTCCTCCAGGCGAGAAATCAGAGCTAAACAGTCCAGTGGAACCTTAACACCGAGAGGACTGATATATGGTTTTTTACACAACACCTCATATCTTTCGGAGGCTCTGTCAGCATCACGACGGTTGCTGTGCAAGCATGCACTTAGTCGCAGGGGAGGGAAAACGGCTGAAATCTCATTGTTCCATACAAAACAATATTTAAAATGCCGATTGCCTTACTATTTAAGGGGCTGCGGAAGGCTCCAGCGCTGACCACGAAACACCGAGAAGCAGTCCGAATTCGTGCACATTCCAAAAAAAGATCATCTTATCACATCCAGTAGATGGGTTCCAGCAGATGTACCTGCCTTGATTCCACAGCCTCCCCAGGCCACCAAAGTCAGCACCGAAGTTAAATTACCCCGTTGCACATCGCCAACACAATACATTAATGCACTGAAGCCTCTGAATATTAAAATGACAAATGTATTATTCACCGGATTCCGACGTGGAGGACCACAGGAGTATTGACTAATCTGAGGTGGCAGTGATCAGGTCAAGCTGGGCCTATACCAGCTGAGTTTCTTCGAACTGTAGTCATCGTTGACATTCAGGCCTCAGATCCTTACGCTTGTGGGCTGCAATGTCATCACCAGCAAGACGACTGATGCTCAGGACGACGAGGGTAACTCCAGACGACCAACCGAACTTGCGTTCGCTGGTCGTCGCGGCGTGATGTCGAATCAGCTTTAACTGGACCGGCATCATCAGCAATGTGGTCCATTTCAACGATATAAACTACTCGGTTCTTCACCCACTCATGCCTTATTCGGGGCGTTGATCTCCGGTGAATAGTTTCTGATCCACTGAGAGATTGTCAAGAGCTGGTTCCAATCTTGTTTTTCTGGCTTGCAGGTTTTGCATTCTGCACTGGTCATCTGCATTGAATATCTAAACGCCATGTTTCCAATTGAAAGGGGATGTGTGTAAACGTCGTGGATTTTTGAGTTAAGTTTTTGGAATTTGGTGCTTGCGCTATCTATTGCTGGTGGTGTCTTGAAAAGACTGCTTGGGATCGAATTATCTCGACACTGGGCGAGATTAGTACTGTTGTGTTTGGGAATTGGTTTGTGTTGTGGGTAAACTGATCTTGCTGTGGTGATGTTGCTGTAAGGGAGACACTTTTATTCATGCCTTTGCAGCACATGTTTGTGATCCTCCAGATTTTGAGTTCACATTCCATTTGCGTTTTGGGTGCAGATTGATCAAAGACAACAGCAATGCAGACTCCTCGCGACTTCCGCCTCAGCGACAAATTAATCCTCGTCACTATTTGCATTCTTGTGAGGGGATGTTTGGCCCAACGAACTCCGCCAGCGTCGCGCGCTAAGGGATACAGTGCGAGCGTCGACCTCACGCTACCCGTAGATTCACCCGCGCGAGGCAAGGCTGTACTGGAAACTGGGAGATTCCAGTTCTGGCTGGAAGGTGACATGAAAGGCGTCTGCTCTTTGAGTGTGCGGGAAAAGTATACGGGACGTGGTGATCCAAGCAATAGGCCTGGAGACCGGGGTTACCTCTTGTGGTCGGCCAACTATTATGCAGGAACTCCAGTGGGCGCAGACAAATGCACTGTCAAATTCACCAATAATGGAGACCTGCAGCTGTGGATTCTGTACAAGGGCAAGACATCTCTGACCTGGAGCAGCGAAACCGGTGGCAAAGGGGTGACGAAGATGGCGTTGGAAACCAACCCCGATAACGGAAACTTTAAGCTGGTGACGGGATACAACAAAGCCATATTCAACAGCTTTGATGTCAAGGAATGGCTGGTTCTTAAGGGTCAGAAATTCTGGTATGCTGAACTTCTAACTTCTAAAGTCGACATGCATTTACATTCACGTTGAGGTTGAGTCCAGCCCGCTATCTTTCGTCTAATCATGGTTTTCGTCGATTACTTTGACAGGATGGGTGCAGAGTTGAGCAGCCCCGATGCGAACTCGGATTCCGATACACGTGTGTTGTCCAACGACGGCACCTACATCATGATTCTCAAGGGAGGAGATCTTCAGCTGCTTCTGAATGGACCCAACCCTGAGGTTTACTGGAGCCTTAAAAAGTCAGTCCCCGTCAGCCAGGATGTGAGCAAGGTTGCATACGCAGGTACGTCATTTGCTCAAGATTTGCGACTTAGCGCCGAATCTTATATATATATATATATATATATATACATATATTTGTGTGTGTGTGTGTGTTTGTATACATGTTTGTGTGCGTGTGCCTTATGATTCGGAAGCGCAGAGGTATGCATGACGGTTAATTGCGTGGTGGGTGCTCTGCAGCTGTGGCTAGGAACAATGATGGAATCGGCCTCTATACAGCGGCAGGGAGTCTCGTCTACAAGACTGCAGTCCCTCCCTGGGTTCCAAATTATGGAGCGGATTATCACTTTGGCCTCGATTTCCAAGGCAACCTCAAATACTATCTCATGTATAAGGGTGCTTCGTGGACCTATGGTTGGCAGGCGCTTTTTGAGTGCGATCTGCCCAACTTCTGTGGCAACTACGGCATTTGCTCTACGACTACTGATCAGACTTGGACGACCACTGCCGGATGCACTGGGTTCGCTCTCCGCCCTTCATTTCCCAAGTTGCATGGTTGTCTTGGAGGTCGAATCGGGAGAGTGTTATGCATCAAAGAATGATCCAATGCAGTTTTCTAATTGACCTAAGCTGCTTGCACTTGTGTACATGCAGCTGTCCGACGGGTTTCTCTTTGAACTCACCCGACCACAACTCTCCACCGGTTTGCCAGCGGAACAAAAAAGTGAAAAAGTGCAACAACAAGAATTACGTGGAATTGGCGGGCTATGAATCTGCGATGCTGTTCTACGCGACTCCGCTCAGGATCTCACTGGGTGCCTGCAAAGCCAGTTGCTCGGCTGATTGCAACTGCGATGGATTCTTCTACAATGTGAAGGCAAGAAATTGTTTCAAGCGAACGCAGATCCTCACACTGAAGAAGGTGACTGTCAACACCGGTACGTCGGTGTTCATCAAAGTATAGAGAGTGGAGAAGAGATGACTTCATCGAAAATGCACTTGCAGCCAGTTGGATCCAGTCGACAAGGGGGGGAGGTGGGTTCACCCGGATACACGCCATACCAAGTTCAATATCATACGCTCATTACTTTTCAGGATTTTTCAACACGAATGCAGCCACAATTCTCATGTGTGGATACGAATTTTCTTCAGTGAAACGTGTGTAGATTGGATTACCAAGACATAAAGTATACCTGCATTGTGTGTAAATGTTTGAATAATTTAATAGTTGGGTGACGTACATTTTTTAGTAATCTATTCACAAGCATCTAATAAAGGGAACTTTATCTTAGAAAGGTTCTTGTGTTTGATGTCGTCTGTGATTAGCCAAATAGCAAGTTACTCAGTTATGTAATGACTTGGTTTACTTTCGATGCACCGAATACAAGCATTCAGAAGCACTCCACATTATTGATTGTAGCCAATCTTTACTAGTTGCGGAATATTTGAATCAAAATTAAAATCTTTTAAAACTTTAATCTTGAAACCTAATCATTGTAAATCTTGAATCTAAATTTTGAATCTAAGAAATTAATTTAATTTATTCTTTTAATTGATCCAAAGATAAATTGTAATCAAATTCGAAGTTTTAATCTTCAAGAATTCAGGTGAAAGTTACAAATCTTAAATTTTATTCTTAGATATAGTTTTATTTAAGTTTCAGTTATATTATAAATTTTAGATACATCTCAAATCTTAATTCCATAATTAAAGTTACTTTTGAATCAAATATCAATGAATTTTTCAATCCTATTTATAATCTTAAATAATTATATATATATACCACAACAACTATAATCTATATATATATATATATATATATATATCTATATATATATATATAATACTATTATTTTTTTAATATAAAAATTATGCTTAATTTCTATTAATATCTACATTCTTTCTTATCATCTTATTTTTTAAATAGCCCAAAATAATTCTTCATCTTTATTTTTTTATTATTTTAAATTGTATCTCCAAAAGACATAATAAAATTTTATTTTTAAATTCTCTCTATTCTTTTACTTGATATATTCACAAGTCAACTTAATCCTATTATATATTAATTAATTTATACTTTTCAACTAGTTTGTTATAAGAAAACTATTTTTACTTCTATATTCTTTTCTAAGTCAAAATTATATATCAAAATAATACAATTGAGAGCTCAATCTACCTCAATACAACTTAATCATGCAATAGACCTTCTTTGTATTAAAAAATATACATCTTGACTTCTTTAAATTAACCAAATTTTCTATCTTTAATAATATAATTGAATATCTTTTAAAATAGAATATAATTTATCTTTTTACATATATCAAGGATCAATCATATAAATCAAATAACAATCAATTCTTTACTTTTTAATATTTTTATTTCTATATCTTAATTATCTAATTATTTTAAAAATTTTATTTTTATAATATAATTTTTTATTTTATTAACATTAATTAATCTAATATTTTGTAATTTAAAATTTATGTATTTTTAATATATGTTGCAATAAAAATATTTTTTATAATTTTACTATTTTTTTCTATTTTATTCTAAAATATCCAAAAATCAATTCTACATATTATATTATCTTATTTTCTTTCTACTCAATGATATCATATTGTTTGTATTACAAGTTAGGTATCAAGGATATGAATCTCAAAGAACTAAAAGATCAATACACTCTTGTGTTATTCAAAAATATTAAAGAATTACTCAAAGGTGATATAACATTAAATTAATATGACTATTACCAAAGTTAAAAGGAATAGAAAGTTTTGAAACAAGACTACAAATTAAAAAGATATTAACAAGAGTGAAGAAGGCTTTACTCTTGCCTCTATATATATTGTCCAAGTATAAGATATGTGACAACATCCTACATGATTTTCAACATGTGTCCAATTATAAAACATGTGGCTTAATTTCTAAAGTAAGTATTCTATATGTGTACTACATTGTTAGCTTGTACTACAAGCTATCTATACATGTAATATATAGCTAATTTATTATCCAAGTTTTTAATCTATCAATCAACTATGACTTTGTATAAAATCAAATATATGTCTTTAAAGCTTCTAAAAAGCTTTATCATAAGATAATATCAAATCTATCTATATTTACTTTCTATCTAGTACTTCTTATTTAAGTATATATATATATATATATATATATATATATATATATGATATTATTCTTCTTCCCTCTTCTTTTTCTCCTTCAAAGAATAAGTTCTATAAGAAGCAATCATCATATATTAAAGAAGTCTAAGATGCAGTAAACTATATTTGATACATATTCTAATCTTTATTGTCTTCGAAGGTGGTTGATAAGTCCTCTCAACCATCAATAATGTTCTATTCTAAGGTAAGAAGACCACCTTGTTATTTAATCATTGTTGATGCTTTCATAACTTCTTTCAAAAAAAACATTTGTAAGACCATCAAATATTGTTCTTACTTTCAATAAAATTATCAAACATTAGGAATCTCTTCCAAGGTCATGATATCAAAGAAATTATATCTTGCTATCTATTCAAAGAAGACCTTGTCATTTTTAGGATCTTCATCTCAATTATATTAACTTGAAGGCTGTGACAATCACAATGTCTTGTTTGATAAGTCCGCAAATGATAGCTCTTGAATTGAATCTATTGATTATTAGTCTTCTATTTTTTTAGTGCTATAAATATATAAAAACTAAAAACAAAAATAGAAGGTAAAATATAATCTTTTTTGAATTTCATTTCTTAAATAATAAAGATTTATTATTATTCACCTTAGTTTTGATGGATGATATCAATGAAAAGCATCAACTTTTTTTATTGCATTTACAAGATTCTTAGCTAGCTTTCAAGTACATTCATTAATATCATATTTGCAGCAATAAATAAGATATTCTAATCTATTTTGATATTACCTTCATCTAAAACTTCTTTTACCTTAAACTCTTGATTATTATCTATTTCTATATATATAAAAAAAAAAATAGCATTTGTTATCTTTTTGAGATATTCATTGTCTTATATGGTTCAAGAAGAGACATGCAAAATATAAGATGGATCTTTATAGACTTTGATAGAAGTAATCAATAAGCAACTGGATTAATTTATTGACAAATAGGAAATAGTTCAAGCTTATAATAATCTAAGTTATCATAAAGGCGGCTAGTCTTGATATTGTGATAAAATAATCATATCTTATTGCAAATGTAGAATTGAGGTTGTTCCTTGTGATAGGCATCTGCATTGGTCTTTTGTCATTCTTGAGCTTCTTTTAGTTGTGCCTTCATTGTTGTATGTAGTTCAAATAAATGATTTGAAAAATCTTTCATTGTAAGATTATCATCTTTTGAAATTTCAAAAGAATCAAGTCATAGAAGATAACTATAACTAATAGAAAAAAATAAAAAAAAATAAAAATTATGTAGAAGAATGTATTATATTATTATAAGAAAATTTTACAAATGATAAAAAAGTTGTCATATCATCTTATTGGTAGTTGATGGTATATTTCAAATATTGCTTCAAAATTTGGTTTATGCACTTTGTTTATCTATCAATTTAAAAATGAAAGCCAAAAAAAACTTTATATCCATCTTTAGAATCTTAAAAAAGATTCTCTAAAATCTTAATATAAATTGAATCTACCTATCTAATATAACATCTTTAGATAATCCTTGATAGTGATAGCTATTTTTTCACCAATGATAGATTTTGTAAATGGTACAAAAAAGACCATCTTAAAATAATGATCTAATATTACAAATATAAAATCATACAAATATGAAATTGAAAGATCTGTGATAAAAACCATAGAAACAATAGACCATAGTTGTTTTGGAATAGATAATAATTAAATAAGTCCATAAAATTGATGACAAAGAATTTTTGATTTAAAACAAATGTCACATAAAAAGTCTTTTATTCCCTTTTATATTTGAAGCCACCAAAAATCTTTCAATATTAGCTCCAAAGTCTTATTGTATCAAAAATATCCAGTTGTTAAAAAATATGATGAGATTAAAAAATACATAATCGTGCTTTATTTTTTGGAATATATAATTATTCTTTTAAATAGAATATACTATTCTTGAACTCAAACCTAGAAGTCTCATGAGATTTAGAAGAATTATTTTTAATATTATAAATAAGAAAATATGATGACACACTCAATTGAATTTGCTTGAAAATGGTTGAATCAATAGTCAATGTTGATTTTATTAGTCAAAGTTGAAAATAGTCCAACTTTAAGAAAATTATCTTTTTTTTAATCAAAAAAAGCATTTTTTTTTATATATAAGATAAGAACATCTAGAAAAGGCATGTAACAAACCTTATTATTATCGAAGTTAATAAGTAATATTGAAATCAAAGCTTGATAAAGATATATTTCAATAGACTTGGCAACAATTCAAAACATGTGTCAAAATGAAGTACTTAAGATTCTTATGATTTATATAAATGATGACTAGACTAAAAGCATCTTTTAGATAATGATGCTATTCTTGAAATAATTCTAAGATTATAAGAAGTTCTTTATCATGGATCTTATAGTTAATTTGAGTGATTGAAAATTTCATAGAATACAAAGCTACTAAGTGGAATTTATCATCTATTCTCATTTGTGACAATACCTCATCTATAGCAAAATTTGATATATCTATTTCCATAAAGAATGCCTTGAAAAAGTCAATGCAATAAAAATTAGTGTAAAAATAAATGATGTCTTTAAGGCTTCAAAAGATACTTTACCTTCTTTATTCTACTCAAGTTTGTCTTTACATATGAGATGTATAAGAAGAGCCTCAATTTGAAAAAAATTCTTAATAAAGATTCAATAATAATTGGTAAATTTTACAAAACCATTTCATGACTTTAATTGTTTTTGAAATCTTCTAATCTATGATAGTTTGGAACTTTTTAGGATCTATAATAAGGCCATGATTAAAAATAATATATCCTAAGAAATCAACTTGAATAGAGTTAGTATATAATCTTGTATCTTTAAATTTTTATAGCAAGAAATAAACATAAAATTCATGCTATCTTATGTTTTAGAGTAGATTAAAATATTTTTTAGATAATAGATTATAAAATCATCAATAAACTCATGGAAGATATTATTTATTAAATGTTGAAATATAGGTAGTACATTTGTGAGTTCAAAAGACATGACATTATATTCAAAATATCCATATTTGGTTCAAAATATAGTCTTCTATTCATCTCCTTCTTTGATGCATACCAAGTAATATACTCCTCATACATCTATTTTTATATAGATCTTTCTTAATTAAATTGATCAAAAACTTCTAAAATCAAAATTAGAAGATATCTATTTTTCATGATGATCTTTTTGAATCTTCTATAATTTATATACATTCACAAAAATCCATCTTTTTTCTTCATAAATAGGATAGAAGATCCTATTCAAGATTTAAAATAGCAAATGAAGTTTTTAGTCAAGTTCTTGTCAATGTATTTTTTGAGGGCAGCCAATTTATTTTGCAATAAGCTATAGATTTATCCAAATGGTGAGCTTTGTCTTCAAGATCAATTGAAAAATCATAGAAACAATGCTTTAAAAGAATATCTATATTTTTCTTCTTCAAAATGTCTTGATAATCTTAATTTTAACTTGGAATACTACTTAAAGTTTTTTTTTTTTTTTTTTTTTTTTTTTTTTTTTTTTTATTGAAAATAGGTGTGGCATATATAGCAAAAATTCGTCCATTTTTTTATGTATGCATGAAAGCTCTTGCACCTATCAATAAGAATTTGGTTATATTGGACTTATAGATTTTTACTTGACTAGTAGAATCTTAGATTAAACTATAAGAAAAGTCAAGGTTTACCATAATAATCCTAAAATAACTACATTGGATAGAGATCTAATAACATTGAATATTATTAAGTAATTATAATCATTAGTTGTTACATCTAAAAGAGTTATTTTATAGATAACATCTCTAGAGTATAATAAATGACTATTTATGAATTTTATATATACATATTTATTTTTCTTGATTAAAAATATTTCTTATTTTTTAACAAAGGTTTTGTTAATAAAATAAGCTAAGGCTCTTGAATCTAGAAAAGTAAAAACATTGTGATTTTTTAGTTTCAAAAAAATTTCTATTATAATATAAGGTGGGAGATTTGACGAGAAAATAGGATCTTTACTAGAAGTTATGTAAGATTCCAACCACACTGTTTTTATTGTAGTTGAAGAAACTCATTTTTTGACACATCATCTTATTTGGAAACCATATTCTTTATTTTGTGGTTCTATTATTTTTTTGCACAATATTAAGCAAGGTGCTTAGGTTTTCTATAATATAAGCATAAACCTTCTTTATCACATTGAATTTTTTCTTGCTTGATAAGAGACTTGAAACATATTGTATCAATTTGCATAGATTTTGGTCTTAATAAATAAGCTTTAATAAACTTAGATGTTATTTCTATGGCTTGATTTATACTTCTCCAACCAAATCTTTGATCTTGGCATCTTTCAAAGAGTTAATTATCACATATAATGGCTTAAGCAATAAATTTCTTTAATGAGCTTGCTCTTAGCATCATCAATAATAAATTTTTGATGTTACCTCTTAATCCATATCAAAATTGATTGATAATGACTTTATCATTTTAATCTACATCACAAACAAGATTTTGGAATTCTATAGTATATATGGTGATTGAACGTAATCTTTATTGTAAAATTATAAATTTGGTATTTTCTATCTTTTTTTAATTATTTTCTTTAAAAATAGCCATAAATACTTTTAAGAATATATTTAGATTATAAAAGAGATATAAATCTTTTTCTATTAAAGTTACAAATCAAGTGAGAGCACTTTAAAAAAAAATGCAACTATGAATTCAACTTGAGTAAATCCATTAGAGTATTTTAAAGGATGCAACCTTAAATAGAGCTTACTTGTTGTTAGAATCTTCAAAGTTTTAATCTTGTTCCATCAAACTTCTTGGGCATTGTTATTCTTGCCTCTCTTATACTTGGAGTAGCAAGACTTCTTAAATTTAGTTATAAGCTTTATTTACTTATTTTTCTTAATTATACAACTTCTTAGCATTGACTTTGAACTTTATTATTAACCTCTTCTATAGGTGTTAAAATAATCCCTCCATGGTTAATGTTAAAGATATGTGAAATTTTCACCGTTAAAGTATTAATAAATATGTGAAGATTTGTAATAGTTACAAATCTATTTTCTCTTCTATCAAAAATAGCATCTATAATCTTTTCTTCTATAGACAATTTAAATTCCTAAACCTAGACAAATCTAAAAGTCAAATTAGATCACTTTAATTTGTAACCTCTTATATCAAATGAATATTTTTATAAAGAAGAATAGTCCACTATTTTTCACGAAAATAATCAATATTAGAAAATTAGAAAATAAGTTTAAAAATCAGTAATCTATAATCTTAAAAATAAAACAATAAAAGTAGAATAATTCACTTACTTTTAATACAAATCAAAGATAACAAATTAGCACTCTTATCAAATTATCAAGGATATAAATCGTAGAAAACTAAAATATTAATATATTCTTATGTTACTCAAAAATATTGAAGAATCATTCAAAGATGGTATAATATTAAATTAAAATGGCTATAATTAAAGAAAAGAAGATTAAAAAGTCTTTGAACAAAACTAAAGACTAAAAAGGCATTAACAAGAATAAAGAAGGATTTATTCTTTCTTCCATATATATTATCAACTAAGAGCTACATGGTGGCATCTTATAAGGTTTCTAATACATGTCTGATTTGTAAGACATGTGTCTTAACTTTCTAATTAAATTTCCTACACACATGCCATTTTGTTAACTTGTACTACAAGCTATCCACACATTTGATAGATGAAAAATTTGGTCAATTTTTCAACTTATCAATTAACTATAAATATTTATAAAGTCAAATACATATCTATAAAACTTCTAAGAAGCTTTGCCATAAGATAATGTCAAATCTATATAAATTTATCTTTTACCTACAACTTCTTATTTAGATAAATGTATATGTCTATAATACTACGGCTTGTCTTGCTTATAGCAATTTTTACAAAGTGCTTTTTTCTTTATTCTTACACATTTATGTTTACAACTTGAATGATGTTTTATATTTAAAAAATGATATTTAGTAATATAAATAAAAATATATCATGGATAAAAAAATTAAATAAAAATTATTAATAAATTTTATAAATAAATTTTATAGATAAGTTGTTTCTAAATGATGTGTTTCCATACTACTACAACTAGAGCCTTGCCATTGTGTTGCCACTAGAGCCTTATCTTATTGTTGCTGATTTTGACTTATACTAGAAATGATCTATTATTAATATCAAAGGAATGTTGTTTTGTTCCATCATAGCTTCATATCATTACTATTTATTATTATATTTTGTACAATATTTATTAATTATTCTTTTATAGCTACTACAAGATTTGTTATTGTTGAACAAACTTGTTGCTTGTTGCTATTACATTGGTTGTTTTTGCAATGGCATCATTTCTAATTGACTATTATATTAACTGATTAGATGAGAAGAATTATAGCATAATAAATTTGTTATGAAGCATTTGATGCATATTTATAAGCTCTATATGCATATAGGCGATATATTATAATTTTTTACTAATATTGATAAAAAATCAAAATAAAAATCATGTAAAGCAGAAGCATAAGTATTAATTGTCCTCAATATCAAGTCTTTAAAATTGACTCATATATGCAAATGTAAGAATGCAAGAAAATGTGAAATATTTTGGCAAAGATTTACAAGCCCTCAAGAATTATTATCAATATATTTTTAATAAAAAAAATTCATAATCTTTAATATATTAATAAAAATCTATAAAGAATCTTTAAAAAAATTTCTTGAAGACATTTTGGATCTTAGGGATCATTATATTAAATGCAATGGTAAAATAAGCAAATAAAGCATAACATTTTTTATTAATACTACATTGTCAAAATGATAGAATCTACTTATTCAATCAATTACATTAAGAAAATAAGAAGAAATTATAAAAAAATTCATGTAGACCATACTTCTTAAAAAAATGAGACAAAAATAGGAGAAGATTATTTCTTCATTTTTTACCTTAGTAGTGCATATAAGTAAACAAAACAAGCCTTGAAGAAGTAATATCTATAACAAAAGAAAAACACCAAGATTGATAAGTCCAAAAGCAATTATAGGATTTGTGAACAAATATATCAGTAAGGTAATGTAGAGTGTCCTAGAATAAATAACAATAGTATAAAAAATATTGGGCTTATTGTTGTTTTTTTAATCTGATGTCATATTACGTCTTGTGTTGTTTAGGATTGCACCAAGCAGCTACATATCGAAGGTGAGGTTATTTTTCATAAGTATTCAGGAAACTCTAATAGGTTTCACCCATATGAAAAGAATATAATCCAAATTTCGATTCAAAAGTGCTAAAAAAATACTCTTTTCAATAGCCTTAACCATACATAAGTCCCAATTATCTTGTTACTTTCATATTTAAGTAATTTAGATTTTTCTTGTAAGTTCCAATCCTAATCAATGAGATTTAACAAGATGTAACTTCTAATTTGACCATCCACTTGATGTAAAATTTTGTATGCAATTGTCAATGTAAGTCTTCTATATGCTTAAGAATTTTTAGTCCAATCCAACTTACAAATTGTAAGAAAACCTCCAAAAATTGCATTAATGTTACTTGGCCACCAACTTAAAAAGTAAAGCAAAAATCCTAGTAGTGATTTCTCTTTTTTTAACAATTAACTTTGATTCAAAATTAGTCTACAGCTTGATCTTTAAGTCCATCAATACCATGCCAAATTTCACCTTGATCCAATTAGTAGATCTCTAGATATCACAAAATCCTATCCAACCCCAAACTGCCAACTTTTGAAACCCTCTTGTTTTAAAAACTAGATATCTCTAAACCACACTATTAGATTATTACAAAATTTTGTATACACTTTGTACATCCAATAACTCAAACAGTGCCAAATTTTGAATTATAGATGCTACACCAATTGCATGAACTAGCTAAAATTGCTAGTCTTAGTTATACTATATAAAATCCAAATCACCAATACAAATTCTAACTTTGAATAACAATTGTTAAGTCCTCAAAAATCCTACAAAAATAATCCTTATGCTTCTAGAAAGAGCTTTAAGCTAGCTTTCAAATTCTAATCTCCAAACTTTGAATGCCTTCTTAATTTACCCTAGGCCATCATTTTAGTGACTAGAGGTTTGATTTCAATCCTATTTCACAAATGGTCAACCCCCGGGTATCAATCTAACCTATTCTAAGGATTTTTTAGAACAATCCTACCTTCAACTTCATCTTAGTATCAATCATATCAACCATTTACCTCTTTTATTCTGATTTTATCAATTTATGGCCTTTCTAAGGTAGTAAAAGAGTTTCTATATCCTAGCAGATAAAAATACTAACTAACCTTTATTTACTTGCTATTAAGACAAGAAAATAGGCTAAGAGACTTTTATAAAAGTCTTATTAAAATATTTTGAATTTTTTTTGAATTAATATAATAGAATATTAATTAAAAAATTATTTTTAGTCATATTTTTACCATATAATCGTGTCACAATACAACACTAAGATACATCAAGTAAGTTATAAACAATAGTTGCATTGTTGTATCAATCATGTCATTATATTTATATTGATAGTATAACAGGGTATAGACAAGATAATTATATAGATAATTAAAACCATGGAAGTTTATAAAATTGAAGTTAGATTAATGGATTAAATGGGATCCAACGTGGAACATTATAGAAAAGATTTAGGATAGTTATCTAGGTAGGGTCTACTATAGAACCTTCTAAAAAAGGATTAGGGTGGTTATCTAGGTAGGATCCATTATAAAACCTTCTAGAGAAAGAATTTAAGGTCATTGTTTAGGTGGGATCTTTCACCTAGGAACATTTTAAAATGTCCATGGTGGTAGGATAAGGTATAAATATGACTAGCCAGGGTCTTTTGAGGCATTTGGTCAAGTATGGCTTTGGATCCTTTTTATTAATAAAGTTTAATTTTATATCTTTCTATTTTCATTTATTTTATTCTCTTTTTGTTTGCTTAGTTTTGTCTTTCATGTCATATTTTTTTTAATTCCATTTTGTTTTAATCTAGTTTGTTTTATTCTATTATGAAAGAAAGCCTTATATTTTTGTGGATTGGAAGGATTTTGGATTTTTAAGTTAGTCTAGTCATGTTTCATTGTTGTTAGAGCAAGTGTTAGACTATTTACTTTTGGTAGCATATCAATAGTCATAATTTAGTTTAAGATCAGTTGTTGTGGAGACAATAGGTACTATATTGAGGCTATTATAAGCTACTTTTGAAAAGTCAATCAAGAGGTGAGAAGGCACTATAATAGTGGAATCCAGCACAAAAATTATAGTGTGAGAGATATGGTAGAGCAATCCCAAATCGAGGCTCAAATACAACACCTCTTAGGCCAAATAGCTACTTTGTAAGGGCAAATAAAAGCCTTGAGGATAAGAGAGTCAACATTTGCTAGATTGAAATTGAGTAAGTCTAGTACATACTTTGGAACTCTAAGATAAGAAGGTATATGTCAATGGTTCTTCAACATGCGACAATACTTCTAATTATCTAGGATAAATACCACTGAAGGAATTATATAAGCAGCTAGCTATTTGAAAGATGCCGTTGTCAAGGACAAAGACTCGATGAGGGAAAATATACAAAAAGGCTATCTCGATATAATAAGTCAAAATATAAACAAGTAGGTATATTAAAAGGAAACTGGAATGGCTATTGCCACAAGACAAGAAACTAAAGACTCTTGAACCTGGACTAGAAGCAAGAAAGGAGTTGACAAGAGTGAAGAAGCCTTCACTCTTGTCTCTATATATACTATCTAACTAGGGGCTACGTGGCGACGTTCTATAGGACCTCCAATATGTGTTGACTTTGTAGGACACATGCCTTGACTTACAAGGCAAGTTTTTCTACGTGTGGGCCACATAGTTAGCTTAATCTTCAAGCTAACAACATGTGTGGCACATGGCCAACTTCTTCACCACGTTTCTAATCCAAAAAGTCAATTAAAGACACCTATGAAGTCAAAGCAGCGTCTAGGAAGTTTCTAGGAAGCTTCTATATTAAATATTATAGAATTAACTTACTTTTATCTACTTTTACTTATTTCCACCTATTCCTATATGTAATTATTAGCTTACATGATTATGGCCGTGACATTACCCCCCCTTCTAGAGACGAGTTCCACGAGGAGCGGTCATCATATGTTGAAGAAATCTATGATGCGACGAATTGTATTCGCCACATACTCTGATCTCTGTTCTCTTCGAAGATGATTGATAGGGCCTCTCAACCATTGGTAGTGTCCCATACCAAGGCGGGAAGACCACCCAATTATTTGATCATTGTTGAGGCCTTCGTAACTTCCTTCGAATAGAATATTTGGAACACCATCTGGAGTTGTTCCTACCTCTAGCAAAATCACCAAACATCGGGAGTCCCTTCCCAAATCGTGATACCAAACGCGTTGTATCTCACCATCTATTCGAGGAAGAACATGTCATTCTTAAAGATATCCATCTCGATTGCGTCGTCTTGAAGGTTGTGACAATCGTAATGTCTCATCCGGCAGGTCAGCAAACGAAGGTTCTTGAGTTGAATCCGCTGGTTGTTGGCTCTCCATCTAATTAGCGTCACAAATGCAAAGAAGTTACAAACAAGGATAGGAAATTGAATATTATCTTGCCTCAATCTTGTCTCTTTTATAAGAGAGATTTTCATCTTGGTTTCGATGGATGTCATTGATGAAAAACTTTGACTTTAGCTGATGCATTTGCTAGATTCCTGGATGGCTCCCATGTGCGTTCACTAATATCATATCCGCGCCAATGAACAAGATATTCCAGCTTATTTCGGCGCCGCCTTGAGTCTAATATCTCTTCCACCTCAAATTCTTCATTATTATCTACTTCTATAGGAGGCGGTGGCATTTGTCTTCTTCCTTGTATATCTACTGTCTTATATGGTTCAAGAAGAGACACGTGGAATACAGGATGGATCTTCATTGACTCCGGTAGATGTAACCGATATGCAACTGGGTTGATCTGTTCAGAAACAGAAAAAGGGCCAAGCCTACGATAGTCCAACTTGTCACAAGGTCGAGTAGTCTTGATATTGCGACGAAGTAGCCATATCTTATCACCCACATTGATTTGTAGTTGCTCCTTACGATATAGATCTGCGTTTATCTTTTGTCGTTCTTGAGCTTCCTTCAATTGCGTCTTCATTATTGCATGTAACTCTGACAACCGATTTGCCATATCTTCTACTGCAGGATTATCAACTTTTGAAAAATCAAAAGTATCAAGTCGTGGATGATAGCCATAATTGGCAAAGAAAGGTGTTTGTTGCGTGGAAGAATGTACCGTATTATTATAAGCAAACTCTGCCAATGGCAGAAGGGTTGTCCAATCATCTTGTTGGTAGTTGATAGTACACCTTAAATATTGCTCCAAGACTTGGTTTATGCGCTCTGTTTGTCCATCAGTTTGAGGATGGAAAGCCGAAGATAGCTTTATGTCCACTTTTAAAATCTTGAAAAGGGTCCTCCAAAATCTTGACACAAATTGAGTTCCCCTATCCGATATGATATCTTTAGGTAATCCATGATAGCGATAGATATTATCAATGAAAAGCTTAGCTGTTTCTTCACCTGTGATAGATTTTGTACATGGCACAAAATGTGCCATCTTGGTGAAGCGATCTACTATCATAAATATAGAATCATAAGATCTTGAGCTTGGAAGATCTGTGATGAAATCCATAGAAACAGAAGACCATGGTTGTTCTGGTATAGGTAATGGCTGAAGAAGTCCGTAAGGTCGATGACGAGGAATTTTTGATCTTGAACAAATATCACATGATTGTACAAAGTCTTTGACTGACTTCCACATTTGTGGCCTCCAAAAATCTCTTGATATGAGTTCTAAAGTCTTATTATATCCAAAGTGCCCTGCTGTTGGAAAGTCATGACGTGCTTGAAGAACACGTAAACGTGCTTCTCCTTCTGGAACATATAGGCGTCCTTCAAAATATAATAGATTATTCTTGAACTCGAACTTAGAAGGATCATGAGACTTGAAAGAATTATTCTCGATATCAAAAACAAGAGGATCTGAGGACATAGTGGACTGGATTTGCTTGAGAAAAGTTGAATCAACAGTCAATGTTGATTTCATTGCTCGGAGATGAAATTGCTCCAGTTTCAAGAGGACCATTCTTTGTTGCTCAAAAGCTGCATCTCCTTCTTTTGGTGCAAAATAAGAACGTCTAGATAGGGCATCAAACAAACCTTGTTGTTTTCCTGGCCGATAAGTGATAATGAACTCGAATCTTGACAAAGACATACTCCAACGAGCTTGACGACGATTCAACATACGTGCTGACATGAAATACTCGAGGTTCTTGTGATCTATATACACAATGACTGGACTAGAAGCACCTTCTAGATAATGACGCCATTCTTGAAAGGAATCCACGATCGCAAGAAGTTCTTTATCGTGGATCTCATAATTGATCTCGGCTGCTGAGAATTTTCTTGAATGAAAAGCTATCGGATGAAGTTTGTCATCTGTTCCCATTTGTGATAAAACTGCACCCAAGGCAAAATCGGATGCATCTGTTTCCATAAAAAATGCCTTGGAAAAGTCAACACGATATAAGACTGGTGCAGAGACAAACGATGTCTTCAAGGCTTCAAATGCTGCTTCCGCTTCTTGATTCCATTGGAATTTATCTTTACTAGTCAAGCGTGTAAGTGGAGCTGCAACTCGTGAGAAGTCTTTGATGAAGATCCGATAGTAATTGGCAAATCCCAAGAAACATTGGACATCTCTTACTGTCCTTGGAATCTTCCAATCCATGATTGTTTGGACTTTTTTAGAATCCATTATGAGACCATCATTTGAAATGATGTATCCTAAAAAGTCAACTTGAGTAGTGTGAAATACACACTTTTCCATCTTGGCGTACAATCCTGCATCTCTAAGTTTTTGTAATACTTAACGAACATGTATTTCATGTTCTTCGACGTTCTTAGAATAGATCAGGATATCGTCTAGATAGCAGACGACAAAATTGTCTAAGAATTCACGAAATACATCATTCATGAGATGTTGAAAAGCAGCTGGTGCATTCGTGAGTCCAAAGGACATGACATTATATTCGAAATGTCCATACCTGGTTCGAAACGCAGTCTTCCATTCATCTCTTTCTTTGATCCGTACTAGATTATATGCTCCTCTTAGATCTATTTTTGTATAGATCTTAGCTTGATTCAACTGGTCAAGGAGTCCTGATATCAAAGGTAATGGATACCTGTTCTTGATTGTGATCTTGTTGAGTCCTCGATAATCAACACACATTCGTAAAGATCCATCTTTTTTCTTTACGAATAGAATTGGAGCTCCTGCTGGAGATTTTGAATGGCGTATGAAATTCTTCGCTAAATTCTCGTCAATATATGTCTTGAGTTCAGCCATCTCATCTTGCGATAAACTGTAAATTGGTCCAAATGGTGGCTGAGTTCCTTCCTTGAGGTCGATTGAACAATCATATGGGTGATGCTCAGGAAGAATATCTGCATTCTTTTTCTCAAAAACGTCTTGATACTCCTGATATTGACTTGGAATGCCACTTGAAGTCTTTACGTTTTCAGAAATAGGTGCAGCATAAATAGCAAAAGTTGATCCTTCTTTTGCTGCGTGTATAAATGCTTTTGCACCTATCAGTACGGGTTTTACTATACTAGACTTATAATTTTTTACTTGGTTGGTAGAACTATTAATAATGCTTTGGAAAAAGTCAAGTTTACGCGAATTCCAATCTATTCGAGGGTTATATTTTTCTAGCCAAGATAAACCTAAAATAACTGGATTGGACGGGGATTTAATTATGTTAAAAGCTATGTAGCTATCATGACCGTCTATTGTTACTTTTATAGGATGAGTTTCATGAGTGACATCTCCAGAAGACAAGGGACGACCATCTATGACTTCTACATGTACTGGTTTAGGTTTCTGTATAAAGGATATTTTACGACTTTTAACAAATTGTTCATCTAAAAAACATGCTGAGGCTCCCGAATCTAATAAAGCAGAGGCTTTGTAATTCTTAGGTCCTAAATATAAGTCTATTATAAAACAAGGAGAGGGTTCTGAGGAGAGGATAGGACCTTCATTAGGAATTGTACAAGGTTCCAGCTGCACGGTCCCTATTGTAGCTGGACGAATCCGTTTTCTGACATGTTGTCTTCTTTGACCGTCGTACCCCTCATTTTATAGTTGCGTCGTTTCTTTGGACAATGTTGAGCAGTGTGCTTAGGTTCTCCGCAATATAAACATAATCTTTTTTGACGACGACGAATCTTCTCTTGCTCAGTTAGGGGTTTAAAACGTATCGCGTCAATTTACATGTCTTCTACTTTCGAATGTACGTTTGGCAAAGATGTTGATGTTGCCATTGAGTAATAACGTTGAGGTTCCCGTGAATGATTCTCGGATCGAAATTTGAAAAGTCGATTATCACATTTTACCGCAAAATCGATTGCTTGACTCAAAGTTTGAGGATCAGGTAAGTTGAGCATCAATTTCTTTACTTCGTATTGCAATCCATAAAGAAATTGACTGATGAGTGCAGCATCATCTCACTTGATGTCAATTGCAAATTATCGAAATTGTGAAGCATACACTGTTACTGAGCGATTTTCTTGTCGCAGAATTCGGATCTTATTTGTTACAACACGAGTTACATCGTGTTCACCATACATAGATCGAAACTCCACCAAAAAAGCTTCCAAATTGTCCAATATTGGATTTCGTTGTTCAAGAAAAGACGAAAACCACGATAATGCAGAACCAGAAAGTAGAGTGCCAATAAACCTGACTTGTGATCCTGGAGTTGGATAGCTTTGCGGTTGAAGTTCAATTGCCAATTGTACTTGATTGATGAACCCTCGAAACTTTGATCTCGTACCATCAAATTTCTCAGGTAAGGCAATTCTTGGTTCTCTAGTGCTTATAGAGTGTTGTACAATTGGAGAAGGAACGTGATTTGTTGTAGATGTTGAAGCAGCTCCGATCATCTCTATATCCCCACTTTCTGCTATTCTTGTTCTTTCATGTGTTGGTGAATTGAGTTGATGCATCGCAAGCATTAACTCCCTCATTTGTTCTTGCATTTGTGCCATTGCACTCTTCATTTCAACAAGCTCTGCCATAATGACACTAAGAAGAAAATTTTTTTTGATATTACTCAAGACAAAAGAAAAGAAAGACTTAATAACAAAGAAGATACTAAGAACAATATCAGTTTAGAAGTGGGTAATCCGCAAACTTCTAATACGCTTATGTCTTGTCAAGAGAAAGGGGTAATCCACTCTTACTCAAGAAAAAACAAAGCTCTGATATTGTAAGTGTACTCTTGTCAATCTGTCAAGGACAAAGACTCGATGAGGGAAAATATACACAAAAAGGCTATCTCGATATAATAAGTCAAAATATAAACAAGTAGGTATATTAAAAGGAAACTGGAATGGCTATTGCCACAAGACAAGAAACTAAAGACTCTTGAACCTGGACTAGAAGCAAGAAAGGAGTTGACAAGAGTGAAGAAGCCTTCACTCTTGTCTCTATATATACTATCTAACTAGGGACTACGTGGCGACGTTCTATAGGACCTCCAATATGTGTTGACTTTGTAGGACACATGCCTTGATTTACAAGGCAAGTTTTTCTACGTGTGGGCCACATAGTTAGCTTGATCTTCAAGCTAACAACATGTGTGGCACATGGCCAACTTGTTGACTACGTTTCTAATCCAAAAAGTCAATTAAAGACACCTATGAAGTCAAAGCAGCGTCTAGGAAGTTTTTAGGAAGCTTCTATATTAAATATTATAGAATTAATTTACTTTCATCTACTTTTACTTACTTCTACCTATTTCTATATGTAATTATTAGCTTACATGATTATGGCCGTGACAGCCATTGTCTCTTAGAGACAAATGGCATAGCCTCAGACAACAATAAAAAGAATCAACTAGTGTATCTAATAAGATTACTAAGAAGACAATGATGTCAAGTACTTATAGATTGTAATTTTACAAAAAATTATATTTCAATTGAAATTTCCAATTGACTTAGAATTAAAACTAAAGAAATTAAGGGAGGAAGTATATACCTTATAGATGATTGATAAAATATATTGAAGAAGATATCTAAAGAAGAAACCTTTAGATTGAGAGACACTTATATCTTAAGAGAGAAATTTAAGATAAAAAAGTTAAGATATGATGTTATCCTTGATTTGTCATGGCTAGAGATGAAAAATAAGCAAGTTGATTGGATAGCAATGACAGTCTCTTTTAAAGATGGAGAATGCAAGGTAATTCTTTGCATTTCCACATGAGGTGAAGAAAAAAGACAATGTGCAACCAAAGACTTACTTGTAAGGATGACCTTTATGAAAAAATAACTACAATATGAGCAAGTAGTATATATAGTAGTTCCAAATCTTGCATCAATGGTGAGTAAAACAATCGAAGGAATAAAATGGGCAGAGCAACTTATATGAAAATATCAAGATGTCTTTTCAATTGATCTATCTAGTGGTGCACCTTTTGATTGAAGTACCTTCTTTCAAATAGAACTATTGCTTGAAGCCCAACCAACAAGTTAATCAATTTATTGTCTAGCACAAAAAGAACTTGAAGATCTATAGAAGACATTGGACGAACTCTTGGAGAAAGGCCTCATTCAAGAAAGTACATCACCATGGGGAGCATTTGTATTCTTTGCACCAAAAAAAGATAGTGGACTTTGCCTTTTCATTGACTATTCAGGTCTTAATAAGCAGACTATTAAAAATACATATCCACTTCCATGTTGTCGTAATACGTGAAGTCTTGCTTGAGAATGCTCCGGGCACTTGGCTGTGGAAGGAAGAATGGAAATTACAATAATAAAATCCTAATTCTAATAGAATACTAAAAATGCTCTAATTAGACTATAATAATGCTAAGCAAGCTTAATTAAATTCAAAAAACCTCAAAGAAATTTTAAACAAATAATAGAAATTTTTAAAGAAACATTAAAAAGAACACAAATATCATTCAAATACATCTCAATTCAATCTTAATTTAATTCTAGTTAAAATCCTATTAAACTTCATTCAAACTTTAGGCCAAAACTAATTGAATCTTAAATCCTAATAAAATCCTAAACCCTAAATCAAACCCTAACCAAATCCTAAACCAAATCCTAACCAAACTCTAAACCAAATCCTAAACCCTAAATCAAACCCCAACCAAATCCTAAACCAAATCCTAACCAAACTCTAAACCAAATCCTAAACCCTAAATCAAATCCTAATCAAACCCTAATCCAAATCTTAAACCCTAAACTAAATCCTAATCTAAACCCTAAATCCTAAATCAAATCCTAATCAAATTTTAAACCCTTAATCAAATCCTAATCAAATCCTAAACCCTAAATCAAACCCTAATCTAAATTCAAAATCCTAAACCAAATCCTAACCAAATCCTAAATCCTAAATCAAACCCTATCCAAATCCTAAACTCTAAACCAAATCCTAATTCAAATCCTAAATCCTAAACCAAATTCTAATTAAATCCTAAACCTTAAATCAAATCCTAATCCAAATTCTAAATTCCTAATCAAATCCTAACCAAACCCTAATCCAAATCCTAACCAAATCCTAAACCAAACCCTAATAATTCATATAACAGATTTAAACCTCAATAACTAATGAATAAATTGTTAATCTTAACTCAAATTTTGCACACTTCTAAAAAAATAAGTTAAAAACAAGTACAAAAAAATTGATAAGGATTGGATTTATCAAATTGACAATATCCTCAAAAATGTGCTCGGGTATTGGCCGGCCTCCTTCTCCAATCTTGATGCCAATCTTCTAGAGCCAATATCTCTCTTTTGCACCGTTCGATTGATCTCAAAATTCTCATACACATAGAAAAACAAGTCTAATATCCTTTCATGTAAGTTTCACTTCAATCCAACTAATAGATTGCAAGAAATCTTAAAAATCCCTACTGGACCTAAAATTCTACTTTCTGAGACCTTGACCTACTTAACCCTCAATATCCCTCAATTCAACCATTAGATCAAGCTCAAATTCATGACACATATTAAACACAACTATAACCATAAAATCAAAAAATTTCACTTGTAGATCTATTACAAAACTCTTGATATCATCCAAAACGTAAATCCTATTTTATTTCATAAAACCCAAGTCATCTGAAACAAACCTTGATTTTGCAAAGCTCTTACAAAGTCATATCAACTCCAAATCATCCAAAATCAATGCTCATAGAAAGCCTATTTAGTCTGTTATCAAATCTCACTCTCCGATCTCCAAAAGATCCCCGGAGTCATTGTCGAGACTTAGTTTTGTGCCCTAGGGTCTGATTTCGACCCTGGTTCATAACCGGCCGTCTCCGGATATCAATACCTAGTTTTTCTAAGTAACTTTTTCCTAGAACTTACTCTTAACTTCTTTTTAAAGATGCCTATATTATTTATTTTTCCAATCTACTTTGATTTGCCTTACTTATGGTACTACAAAGTAAGTAGAAGTTACCTTTTTAAAAGACAACATTGGTACTTTTTAATTTTTCTACCCCTTTGACTATTAATTATATTTCTAAGATAATTTTTTCTAATAATTTGAACTAAGATCTCTTAAATTATAATAATCTCCATACTCTTTCACCTATTAATCATATTACATCATGACAACGTGTCGATGATCTTCTTGACCAACTTCAAGATACAACCATCTTTAGTAAATTAGATCTTTGGACTTGTTATTGGCAAATACCTATTGCAAGAGAGGATGTGAAAAAGATAATATTTTGTACACGCTATGAATATTTTGAATGGCTGATTTTATCCTTTGGCCTCATCAATGCTCCATCCTCTTTCACGGATCCTATGAATAAATTATTTCAAAACCTTTTGAACAAGTATGTAGTTGTTTTTATTCATGATATCTTCATATATAGTAAAATCCTTGAAGACCATGAGCAACAACTACAAGAAGTGCTATGTCCACTATAAGAAAGTTGTTTCTTTTGCAAGCAATCAAAATGTGAACATTCGAAGACAAAGTCACTTTTATAGGGCATGTGGTGTTCTCCAAATGCATGCATATGGAGCAAGATAAGATAAAAGCAATAGAAGAGTAGCCAACTTCTAAGGATGCTTCTAAAGTTCTCTCATTTTTAGGCCTTGCTGGATACTATTACCATTTTGTTTGGCAATTTACTCACATTACTGCCTCATTAACAAGCCTCTTGAAGAAGGGTTCTCCATTTGAATGGAAACTAGAGTTGCAAAATGCCTTTGAGAAGTTGAAGGAAGCACTCATTATTACTCCAATATTGCAATCGTATGATCCTAACTTTCTTTGTATGCTTAACATTGATGCTTTTGACTTTGCTATTGGAGCACTCCTTCAACAAGACTTTGGTAGGGGCCTTAAACTTGTGGCGTATGAATAATATAAGGTCAAAAAGACAAAGCTCAATTACTGTGCATGTAATCAAGAACAATTAGCAATTGTATACACTACAAAGGTGTAGCAACACTATCTATTCAAGAAGCTGGTGGTTGTTCAAACTGACCAACGACCCTTATTACATGATTTGTATTTAAAAAATATGAAATTGAGACATCATCATTAGGAAGAACAGTTGTAATTTTTTGATGTTCAACTTGAGTACAAACAAAGTCGACAACATACTATACTAGTGTCAAGGACAAGAACTCGATGAAAGCTAAAGAGTAAGTGAGACTTTTCTCAAAAAGAAATAGGACAAAATAGAAATATGTATATTAAGAAAGAAACTGGAATGGCTATTGCCAAAATACAAGAAAACTAGAGACCCTTGAAACTAGACTAGAAGCAAGAAAGGAGTTGACAAGAGTGAAGAAGGCTTCACTCTTGCCTCTATATATACTATCTAACTAGAAGCCACGTGGCGATGTTCTATAAGACCTCCAATATATGTTGACTTTCTAGGCCACATGCCTTTGCTTGCAAGGCAAGTTTTCTATGGATGGACCACGTAGTTAGCTTGTTCTTTAAGCTTCCAACATGCGTGGCACATGGCTAACTTGTTGACCAAGTTTCTAACCTAAAAGTCAACTATAGACTCCTATAAAGTCAAAGCAGCGTCTATGAAGCTTCTAAGAAGCTTTTCTAGAAGATATTACACAATTAACCTACTTTTACATACTTTTATCTATTCATATAGGTAATTATATGTATGTCCGTGACATTACCCCCCCTTCTAGGGACGAGTTCCACGAGGAGCGGTGATTATATATTGAGAAAATCTAATATGCGGCGAATTGTATTTGCTACATACTCTGATCTTTGTTCTCTTCGAAGATAGTTGATGGGTCCTCTTAGCCATCGATAGTGTCCCATTCCAGTGCGAGAAGACCACCCTGTTATTTGATCACTGTTGAGGCCTTCATAACTTCCTTCAAATAATACATTTGAAACACCATCAGGAGTCGTTCCTATCTCCAATAATATCACCAAACATCGAGAATCTCTTCCAAGGTCGTGATACCAAACGCGTTGTATCTCACCATCTATTCGAGGAAGAACATGTCGTTCTTGAGGGTCTTCATCTCGGTTGCGTCGTCTTGAAGGTTGTGACAATCGCAATGTCTCATCCGGTAAGTCAACAAACGAAGGTTCTTGAGTTGAATCCGCTGGTTGTTGACTCTCCATCTAATTAGCGTCACAAAATGCAAAGAAGTTACAAACAAGGATAGGAAATTGAATGTTATCTTGCCTCAATCTTGTCTCTTTTATAAGAGAGGTTTTCATCTTGGTTTTGATGGATGTCGTTGATGAAAAACTTTGACTTTAGCTGATGCATTTGCTAGATTCCTGGATGGCTCCCATGTGCACTCACTAATATCATATCCGCATCAATGAACAAGATATTCCAGCTTATTTCGGCGCCACCTTGAGTCTAATATCTCTTCCACCTCAAATTCTTCATTATTATCTACTTCTATAGGAGGCGGTGGTATTTGTCTTCTTCCTTGTATATCCACTGTCTTATATGGTTCAAGAAGAGACACGTGGAATACAGGATGGATCTTCATTGACTCCGGTAGATGTAACCGATATGCAACTGGGTTGATCTGTTCAGAAACAGAAAAGGGGCCAAGCCTACGATAGTCCAATTTGTCACAAGGTCGAGTGGTCTTGATATTGCGACGAAGTAGCCATACCTTATCACCCACGTTGAGTTGTGGTTGCTCTTTACGATATACATCTGCATTTATCTTTTGTCGTTCTTGAGCTTTCTTCAACTGCGCCTTCATTATTGCATGTAACTCTGACAACCGATTTGCCATATCTTCTGCTGCAGGATTATCAACTTTTGAAAAATCAAAAGTATCAAGTCGTGGATGATAGCCATAATTGGCAAAGAAAGGTGTTTGTTGCGTGGAGGAATGTACCGTATTATTATAAGCAAACTCTGCCAATGGTAGAAGGTTTGTCCAATCATCTTGTTGGTAGTTGATGGTACACCTTAAATACTGTTCCAAGACTTGGTTTACGCGCTCTGTTTGTCCATCAGTTTGAGGATGGAAAGCTGAAGATAGCTTTATGTCCACTTTTAAAATCTTGAAAAGAGTCCTCCAGAATCTCGACACAAATTGAGTTCCCCTATCCGATATGATATCTTTAGGCAATCCATGATAGCGATAGATATTATCAATGAAAAGCTTAGCTGTTTCTTCACCTGTGATAGATTTTGTACATGGCATAAAATGTGCCATCTTGGTGAAACGATCTACTATCACAAATATAGAATCATAAGATCTTGAGCTTGGAAGATCTGTGATGAAATCCATAGAAACAGAAGACCATGGTTGTTCTGGTATAGATAATGGCTGAAGAAGTCCGTAAGGTCGATGTCGAGGAATTTTTGATCTTGAACAAATATCACATGATTGTACAAAGTCTTTGACTGACTTCCACATTTGTGGCCACCAAAAATCTCTTGATATGAGTTCCAAAGTCTTATTATATCCAAAGTGCCCTGCTGCTGGAAAGTCATGACGTGCTTGAAGAACACGCAAACGTGCTTTTCCTTTTGGAACATATAGGCGTCCTTCAAAATATAATAGATTATTCTTGAACTCGAACTTAGAAGAATCATGAGACTTGGAAGAATTATTCTCGATATCATGAACAAGAGGGTCTGAGGACATACTGGACTGGATTTGCTTGAGAAAAGTTGAATCAACAGTCAATGTTGATTTCACTGCTCGGAGATGAAATTGCTCCGGTTTCAAGAGGACCATTCTTTGTTGCTCAAAAGCTGCATCTCCTTCTTTTGGTGCAAAATAAGAACGTCTAGACAGGGCATCGGACAAACCTTGTTTTTTTCCTGGTCGATAAGTGATAATGAAGTCGAATCTTGACAAAGACATACTCCAACGAGCTTGACGACGATTCAACACGCGTGCTGACATGAAATACTCGAGGTTCTTGTGATCTGTATACACAATGACTGGACTAGAAGCACCTTCTAGATAATGACGCCATTCTTGAAAAGAATCCACGATTGCAAGAAGTTCTTTATCGTGGATCTCATAATTGATCTCGGCTCCTGAGAATTTTCTTGAATGAAAAGCTATCGGATGAAGTTTGTCATCTGTTCCCATTTGTGATAAAACTGCACCCAAGGCAAAATCCGATGCGTTTGTTTCCATAAAAAATGCCTTGGAAAAGTCAACACGATATAAGACTGGTGCAGAGACAAACGATGTCTTCAAGGCTTCAAATGCTGCTTCCGCTTCTTGATTCCATTGGAATTTATCTTTACTAGTCAAGCGTGTAAGTGGAGCTGCAACTCGTGAGAAGTCTTTGATGAAGATCCGATAGTAATTGGCAAATCCCAAGAAACATTGGACATCTCTTACAGTCTTTGGAATCTTCCAATCCATGATTGTTTGGACTTTCTTAGAATCCATCATAAGACCATCATTTGAAATGATGTATCCTAAAAAGTCAACTTGAGTAGTGTGAAATACACACTTTTCCATCTTGGCGTACAATCCTGCATCTCTGAGTTTTTGTAATACTTGACGAACATGTATTTCATGTTCTTCAACATTCTTAGAATAAATCAGGATATCGTCTAGGTAGCAGACGACAAAATTGTCTAAGAATTCACGAAATACATCATTCATGAGATGTTGAAAAGCAGCTGGTGCATTCGTGAGTCCAAAAGGCATGACATTATATTCAAAATGCCCGTACCTGGTTCGAAACGCAGTCTTCCATTCATCTCCTTCTTTGATCCGTACTAGATTATATGCTCCTCTTAGATCTATTTTTGTATAGATCTTAGCTTGATTTAACTGGTCAAGGAGTCCTGATATCAAAGGTAATGGATACCTGTTCTTGATTGTGATCTTGTTGAGTCCTCGATAGTCAACACACATTCGTAAAGATCCATCTTTTTTCTTTACGAATAAAATTGGAGCTCCTGCTGGAGATTTTGAATGGCGTATGAAATTCTTCGCTAAATTCTCGTCAATATATGTCTTGAGTTCAGCCAACTCATCTTGCGATAAACTGTAAATTGGTCCAAATGGTGGCTGAGTTCCTTCCTTGAGATCGATTGAACAATCGTATGGGCGATGCTCAGGAAGAATATCTGCATTCTTTTTCTCAAAAACGTCTTGATAATCCTGATATTGACTTGGAATGCCACTTGAAGTCTTTACGCTTTCAGAAATAGGTGCAGCATAAATAGCAAAAGTTGATCTTTCTTTTGCTGCGTGTATAAATGCTTTTGCACCTATAGGTGCGAGTTTTACTATACTAGAGTCATGGTTTTTTACTTGGTTAATAGAACTGTTACTAATGCTCTGAGGAAAATCAGGTTTACGAGAAATCCAATCTATTCGAGGATTATACTTTTCTAACCATGATAAGCCTAAAATTACTGGATTAGAGGGAGATCTAATTATATTAAAAATTACGCAACTACTATGACCATTTATTACTACATCTACAGGAAGTGTTTCGTGAGTTACATCTCCAGAAGACAACGGACGACCATCTATGACTTCTACGTGTACAGGTTTAGTTTTTTGTATTAATGATATTCTATGACATCTAGCAAATTCTTCATCTAAAAAACAAGATGAGGCTCCTGAATCTACTAAGGCAGAGGCTTTGTAATTATTAGGTCCTAAACGCACATCTATTATAAAACAAGGAGATGGTTCTGAGGAGAGGATAGGACCTTTATTAGAAGTTGTACAAGATTCCAGCCGCACGGTCCCTATTGTAGCTGGACGTACTCGTTTTCTGACATACTGTCTTCTTTGACAGCCGTACTCCTCATTTTGTAGTTACGTCGCTTCTTTGGACAATGTTGAGCAGTGTGCTTAGGTTCTCCACAATATAAGCACAATCCTTCTTGTCGACGATGAGACTTTTCTTGCTCAGTAAGAGGTTTGAAACGTACCGCATCAATTTGCATATCCTCTACTTTTGAAGGTATGTGTTGAGGAGACGTCGGTGTTGCCATTGAATTGTAGTAACGTTGAGGCCCACTTGTGCGACTCTCGGATCGAAATTCAAAAAGTTGATTGTCACACTTCACAGCAAAGTCAATTGCTTGACTCAATGTTTGAGGATCAGGTAAATTAAGCATCAATTTCTTTACCTCATATTGTAATCCGTAGAGAAATTGACTCACAAGTGCGGCATCATCCCACTTGATATCAGTTGCAAGTTGTCGAAATTGCGAAGCATATAATGTTACTGATCGATTGCCTTGTCGCAAAATACGGATCTTGTTGGTTGCAACACGAATTGCATCATGTTCTCCAAACATGGATCGAAACTCCGCCAAAAAAGCCTCCAGATTATCCAATATTGGATCTCGTCGTTCAAGAAAAGATGAAAACCATGACAATGCTGAACCTGAAAGAAGTGTACCAATGAATCTTACTTGTGACCCTGGAGTTGGATAGCTCTGGGGTTGAAGTTCAATCACTAGTTGGACCTGATTGATGAATCCTCGAAACTTGGATCTGGTACCATCAAACTTCTCGGGCAAGGCAACTCTCGGTTCTCTAACACTCGAAGGGTGTTCCATTCTGGGAGAAGGGACATGGTTTGGTGCAGATGTTGAAGCAGCCCCAATCATCTCTATATCTTCACTTCCTACCATTCTTGTTGCTCCTTGTGGTGGTAAATTGAGTTGATGCATCGCAAGAATTAACTCCCTCAATTGTTCTTGCATCTGTGCCATTGCACTCTTCATTTCAACAAGCTCTGCCATAGTAGCACTTAGAAAAGAGAAGATGTCTAATAACGCTCAAAACAAATAGAAGAGAGGAATTGATAACAAAGAAAATACTAAGAACAATATCAGTTTAAAAGAGGGTAATCCGCAACTTCTAATGCGCTTATGTCTTATCAAGAAAAAGGGGTAATCCACTCTTAATCAAGAAAAGACAAAGCTCTGATATTGTAAGTGTACTCTTGTCAATCTGTCAAGGACAAGAACTCGATGAAAGCTAAAGAGTAAGTGAGACTTTTCTCAAAAAGAAATAGGACAAAATAGAAATATGTATATTAAGAAAGAAACTGGAATGGCTATTGCCAAAATACAAGAAAACTAGAGACCCTTGAAACTAGACTAGAAGCAAGAAAGGAGTTGACAAGAGTGAAGAGGGCTTCACTCTTGCCTCTATATATACTATCTAACTAGAAGCCACGTGGCGATGTTCTATAAGACCTCCAATATATGTTGACTTTCTAGGCCACATGCCTTTGCTTGCAAGGCAAGTTTTCTATGGATGGACCACGTAGTTAGCTTGTTCTTTAAGCTTCCAACATGCGTGGCACATGGCTAACTTGTTGACCAAGTTTCTAACCTAAAAGTCAACTATAGACTCCTATAAAGTCAAAGCAGCGTCTATGAAGCTTCTAAGAAGCTTCTCTAGAAGATATTACACAATTAACCTACTTTTACATACTTTTATCTATTCATATAGGTAATTATATGTATGTCCGTGACAACTAGATAGTTTATCAAGGAGACTAAACTTAAAGAATTAGAAGATAAGGTAGAAGTTGCTACCATTAGTAGTATCATTTTAGATCTAATCAAAGAGGTAGAATGGAAAGAATCTATGCAATGAGATGCTTATTTCAAGATGGTTAATAATCAGCTAAAGGTGGACAATATACAATATCAAGATTACACTCTTAGGGATGGCTTGCATTATTTCAAGAAAGGAGTTTATGTACCTAACAATGCAAAATTCCAAACACGCATACTTCAAGATGGACATGACATCCCAATATCTGGATATCTAAGACGAGAGAAGATCCTAAAACGGATTTCAAAGACATGATTTTGGACAAGTTTAAATCATCATATTTGAGCCTTTGTATACTCTTACGAATCATGTCAACATAATAAAGCATGTAACACAATGTTGTCATACTATAATTGCTTATAGTATGTAAAAATTAGTTAGAACATATAATATGTTCATAAGTGTTGATGTATGTTAGAATGGTTAATAGATTAATTTAAATAAATTAGATATAAGAAACTTTATTTTGAGTTTTATCTATTTTGATTACTGCATTTAAAAAATTATAAGACCTAAATATTTAGCATGAAGCTTAGAGAGGAGATTAGACCCTAAAGATGAAAATCTAAACTAGTAGGAGGTTTATTGGAAGGGATGAAAGTAAGGCATGGTTGGATGAAGGTAAAGAATAGAGATCTTCATTCTTATTGATCAAAGACCATGCCCAATGGGCTTCAAGGAGGCTGCTTGAGGCCTTATTAGAAATTAGGGTTTCTCTACCGAGGACATTCGAGCTTTTGAGGCTTGGATCAAAAAGTTTAGGCAGTTATAAAAATATGTTTAGACAAAATAAATTAATAATGTTGAAAGATTAAAGAATAAAGATGAAAAGGATATGATATCTACATATGAAACGTGCATAGTTCATAAAGTCTTTAGGTAGCCTTTCTTACAGAAACATAAGCATGTCAATGGTATTTTAAATATAATAGTATTTGATCTTTTTTATTTTGGTATAGTTAATTTTTGTGGCACCAAAGGCTTAATTGTATAGATTGATGGATACTTTGGTTATTATAGTCTTATGTTTCTTCAAACTAAGGACTAAATATATGTTACTTATAAAATTTTGGAAGTAGAAGTACAAAAAATAATAAAAAAAATGGTAAAAAAAAAATTCTTTAATTAAGGTACTAAATTCTTAAATTATAGGCTTAGTTCTTACTTCAAGATTAAAGATATTTGATTTATAATTATTCCTATATATACATAAAAGATTATCAATATAACAAAGCATATGATATGGACTATCATTGAAGGTGTAACAAGGTATAAATAAGATATTTGTATTATTGACATAGAAGGATATATAATTAGAACCATATTTGAGAAGTTATGGAAGTTTTTAGAATTAGGATTAGGTTAGTAGATAAGATAGGATCCACCTTAGAACATTCTAAAAAGAATTTAGGACAGTTATCTAGAGAAGATCTACCATAAAACCTTCTAAAAGGAGTTTAAGGCAATTATCTAAGTAGGATCTATCATCTAAGAACATTCTAGAAAGTCCACGGTAATAGAACAAAATATAAATAGGATTAACTAAGGCCTTTTAGAGCATGTGGTCAAATATGGCTTTGGATCTTTTTTTCTTGATATAATTGGATTTTGTATTTTGTATTTTGTATTTTTTTTTTTTTTTTTTTTTGTCCTATTCTAATTCCAATTGCTTAGTTTTGTCTTTTGTATCCCATTCTATTTAGTTATGTTTAGTTTTTTTTTTTTTTTTTTTTTTGTCTAGTTTGTCTTACCTCGTGATGAAGTTTTAAATTATTATGGATTACAAGGGTCTTGGATACTTGAGATAGACCAGTCCTATTTTAGAAGGAATATGAACATTCTTACATAATGCTAAGCCAGATTATTGATATTAGGTATTTGATGCGAAGTTTGTGACTTGGGCTTATAATTACTTTTTACTTATTATATTTAATAATAAGACATTATATGAAGTTTTTTATGGTAAAAACCCTTCTATTCAATATGCTTATTGTTTTTCTTATTCTACATAGTATTACATATCAAAGAAAAAATATAAAAAACTTAATACAAAGGCAAAAAAGGATATTTTTGTTAGATATTTAGATATAATAAAAAGACATGAGATTTTCCTACTTAAAGAGAAGAAGATGATTTTTAATCAAGATATGATTTTTTATGATAACAAAGATGAATTGTTTGGTGAACCATTGATTCTTCAAGAAAAAGATGAAGAGGATAGGAATTATAAAAATAAGCTATATTTGCTTGATCTTCAACATCTAATTGGATTAAAAATATCTAAACCTTAAGCCTTAAGATCACATATATAATAGATTTGATAGAAAAATAATTAACAAGAAAGCAAATTTTATGCCAACAAAAGTAGTCGACTTCCATCAACAAAAAGTGGAGGCAATTATTCAAGCTCCACCACCAAGACATTATTATATAAGTGAAATTGATCTAGGAAATATTATAAGTGATACTAGAATGTATCACTTACTTTGAAAAAATGACAATAATTTTGTTTCATAAGATTATGACCTACTAATTGAAATAGTAGATGTTGTTCATGTTGATGAATATGCAAAATCAAAAACTATTGAGCAAGCTATGAATTCACTTCTTTGCAAGGAGTAGAATCATACCATAAAAGAAGAATTTAATTTTTTGAAAGATTATGGTGTATTGGAGTTTTTATTTTTATCAAATGACAAGAAGCTTGTGAATTCAAAATAGGTTTTAAAAATAAAGCTTGCTGACAATAATTCCATTGAGCATTTTAAATTATAATTGGTTGCACATGATTTTATTCATATAAAGGGTCTTCATTATTAAAAGATTTTTGTATCCATTGCCTATCTTATAATAACTTACATATTTATTGTAATTATTACTACCTTTAATTAGAATCTATTACAACTTGATATTATTTCAACTTATTTGAATGGTGAATTAAAAAAAGAAAAAATATATATAAAGATTCTAAAAGGATTGAAAGTTCCATTCAAACACATTAGCAAGGTATTGCAATTGCTGAAGACTTTATATAATTTGAAGCAATTTGGATGCTGATAGAATAAGATTTAATAACAAGAGTTTAAATCTTAGTTGAAAGCACTCAAAATTAGATTATTTTTTTATATAAAATATATATATTGATAAATTAGTCCTTGCATTGATTATCTATGTTAATGATGTACTAATTGCAATGTGTGAAAAAAAAGACAAATTAGATAAATTAAAATATTGTCCCACAAAATAAATAGCAGCAAATATCTTCAAAAAATCTCTTTTTAGAGATAAGTTTATAGCTTTTAGAGTTACTTTAGGTTTATTTTAATTGAAAACTAAGTCCTACTTCCAAATAAGGAGTGTTGAATGAAATTATATTCTTTGTAGTACAAGTCAGGACTTGTCTAATATATAACAAGTTCTATGAATTGCGACCTCCTTGTTTTGATACATTCATATTTGCAACTTGAATGAAGTTCTATTTTTGTAACACTTTCTTTTGCTTATTATAACCTTTATAATATTTTTATTTTTTATTATTTTGATATTTTATTTAAATTCTAAAAATTACCATCTATAATCTAATAATATAAAATATAATCTTAAATAATTTGATATCACTTATATATAGAAGGTAGATTTTTTTTACTTCATTCAATTTGATTAAATTAAGTCAATTAATTTGATTTAAATCATTTTTTATGATTATTCAAATTTTATCTTAAGATTTTTATTAAAGCTTAAAAATATTAAAAAAAATTAAATCTAATTTTTAAATATTTTTATTAATAATAAATATTTAATTTGATATTAGAAGTAGTACTAATTAATTATATTTTTATTTATTTTATTTTTTATCATTACTGTGAATTTAATTAGAATTTTAATCAACTTAAAAAGAAGATAATTCACTTGATTAAACCATTATTTTAATAATACCAAGTCCTTGCAAAATATAAAGACATATTTGTTGAGCTTTTTGTTTGTACTTGCTTAACAATGCATTGATTTATTACCTCATCTAAAATAATAGGTTGGTTTTCATAGCTTTCATTAATTTGTCACAAAAAAAATCAACCAAACTTTTACCTATTGGATTGTCTTTCTACAAGGTACCAATACTAGGCAACTACAACGTCATTTCATTTATTTATTTATTTTTTTCGGCAAATTAATATTCTAATATGAGAATATCGAAATTTGGGAAGAAGAGTGTTTCAGCAACTGTTTCAAAAGAAAGCCTCTCATGCGAAAGTGTGAGCGAAAAAATGTTCCTTCTCCAGTTACAGCAGCAATGAACATCGACTGAAAAACATTGTCAGTCATAGCCACACAACTCACAAGTAAATTCCAAGTCTCGTTGAATGAGGATGATGCTAGTGCCACAGTTCAGTAGTGGTGGTTATTAATTACTGTTGAACATGCTAGATTTTACAATAACAAATGAACTTCTTTGCTACTGCGCAGCGACGTTGCGGCGCGTCACGCCGCAATGGTTAAATGTGTACATGGAGGCTACTGCTCCTCCTATAGCAGCCTCAACTAATATCAAATTAGTCAGTTCACGTGGAGGCTGACGATTCATTCCAGAATACGTGTTGTTGTAAGAAATAAGAAAAAATTACCTATACTGTTGCTCCCCAGCAACACTGCGGATAGTCGCGGCGCAACAGCAGCATATACTTATCCTACAAAAGTATTGATTCCCGCATTAAATGCCAGAGAAAAGAAAAAAAAATATGTCATATGCGGTAGATTGATTCCAGCAGAATTGGTTGCAAATTTTATATTATTTTTTCCAAAGCTTCACAAGGAAATGAAAGTCAATGCCGGATTTGGATGAATCGATCTCTACATTGCCAACGCAATGTGTTTTAACGCTGAAGATTCATCATACAAAGCTGACAAGTGTGTCATTCCGACGTTCTTTGACAATTGAATTATAATTGGAAAAAGATTTATATGTGTTGCATAGAGGAATGTGTTGTATTATAATATGTAATCTTTATTAACAGGATATCAAGAGGGTTGTTCAAATTCATAGTAGATTGTAAATATTTTTCTAATACTTTGGTTTGTGTTTCTATAAATTAGAGAATTAAGGCTTGAAAATAATTTAACATTTATATTTAATGTTTGAAAGACTATCTTTGAAAATTTTGATACAAAATTGGATCTCTGAGTAGATATTATGTGAACTAAGGATTCATGATATCAGTAGAAATTATTAAAAATTATATTGCATCTAAAATTAATTGTTGTTTAAAAAGTAATATTAATCAAATCATCAATGAGTTTTTTCTTTTTTCTTTTTTTTTTTTTCTTTTCTTTTCTTCATGAACAAGAATTCTTATTGACTTGTTTTACTAAATTTTATAGAATTTTTAACAAAGACATGTTTAAACAAGATTGACAACAATTTAAAACATTTTTTGACTTATTGTATTTAAGGTTCTTGAAATTAGAATAAAATATTGCTATACTAAAAGTACTTTAAAGTAATGGCTCCATTTTTTAAAATCATAGTTAGATTTAATCATCTCTTTATTATAAATACTGTAATTAATGTAAATTTTAAAAAATTAACTTTTATTATTTAAAAAAAAAAAAAAAGCTAGCCAAGTAAATAGAAAATCCTTGATATTGACTTTTATATTTGACACTTCATGTAAAATTTTATGAAGTCACATATATTCACTATTTTAAAATCATTTTTATTTAGAAAAATATCTATTCTATCATGCATACAAAGATGGTGTTAAAATAGAATAGACATTTTTTTTATATGATTAAATCTTAGAGATTTTCTTAAAACATAGAAAAAAATAATAAATAAATAAATAAAAATAGATTTAGTATAAATAATATCAAATAAGGATGATAATGTAAGAAGTCCAATATGAAAGGATTGTAAGATAGCTCAAATAATAATAGAAAAAAAAAAAAAAAAAAACAACTTGTAAAAACTTGTTGTAAATACAATCAAAATTGTATGATAAAATTTGGAGCAATTTGTAATATGAATATGTATATTTTAAAGTCATGACATGAAACCAAATAATATAAGTCAAATGTAGTAATAAAAATCAAAAAAATTATTTATGAAGTAAAATTATAAATTATTAAAGTTTTTGGAAGGATTTAAAAGCTATAATTTTTAAATAGAAGTATTAGAAAATAAACTATTAATACTTATTCAATTCATGTGAATGCTCTTAGAAGTAAGAAGAAAAAAATTTAAACTTTGTGTTAGCTGAATGTATAATTATATTGTTAAAAGTATAACATTTAAATAGCTTGAGAAAATGAAGAAATATTATTTATATTAGATAGAAGATCTATTGTGTAATTGAATATAATTAAAGACTTGATTATGTTAGTTTATCATAGAGTTTTAATCCATAAAATTACACTAGCAGCCATAAACCTGTAAATACATGATAATAATGAATCAACTTACATATAAATTGGGTCAATGCCTGGAAAACTAGATCTTTAACATTGATTTAGATGACAACAACAATAACAAAAGATGGTCAATTAGAAAATATAATATATGAAAAAAAAAACAAAAAAATATTGTTTTTCTTCTTCTAATACTTCAATAATATATATATGTATATATATATATATATATATATATATAATATAACAAAGAATCATTTTTAGAATATTTTTAAAAATAAATTAAAAAAGAAATTCAACTCAATTAGAGTTGTGAAAGGTACTTATACCAATGCAAAGCAAATACGGTCAATGTGGCTTGATTAAGTGAACTGATACAATTCTACCACACAAGTTACAGAAAGACAATAAAATTTGAATTAGATAGAAATTTATAGAAGACTTTGGTAGAATGAGGTAAAAACTTTCAATGAAATATAATAGCCATCTCTAAACTTTCAACAACCAAATACCATATGAGATCTACATCAAATAATCAACACAATAAAGATAAACAAAAGAATTAAACAAAAACCCCCTTGTCCCAAATTGTCAAAACATGCATTTGAACACCATAAAAGTAAAAAAGAACAAAGCCCATCACATGGGTTAACATCCCACTCTACATTCCATGTCTCAATCCGAAACTCTAAAAACATTACTTCAAGACACACAGTAAAACCCGTTAATGTTCAAGACTATAGCAAAAGGGACAATTCCACAACATTTCAAGGAAAGAAAGCAAAAGACATTACTAGAGGGTCTCAGATCCAACCCGAGCAGCAGCAAAATAGACAAAATTATTTCATTGACAAGTCCGCGGTGGACATGAACCATCACAGTTTCAAAGAATTCAACAAATCGTTGACATTTAAGGTCCTCGAATCCAAAATCGGCGGGCAACAATTACTGATCACCGCAACGAAGAAGAAGAAGAAGAAGAAGAAAGCTATTCCAGGGGTACCTTCGAGATGAGAAAGCAAAGCCCAAGTCGAAGATAAAACCCCCGAAATGCTTCACCTTTCCATGTTCGGGGAGTGGAGCACCAGGGGAACAGCTTCTACTGGGGGTTTTGTCGACCGCTGGTTACAAGCGTGCTTTTCTGGCTTAAGGTGTCGCATTCTGCAGTAGATATCTGTACACTGTGTTTCTAGTTGTGAGCGGATGTGTGTATACGTTGTGGGTGGTTGAGTTTTGTGTTGAAAATTATGTGTCCAAGAGATCTGGCCTTAGTGGTGTCTGGACGAGATCGCTTAGGATCGAATAATCTCCACGTTGGGGGAGATTAGTGATGTTTTTGTTCAGTAATTGGTTTCGTTGTGGGCAAACTGATCTTGCTGTGGTGATGTTGCTGTAAGGGCGACAGTTCCGACCATGTCGTTGCTTCAGAAGTTTGTGCTCGTCCAGATTTTGAGTTCACATTCCATTTGCGTTTTTGGTGCAGGTTGATCAATGCCAACAGCAATGCCGACTCCTCGTGGCTTCCGCCTCGGCGACAGTCTGATCATCGTCGCTATTTGCATTTTCGCGACGGGATGTTTGGTCCATGGCGCTCCGCCAGCGTCGCGGGCTAAGGGATACAGTGCGATCGTCGACCTCACGCTACCCGTAGATTCACCCGCGCGAGGCAAGGCTGTACTGGAAACTGGGAGATTCCAGTTCTGGCTGGAAGGTGACATGAAAGGCGTCTGCTCTTTGAGTGTGCGGGAAAAGTATACGGGACGTGGTGATCCAAGCAATAGGCCTGGAGACCGGGGTTACCTCTTGTGGTCGGCCAACTATTATGCAGGAACTCCAGTGGGCGCAGACAAATGCACTGTCAAATTCACCAATAATGGAGACCTGCAGCTGTGGATTCTGTACAAGGGCAAGACATCTCTGACCTGGAGCAGCGAAACCGGTGGCAAAGGGGTGACGAAGATGGCGTTGGAAACCAACCCCGATAACGGAAACTTTAAGCTGGTGACGGGATACAACAAAGCCATATTCAACAGCTTTGATGTCAAGGAATGGCTGGTTCTTAAGGGTCAGAAATTCTGGTATGCTGAACTTCTAACTTCTAAAGTCGACATGCATTTACATTCACGTTGAGGTTGAGTCCGGCTCGCTATCTTTCGTCTAATCACGGTTTTCGTGGGTTACCTTAACAGGACGGGCGAAAGGTTGAAAAATCCCAAACAAGAACAGGATTTGTATCAAGAAGTATTGGCAAACAAGGGCACCTACATCATGATCCTCAAGGGAGGAGATCTTCAGCTGCTTCTGAATGGACCCAACCCTGAGGTTTACTGGAGCCTTAAAAAGTCAGTCCCCGTCAGCCAGGATCTGAGCAAGGTTGCATACGCAGGTACGTCATTTGCTCAAGATTTGCGACTTAGCGCCGAATCTTATATATATATATATATATATATATATACATATATTTGTGTGTGTGTGTGTGTGTGTGTGTTTGTATACATGTTTGTGTGCGTGTGCCTTATGATTCGGAAGCGCAGAAGTATGCATGATGGTTAATTGCGTGGTGGGTGCCCTGCAGCTGTGGCTAGGAACAATGATGGAATCGGCCTCTATACAGCGGCAGGGAGTCTCGTCTACAAGACTGCAGTCCCTCCCTGGGTTCCAAATTATGGAGCGGATTATGACTTTGGCCTCGATTTCCAAGGCAACCTCAAATACTATCTCATGTATAAGGATGCTTCGTGGACCTATGGTTGGCAGGCGCTTTTTGAGTGCGATCTGCCCAACTTCTGTGGCAACTACGGTATTTGCTCTACGACTACTGATCAGACTGGGACGACCACTGCCGGATGCACTGGGTTCGCTCTCCGCCCTTCATTTTCCAAGTTGCATGGTTGTCTTGGAGGTCGAATCGGGAGAGTGTTATGCATCAAAGAATGATCCAATGCAGTTTTCTAATTGACCTAAGCTGCTTGCACTTGTGTACATGCAGCTGTCCGACGGGTTTCTCTTTGAACTCACCCGACCACAACTCTCCACCGGTTTGCAAGCGGAACAAAAAAGTGAAAAAGTGCAACAACAAGAATTACGTGGAATTGGCGGGCTATGAATCTGCGATGCTGTTCTACGCGACTCCGCTCAGGATCTCACTGGGTGCCTGCAAAGCCAGTTGCTCGGCTGATTGCAACTGCGATGGATTCTTCTACAATGGGAAGGCAGGAAATTGTTTCAAGCGAACGCAGATCCTTACACTGAAGAAGGTGACTGTCAACACCGGTACGTCGGTGTTCATCAAAGTATAGAGAGTGGAGAAGAGATGACTTCATTGAAAATGCACTTGCAGCCAGTTGGATCCAGTCAAGGGGGCGAGGTGGGTCCAGCTGGATACACGCCATACCAAGCTCAATATCATACGCTCATTACTTTTCAGGATTTTTCAACACGAATACTGCCACAATTCTCATGTGTGGATACGGGTTTTCTTCAGTGAAACGTTTGTGGAATTGGATCATGAGCATATACAATACATCGAGCTTGTACGGTCACTTGAATTACCTACTTCTCGCGTCATCTTCAATTCTGAAATGGTTCAGAATGTCTATCGCAGTCTTCTCATGAACCTATTGCTGGCCACTTTATTTACTGCTTGGTATTGAGGTATTTCTCGGACTATGGTTTGAAAATGTTCTACGTAACTTGGCTGGTAAACGGAAGCTTGGGTGTGAGACCCTGCAGTGTGAGCTAATGCAGCTAATGCAGCTGAAATTTTGGTATCTGATCATATCCTTCGTTTTCATGTTTAGAATTTGTGTGTCAGTGTGCGATCTTTTGATATGTATATGTTTATATAAGTATATTTATATATTACTTTACATCCCTTCAGAAAAATCCTTAATTTGGTAATCTTTAAAATAAATTCTGAGTATATAAAGTATTATGTATGTACATAAATACATGTATATATAACTCAGTTCAAGTCAATTATTTAAAACCTTTTATTTGTTTTGAAATCATTTTTATTTCATGTGTAATAATTATATAGTAAAAATATCACTTGAAAATATTTTCATACTAATATTTCTTGACTTTATTATATTTTAAGCCACAAATTTCGTACTTCTATGTTATTATATTTTTCTAAAAAGATTTTACAATTTATTATATTACTGTAAAACATTTGAGATGGATTGTAATTTACTACAATTTTACACCGTTTTAAGATCAAGGTCACATAATCAAAACCAAATTATATCCAGTCACAAATAAGTCTTTTCTTCTTTAGAACAGAATAGTGTATGTTGTAATAGTTAGCTTTATATTTGAATCTAGATAATTATTGTTTAATTCTATGTGTAAGTTTTGTTTGCTTTGAATTAGATTTTTATCTTTGTCTCTAAATATCCTATGAATATAATTCATATCCTTAATGCTTTATCTATATGACTTTGTATGGACATATAATTATTCATCTCAAAAGACAAATTTTTAGTTTATTTATTTATAATATTTTTTTAACAAATAGCTAGATACTATATTCTTTTTATAATTTGTTTCATTCTTCCAATACATTACAAAAATCATAAGTTTAGTTTTTTCTATTTGTATATCATTTAAAAAATATTCTATATTTTTTTCATACAATAACAACCATTAACAATTTAATCTTCTAAATGCATATCATTAGTATTCATCCTTGGAAGTGGTCCTTTTAATCTTAATTTCTTGATATTCTATGCATCTATCTTGCAATTTTTAAATCCTATTTTTTAGGCCTTTTTACTTATTTTGATGTAAAAGAATAATCTGTTGTTGGTTAAAATCTAGAAGTATTAGAAATAATTTCTATTCATAAACTAACAAAGACATTGCATAAACGGCTATACAATTTGCTACAACAAAATTTATTTTTATGTATAACATTGTAACTTAACATAATTGTTAAATTTTTTTGGTCTATAGGCTATAAGTATAAATAAATATTAATTTGCATTGATGTTGGCTACATATTAGAAAAGTTGATTGGATTTTCTCCTATGCCAATTTTATGCTGATTTTTTAAAAATTGGTTTATATAAAATTTATTCTTTCATTTTGAATATCTATATATATTTCAAATTTTTATATCAATTTCAAATAATAATAAATATTTTTAATGTATAAATAGATATTATTAATCTATTATAAAAAGTTAAAATATTTTGATTCATTAAAGTGTATCTAAATTAAAAAAACATAAAATATGATAAATATTTTTTTATTAATAATTATAATAAAATTTATAATAAATTTATATAAAAAATATTAATAATTATCATCTATAAATTATAATATTATTAGATAAAAATATTTGAATGGTAGTTATAATTTTAAATCAAATTTATAAAAATAAACTAAAATTTAATATTTTAAATAATAATTACATCATATGTTTTTAATTAAGAAGAACTTTTAGGTATTTCAAAAGAATGTTGTTGTTGTAAAGCAACAAGACTTAATTTCAAAGACATCATTCATAATAAAACTCTAAAGAAACAATATACTCTTTTAACACTTAAAAAAATAATAATAATAATAATAATAATAATAATAAATATTAGATAGAAATTAAAATGACTACTACCAAATACAAAAATATTAGAGATTCTTGAATTTGAACAAGAATACAAGAAAAGCATTGATAAAATCGAAGAAGACTTTACTCATGTCTCTATATATATTGTCTACCTAAAAAGCTACATGGCAATGTTCTATAAGTCATCCAACATGTTTTCAACTTAGAAAATACATGTCTAATTAACACTTGCAAAATTTCAAACATGTGCACCATATGGCCAACTTATATCACAATTAGTTAATATGTGCAATATGTAGCCAACTTATTGGCTAAGTTTTGAACTTATTAATCATCTATATACACTTGCAAAATTAAATCAATGTCTATAAAGCCTCTTCTCAAGATATTATCAAATTTATTTATTTTTATTTGCTTCTACCTAATTCTTCTTGATAATTACTAATGTCAATATGTATGTTTGTGACAATAGATCATATAGCTAAAGAATACTTTTACATTGTATATAAACATAAAGCTTTTAAAATTATTTTTAGTATTTAATGATTGTTTAATTTTTTGACTATGGATAGAAAATATTATCAAATATAACAAAATAGATAAAATTATAAATCACCATATCTTAATTGATAAAAGTCCAAATTATAAGAAATGCTACATTATCAATTTAAAAATCTATTATTAATATGTATATGGAAAATAAACACAACTCAAATATAGATATTTTTTATAAGTTTATTCTCTTAATTAGTATCAAAGATGTAATTACTGAGATATGACATTTAAGTTTAAATAAAAAAAATTAAATTGTATATTACTAATTGAATTTAATAAAATTATTATTACATATTAATTAACTTTTGGCAATAGCTCTATATAAAATATTGTACTAATTAAATATTAAAACTTAAATATTGTAATTTAAAGATTCTTATTTTTAGTAAATAAAATATTTTATATTATAAGTATTTTACTAATTTAAAATAAAATATTATAATTGTATTATTTTTATACATTCATTTTTTTTTTTGATTTTACAAATTAAAATAATACAATCAAAATCCAAAAGATTAATCTTTTGAATCTTTTATGATAAAACAAAGGATCTAGTTTTAAATAAAATGGATGTTAGAGATTTGAGAATTTGATTATTATGTTCATGTTGTAAACCTTGTTTTAAATCTATCAGCATGGATATTTATCTAACTTTTTTCTTTGTAAGAGTAAAGAAATCTTTAATTTATTGATTGATTTCAAGAAAAAATTGTCATCACATTAATAAATTATCAGAATTCTAAATATGTATTTTTATTTTTATTTTAAATTTTTGGATCTTTAGTAGAATTAAATATAATATAATTACTTAATTTATAAATAATTGAAATATCTTATTATCAAGAATATGAATTTCAAAGAACCAAAGGATCAATACACTCTTATCTCATAAAAAAAAGAATAGATAATCACTTAAAGATGGTATAATATTAAGACTAGAATGGCTATTACCAAAGTTAAGAATATTATAGACTCTTAAAACAAGACTAAGAACAAGAAGATGTTCACAAGAATAAAAAAAAGGGTTTCATTCATGCCTCTATATATATTGTCTTAGTAGCTATATGATGATAGTCTATAGGATCTCCAACACTTGTTTAGCTTATAAGATACATATCTAATTTGAAAAACAAGTTACTTGCATGTATACTAGATGGCCAACTTGTACTACCAATTGCTAATATATACATGTTGCTAAGTTTTCAACCTACCAATAACCTTCAAATATGTATAAAGTCAAATTTTTATCTATAAAGTTTCTAAAAAGTTTTTATATAATACATTATTAGATTTATCTATTTTTATTTATTTCTAACTAATTATTTTTATCTTGATAATTATAAATGTATATTATATCCATAACATTATTCTTCTTTTTTCAAACAAAATCCATAAAGTGTGGTGATTATATCTTGATTCTACATTTTGATTTTGATGGATGTTGCCAACACAAAGCATCAATCTTTTTTGCTATATTTATAAAATTTCTTATTAGATTTTATTTATATTTATTAATATTATATTTATACCAATATATTAGATATTCTAACATTTTTTGTAGCTACCTTGAGTTTAAGATGTTTTCTACTTCAAAGTCTTAATTATTATTTATTTTTATTAATAGAAATAATTTTTTTTTTTTATGTATCCATTTTTTTGTATGGTTTAAGAAGAGATACATAAAACATAAGATAGATCTTTTTAGGCTTTGTTAGGTGAGATTGATAAACAAGGAGATTAATTAATTTACAAAAAAAATCGTCAAAATCTACGGTAATCTAATTTGTTATAATAGCAAAGAGTCTTCATATTACAACAAAGTAATCATACTTTGTTGTGCTGGAAAGTAGCACAATATGTAAAAATAACATAAAATATTATAAGAATTTGGATTATAATTAAAAATAAAATAAAATAAAAATAAATAAAATAAAATATTTATCTAATTTATTTAATTTTATAATTTAAATTTAGTAATTAAAGATAGAAGTTGTAAGATTTATTAGTAAGGAGTTTAGATGAGCTTTGGTATAAAAAGTATTATATTTTGACTCTTAAGCCATCCTATGTGGAAAGATAAGGTGAGTGATAGAAGACTTCATTTCCATTGATTAAAAGTCATATCCAATTGGCTTCAAGATGTTGTCTAGGACCACACTTGAGTTTGGAATTGCTTTAGGGCGATTCATTTGAGGTAAGGCAGACCTTTCAAGGCAAAGGAACCCATGTGAAGTTTGGAGATAGGATTTGAAAAGTTTGTAATTGGACCTAGAATTTGTGTGAAAAAAATGCATGATTTGGAGTTGTAATGAAAGAGATATGGTTGTTTGAAGTGAGGATATAATTTTGGTACCAATTATTATTCTTTTAAGCATATAGAGAGTTATAAGAAAGCATTTAAGAATTGGAAAGTGAAGATCAAAAGCTGACTTAAAGAACTACATTTTATATAAAAAATTGATACATTCTAATCTAGAACAGAGGAGAAAGAGTTGTTGGAAGTTAGTATTTAAAATTGGAATTTTTAAGAAAATTATTTTTAATAGAGGTCTTGGTTTTTTCCATATCTTGAGTTTTAGGATGAATTTATGGCTCAAAATTTCCAAAAATGTGAATAACTATGTTAAAAAGTTTTATATGAAAGATTCATGATATTTGAGTATTGGATTTTTGAGATATGATGGAATTAAAGTGCAATTACTTAAAAATTGATATATTTAGCATCTTCTAGAAATTAGGTAATATTCAAAGATTTATAATGAATTTATGGTTGATTTTTTGTATAGATGTATTCAAAGCTATAGGATGACTTATAGAGAAATTTGAATCCGATTAGATGATTAGATTGGAAGTTATTGAATGATACATATACAAAAGGGATTTTTATAGGAATAGAAGTGATTTTAGGATATCTAATCACATCTTGGATACTCTTGTGCATTCTAGACTTGTGTATTTAATGTAATTATCTTTTCAAAGACAAACTATAAACAATATTTGTGTTGTATAAACTTGCAACTTATTTGAGTGATTAGTAGTAGTTAGAGGCCTAGCACTTTCTTGAGGCAAATTTTGTCTATTATAATATTTGATACTTCCATTGAGAGAGCCTTAAGATACTAATTATTCAATAAGTTAAGATAGAAGATATAAAGAAAAGAAGTTTAAATGGTGGAATTCGTCAAAATCTTGTAGATGAACTTTTAAGAGCCATACAAGTATTCATGGACCAATAAGTTACTAATGTAACTTTGCAAATAGCCACCAAAGCATTGAAGGATGTTATTGGGAAGGTAGTGAGGTTTAATGGAAAGAATATTATTAAGTTTTTGAAGATCTATACTTATAAAATAAAAATCTATCAAGTTCCAAAAGATAGGATGATTAAAACCTTTGATTTAGCAATTGCCTCAAAAATCATAGAAAAGATGAAATAGCTATATAGAAGTATTGATGTGAACACATGGACTAGATTTGAGGAGAGTTTGAGAGATGAATACTTTCATGAAGATGATAAAAAGATGATTAAGAGAAGTTTCCTTGATTAGGTGGAGTAACAACTAGACAAACATATGAGACTAAAGGAGCTACTAAAGGAGTTTGAAAAGAAATTTAGATAATTTCTATTATCTAAGAAATACCTTCTACAAGTAAAGAAATCAAAGTTATTTTTACAAGATGCAAATGAGTTATTAGAGGATAGATTGCTTCTCTTTCTTTAAGATAGAATAGAAAAAAGTGGTTTAACTACCAATTAGAGAAGGTTGGAGGAAGCAATGAATATCATTGCTAAGCAACAATGTGTGAAGTCTAGAAGATTTGAGAAAAGGATAGAAGAAATATTAGTGGTAGGTATGAAGGTTCCAACAACAACTTTTTCTACTTCTACTTTATCAAGTTTTTTAAAGAATAAGAATGTAGATGAAGAAGTCCTTGAGGAGTTGATGAGGGGCACAAGAAAGCTAAAGGTAGAAATGAGTGCTTTGAAAAAAGTCATAAGATCAGGCACTTCATGATTGACTAAAGAATCAAAGGATTTTGTGGTGAAGTGCATTTGGTGTGATGATCTAAACTAAAAATATGGTGATTGTGAGTTATATGCAAATACCATGAAGAATGACATTATTATCTTCAAAGAAGATAGAATTAGAGATACTACAACAATGTCATGATGTAACATGACTAATGAATGAAAGAAAAAAAAAAAAAAAAAAAAAATCTTATTATAGAAGATCTTATTTTAAAATATTATAGAAAATTATATTTAAAAAAGATAATAGTAAAAAAGATAATAAAATAAAGGATACTATTACTATCTTTTTATGAAATAGGCTTCTACTTATTTTATAGGACCATAAATAAGGCAAAATAAAGTAGATTGAAAAATAAAATGATATAAGCTTGAATAGGAGGAAATTAAGAGTAGATTTTAGCAAAATTTATTTCAAGAAGCCAAGAATTGATGTCTAAAGAGGACCGGTTGTCAACCTAGGTTGAAATCAGACCCCAAGGCACAAAACTATGCACTTATGGTGATTCTAGGGCTTTTTGGTAGATTGGAGAGTGGAATTTGAGAGCACACTTACAAACAAATTTTTGGGAATTAGTTTTATATCAATCAAGTTAATATTAAGTTTTAGAAGAATTTTCAAATTTAATAATATTCTTAATTAGTATAGATTTTAAAAAATAAAACTATATTTACACATTTGATAATTTCTTAAGTTTTGTACTATGTATAGAGGTAAAAATTTCTAATAGAACATTGATGTACTAGTTATTAATTTAAATGCAAATTTTGATGTCAATCAAATAGTTAGATCAAAGTGTATGAAGGTTTTTATAGGTTGATGTCTCAAAAATTGGAGTTTGAAGGTCAATGAGTATTTTTAAGATCTTTAGTAATTTTTCAATTGGATTGAAATGAATTTTTTTGTATGAAGATTAGACTTAATTTCCAACAGTCCAAGTAAATTTTAGAAGAAATTTAATATTTCTAAAAGGAGATATTAGCATTGGAAGTTCAACATTTAGATTGGAATAAAGAGTCAGCCAACACTTGAGCGGATTTTAGGATTTTTCTTCCATTTGATAAGTGCAATTATCTTCAAATTTATTTTTTTTATTTTTAATTAAGAGTTTGAAAGGTTCATAAATTTTTAAATAAAATCAAAAATTTAATTAGTAGATATTGAGATTCTAATCTATCTTAGGATCAATTTGAATTAGTTAGATTTTGGTTAAGATTTGATTTAGAATTTAGAGCTTACTTAAGATTTAATCTAAGATTTAACTAAGATCTATTAGAATTTTAATTAGGATTAAAATATGATTTTATTAAAATTTATTAAAGATTTATTTAAAGTTTTTTTTAATATCATTTTAGGATTTTTTTCATATTTTCTTTGTAATTTCTTTAAGATTCCTTTTAGATTTAATTAAAGCTTGATTAGCATTATTGAGGTTTAATAGGAATTTATTTAAGATTCTATTAGAGTTATTAAGATCTTGGTGTTACAATTTTCCTTCTACTTTTGACAAGTAGATCCTTAGTACATTCTAAAGCAAGACTTCACTTAATACAACAATGGATGAGCCTCTAGAGACTAACTTTGGAAGAAGAAGCATGAAAGAATTAATGGAGATTACATTGAAAAAAAAAAACAATACCTTACATGGTAAGAAAATAAAGACTTACAGCTTTAAAATTAAATACATTAAGGTAGAAATGTCTATTCATGTATCTAGAGAAGTAATGGTGAAGGAAATTCAAGCTATTAAAAAACTAACTAGATGAGATGATCCAGTTGTTGCAACCACTATCAAGGCCTATTTGATGAGTGAATATAGAGAGAAGGAATTATATGATACATTAGTGGAGATCAAGAGAGACAAAGTTGAAGAAGAGGAGGTAGGAGAACCAACTAGTAAGAAGAAGACTCCAAGTGGTAGAATCACTATTGCAAGAGAAGGACGAATAGACAACACAAGGCAGAAGCAAAAGGCTAGGCCTTTTGCTTCACATCTAAGAGTTAATATTCTACTTCCAAAGGAGAAGTGAGATAATAGAAGCAAAAACAAAATGAATTATAAAAAGAAAGAATGAATAATAAAAGTAAAAACAAGGAAAAAGAAGACAAAACTAAAGAAAAAGATAAGACATCAATCTATAAACTTCAATTTGATATTGAATTTTTAGTTGACATAAAGAGCATCTTAGAAGAGAGAATTTTGGATTCTAAGATTGAGTTAACTTTGAAAAAAGCTCTTGGTATTGTCAAAAAAGAGTTTTATGAATTCATCATCAATGTTATGAAGAGGAAGAGGTAAATGATAATTAATGATAATTGTAACAATAATGGCAAGAGTACTAGATACTTCAATAATTAAGGAAGAAGAGGAGGAGAGTGGACATGTATTTGCCTTGATATGTGATAATGTTGGTAGTGGTGACCAAAGTAAAAAGCATAGAGTTATTTATGATAAGATTATGAATACAAAAGTTGAAATTACAGAGGAAGTATGATATGATGAGATAAAAGATGAAGTACTATAAATATTTTTATATGATAGAGTAGCTAACATCAAAATGGAAGCCAACACTAGCAAGAATAAAAAAAATTACATTAAATGCCAAAGTATCTTGATGCGGAACTAAAATGATATAGAGAGATGAAGAAAAAGCTTTGATAGCTTATTCTCATCCATTTTAGATAAGAATTAGTATAGAGACACATATAAAGATTGGAAGTTCTTTAAAAGCCAATCTTAGCATTAGTAGATTATGACTCTGAGATCAATATTTGATCTGGGAAGATGTATGAGAAAGACAAGTTGCCAATTAACAGTAATTATAGATGGGTGTAGATATCTACAAATGATAAAAGACATAGCCTTTATAGAGCATATTCAACAGTAGACATTAAAATTGGTGATGTCAAAGTAGTACAAAATTTCTTTGTATAAAATCAAGGAATTTATCTAATCATTTTGGAACATCTACATATCACTACAATAAGTATAGAGACCAATGTATTGAATAATGGCTCATACCATGCCAAGATTTGTAGCCATCATAGTAAGAGATTAGTTCAATTTTTCATAATAAGGCCAAATCATAAGAGGTATAGAGATCAACTTAGAAAAACTTCCATGGACCATGAAAGTGAGCACAATTAATAGCTCCAATGATTAGTTATAATCACTTTTGTGAGTTTTAACATATTTTTAATAATTTTAATGCTAATATGATTAACTTATGGATCTAAATTAGCTTTTTTAATTAATTATGATTTTATTTATATTTTTATGTTTTTAATTTGGTAGATAATTTTAATTATTAAATTGAGTGATTATTAAAGACTTTAAAAATAGTAAGTTTAGAAGGTCATGATTTTTTATCTAATTTAAATTTTCTTTTATTACTAAAATTAAAATTTTAGTAGAATTTTTCTTCTAAGTCTTAAAAATTATATCTTGAATTAATCCAAAATCGTAGTTTTCAATCCCAAGGCTAATTCTTAATTTGACTATGATTAAAAAATCTCCTAAATTTAATTATTCTATCTTCTTATTTAATTTTAAGATTTTTTAAAGCTTGAATTTCATGCTATAATTCAAATGGATCAAAAATACAAAGTTTAATTTTTAAATTAACAATGATTTTTAGAAGATAGAGGTGAGCTAATTATTGTGGTGGAATTTCCTCTCTTAGTGATTTTAATTACTATTTGGAGTTGAAAATTAGAGAAAAAGAAAAAAATCACAAGTGTATTAATTCAAGGCCAAATTACAATTGAATGTTAGATTTGCTAAGAGTTCATGTTTAAAGAAGTTTAAATTGAAGAATGGTGATTTTGATGGCTTTGATGACAAGAATCTTTGCTGATTTCTAAGTAAACTGAGTAAAATTAAAATTATAGTTGGAACTTACAACTAAATTAACAAATTAATTGATTTTTATGATTTAGAACTCAGATTTGAGCTTGTGAATAATCAACCTTAGGATACAAATATATTTTAGAATCATTGGTGCCATTGGTTTTGCCAAAAAGGTATTAGTTTTTGAGTTATAGGCATTTTCAACCTTAAAATCGGATTTAGGCTTAAAGTGATTGTGAACCCTTGATTTTGGTTAGGGATTTTTTGATTTGGATGGTGGAGATGTGGCCACCACCTTTGAGCCTCCTCTCACTTAGTTAAGAGGACTTGGGTGGCTGAGCTCCTCCTCTCTTTCCCCCTTTTGTAAGGCAAAGCCCTACAAAATTATTTCTAAGCTTTTACTTGAAGGAATTTTCTTCCACCTTGTCACTGCTTCAATATTATTTTCCTCTCAGTCATTCAATTTTTTATTATTTTAAGAAATATTTTGAAATCTTCTTCCAATTACAAACTTTTCAATGAAATAAGCCACGAGCAATTTGAAGCTGGGATGTATTTTTGGCGAATTTCCAAGTGGCACATGGTCTATTGCCTTTGGCAACTTAGAAGCATCAAATTTGAAAATTTGTAACTTAGTGACCTCTAACTTAAATTTAATATGATTTATCATTATGAATAAATTTCAAATCTAGTTTATTAAAAAAATTGAGTCACTAACCTAGAAGTTATAATGAATTATTGATGACTTTTAAACTAAGGACGGGTCTACTACCTCAATAATTTAAAACAATTAACTTTGGAAAAACGTAGCTTAATACCTACTAATGTTTTGTCATAAAATATTTTTTTTGGAGAAGAAAATTGCCAAGTTTTTTTTAGAAAAAAATTAGAGTTATTAACTTTGAATCACTAACCAACTTTTAATAAATTTTTAAATAGAAGGAATCTGCTGCCATGGCAGCCCAAGTGGCTCTACTTGAAAAAAAACCATATCTCAAGCATTTCGGATTGGATTGCCACAAGATTTAAAAAATAGAAGCATGCTAGAATTAATCTTGATCACACCAAATTTCACATACATTAGAGTCTCAAGGAATTTTTGGTAAATTTTTGAGTGACAAGGGTGGCTGCCTATAACTTGACATACTCAAGGTTTGTTATTGTTTTGTTCTCTAATCATTCTCTATTCACATTCTTTTAGTACCTAATCTGCTATATTAGCTCTCACTTGTCTTATTACTATTAATTAATGTTATTTAATAATTTTTAAGAACTTTTTTCTTATTCTAGTAATTAGTAGTAAAGTTTCATCTTTTTAACCATCTTTATCTTTAAAAGATAAAATAAAATAAAAATCAATCTTATCTTTTTATTTTCACCTTTTAATTTTAATTTTAGTTTATAACTTTTACTTTTTATTTCAATTTTTTATTGTGGTTATTTTTAAACTCTTCACTCAACTTTTAGTGATTAAATTTATTTTATTTTATTTTATTTTTATTCATAATTTTCAGAGTTTAAGCTTGATCAAGTAAATCTTGAAAGTCAATTAACTTGTTGAACTGTAATATTTAAGAAATTATAAAAATTATATACTTCACTTATTGTATTTGGTTAGATTAATTATTTTTATTTTTATTTTTATTTTTTTATATTTATGGTTTAAGTGCCTATATTGGTTAATATTGAATTTTAATCTAAGTTACAATTGAATCAAATTGAACTTAAGTGAGGGAAGAAAAAACCGCTCTCAATGAATATGATGATTTTTTGGATTTTTAGATTGCACATGTGAAGCATGGGATGCCATTGGTGCAAAGAAATCATCTACTATAGCATACCTCAATGTATAAAGAGGTAATTATAAGGTTTGAAATTTAAAAAAGGATGGATTAGTAAGTTTTCAAAAGTTTAAAAATTTAGATTCTATATATAAAGGATGATTAAGAAGATTGAAAAGAAATTAAAAAGAGTTGGTGTAATTTTGAATGATGACTTTATTTTTGAAATTATTGAAGAAGAAGAATTTTCAAATGATGTTTTACAAGTTTTGAAGATTTTGCAAAGAAAAGATATTACATTTATTGATATAATAGTAGAAATTCACTCAAGAGGCTTATTTGAAGAAATATTGAAAATAACTACTGATACAAGGTTGGTTGGGAGTTATGGCTTAAAAATTAAGAAAATAGTGAATATCAAATATAAGACTGTGGCAAATAAGGTGAAGCTAGTAGCAATTCAACTACCATTGCACTTTGAAGATCATATCAAGAAGAATGAAAAAAATACTAGATTAAGGGAGACAAGAAAGTTTGGATACAATTTTATAGAGAAGATATTGGCCAAGCTAACGATTGAAAGAAATGAGTTCTTGAAAGAACATGAAATAAAAAATAAAAAAAAATCCAAGAAATGATTTCTAAGGATGATAAGGCTTTTTTTTCTTTATTAGATGACATTAGATGTATTAATTCAAATATTTTTGTATCAATGGTTATTTTTACTATTCCACATGTGTATTAAAATTTGAAGCCAGTTCTTGTGCCAAAAGCCTTATTAATTAAGTTTGTGAATCTATTCAAAGAAAAGATGAAAATAAAAATATTTGAATTATCTATGGCTCTATATTTCAATTGATAGTTTGTAGTACCAAAGAAGTTTAAAGCTTTGAGGTTTATTTAAGACATAGAATCAACCAATAAGATAACAATCAAAAACAAAGAATTGGAATTAAATGTGGATGAAGTTGTTAAGGCTTTAGAAAGACATTCCATCTATTATATTAGAGACTTTTATTCTAGTTATGATCAATTTTAAACTTGCATCAAAAAGTAGATATCTGACAACTATAAAGACTCCATTGAGACTTATGCAGATGTATTTTTTGCCTCAAGACATCACTAACTTTGTAGCTCATATGCAAAATGCCATAAATTAAATCTTGAGAGATTTTGTGCTTAAAAAGACTATTCCTTTTATGGATGATATACCTATCAAAGGTTGGAAAGAAAAAGCTAGAGACTTGACATTGAATACTGAATGATATAAAAGATTTATAAAGGATCACATTGAAGATGTGGATCTATCCTTGTCTATTAATAGGTCCAAGTTTTGAGTTGTTGAGATTGTGATAGTTGGATACTTGTGTGGGAGGTATGGTAGAAAACTTAATCTTAAAAAGATTGATGTTATTGTTAGAATAAAAGTATGTAGTAGCATCACTAAAGTAAGGAGGTTAGTGGGAGCTTGTATCTTCTATCAGATTTGGATTTTTCACTTTGCTTACATAGTTAAGTTGTCATAAAGTCTTTTAAAGAAAGAAACTAAATTCAAATAGAGACAAAAGTAAGGACTAGCTATAGATGGTCTAAAAGAGATTTTGAAGTCACTACCAATCTTATGGTAAGTTGATTATGATTGTAGTAGACCAATTGTTGTTACTATTGATATAAGTCTTATTACTATTAGATGGACTATTGATTAAGATGATGTAGAAGGTAAGAAATTTGCAATCAAATTTAGAATAAGAATTCTCATATATAGATAGAGAACATATCTACAAGTAAAGTGGGAGCTTTTAAGAGTACTTATAATTATAAAAGCAGACAAAAATTACTTAATTGGAGCTAATATGATGCTAGAGACTGAGTGTTTGTTGTTATTGGATATGATTATTAATTATTTTATTTATGATATTGTCATATTAAAGTAGATATCCTACATCAAATCATTCAATCTTGTGTTGATACACATTTTTGGTGAAAAGAATTTTGTAGCAGATATACTATTCAAAACCACATATATTTATAAAGAAGAGATAGAGACATAAAAGATTATGAAGATGAGGACTACAGCTATATATTAGCTACTAATGGAATAAGCACAAGTAATGAAGATGTGGCTTTTAGAAAAGATCTTTAAAAGAATAAGTTAAGTGACATTGATATTTATTTTAGTATCATAAAGAAAGAAGAAGGCTGATTAAAAAAGGCCTTCAAAGATAGCAGATATTAATCTTATGATTATATTTTGAGAGATAGTTTCTTATAGAAGAGGCCAAAGAAGAAGAATGGAGTACTATTGAGAGTGGTGAATGATGTAGAAACTAAGAACTAAGTTCTTAAGTAGTTTCATAATATACTTTGGATAAGCCACAAAGAAGATTGGACTACCTATCTTTAGATCAAAGAGTGATATTGGTAGAAGAGCCTCTACAAAGATGTGGAAGAATTTGTGGCTTCTTGCATTGAATGCTAATTACAATCCAAAATTACATTTAAAAATGAAGTATATTCTATTGATCTATTTGTTATGTATTTTTAATAGGTGATTGACTTGGTAGCTATGCTAATAGGATTATGAAGCATGAAGTATCTTGTTTTGGCAAGAAATTATTTGATTTTATAAAACAAAGATTCATTTATTTATAAATTTACCAAGAAACTTTTAAGCCTCTTTTTGCATAAAAAATCCAAACCAAGTTCTTGACTATATGGATGTTTTTAGCTTTTTTTTCATATTTTTCTTGATACAAAATTACATACTTTAATATTAATTATATATAAAAAAAATAAAAATAAAATTTATCAAATTATTTTAATTGATTTCAAAAAGAGCCTCAAAAAAAATCACAAAGTCTTTGTCTTGATAGATTCAATAGCCTTAGTTTGTTTTATATACAAAGTCTTTATTAGAAAAGAAGAAATAACTTTAGCCAAGAAAAATAAACATATACATGTAAAAGTCATAGATGGTCTTTCATTGTGCTCTAGAGACTTTATTTATAAAATTATTTCTTTAGATGTAACAACTAAAGATTATAATAGCTTAGTCATATTTAATGTTATTAGATCTTTATCTAATCCAATTATTTTAGGATTATTGTAGCTCAAGAAATATAACCCTTATATAGACTAGAATTTTTATAATCTTGATTTTTGTTGTAGTTTAATTTAAGATCCTACTAGTTAATTAAAAATCTATAAGTTCATTACAACCAAATTCTTATTGATAGATATAAGAACTTTCATTCATGCAATAAAGAAAAGGTCAACTTTTTCTATATATGCATTACATATTTTCAATAGAAAAAGACTTTGAATGGAATTTTAAACCAATACTAAGATAAATAAGATGTTTTTGAGAAAAAAACATGAAAATATTTTTCTATAGCATTGTTCCTATGATTATTCTATTAATCATTAAGATAGAACTCAATCACCATTCACACCAATATATAATTTATTGCAAAATAAATTTACTATACTCAATGAATCTATTGAAAAGAATTTGGTTAAAAACTTCGTTTTCTATTTTAAATTTCTAATATAAACTCCTATCTTATTTGTGATTTTTTTAGGTTTGTAAAAAAATAAAAATAAAAAATAAAAAAATTTATAAATGTATAGACTATTAAAGACTCAATAAGATTTCTATTAAGAATAGGTATTTTTAATCTTTGATTTAATTTATTTTTATTAACTCAATGAAAAAAAAGTCCATATAAAAATAAATCTATAAAGAGCATATAACTTAGTATGCATCAAAGAAGGAGATAAATTAAAGACTATGTTTCAAACCAAGTATGGGCACTTCAAATTAAATATCATGCTTTTTGGATTCATGAATGTACTACCTTTATATCAAAATCTAATGAATGATGTCTTTTTTGAATTTCTTGATGTTTTTATTGCTTATTATCTAGACCACATTTTAATCTTTTCTAAGAACACAGAAGAATATGAATTTAATATTTGTTGTATGTTACAAAAACTTAAAGATGTAAGATTATATTCTAAGATAAAAATATAAATATTTCATACTACTCAAGTTGTTTTCTAAAGATACATAAATTCAAATCATAGCTTTTTTATGGATCCTAAAAAGATTTAGATTATTATAGATTAGAAGATTTCAAAAAGAAACAGACATATGCAATGTTTTTTTAGAATTTATCAATTATTACCAAATCTTTATCAAGAATTTATGTTAAATTGTAGTTCTTCTTATATGTTTGACATGTTGTCATGGACATACTCATGTAAGCTAGTAATTACATATACAAATAGGTGGAAGTAAGTAAAAGTAGATAAAAGTAAGTTAATTCTATAATATTTAATATAGTAGCTTCTTAGAAGCTTCATAGACACTGCTTTGACTTCACAGATGTCTTTAATTGACTTTTTGGATTAGAAACGTGGTCAACAAGTTGGCCATGTGCCACACATATTGTTAGCTTGAAGATCAAGCTAACTATGTAGCCCACACATAGAAAAACTTATCTTATAAGTCAAGACATGTGTCCTACAAAGTCAACACATATTGGAGGTCCTATAGATGTCACCACATAGCCCCTAGTTAAATAGTATATAGAGGGACAAGAGTGGAGCCTTCTTCACTCTTGTCAACTTCTTTCTTGCTTTCAGTCTAGTTTCAAGGGTCTCTAGTTTCAAGGGTCTCTAGTTTTCTTGTCTTTTGGCAATAGCCATTCCAATTTCTCTTTCAATATACATACTTATTTATTTATATTTTGTTACCTTTCTTTGAGTAAAGGCTCACTTATCTGAATTACTTTTTCATCGAGTTCTTGTCCTTGACAGATTGACAAGAGTATACCTACAATATCACAGCTTTGTCTAATCTTGATTAAGAGTGGATTACTCCTTTTTCTTGATAAGATAAAAGCATATTAGAAGTTTCTGATTACCCTCTTCTAAACTAATATTGTCCTTAGTATTTTCTTTGTTCTCAAGTCCTCTCTTCTATTTGTCTTGAGCCATATAGATATTTTCTCTTTTCTAAGTATTATCATGGCAAAACTTGTTGAAATGAAGAGTGCAATGGCACAAATGTAAGAACAATTGAGGGAGTTAATGCTTGGAATGCATCAACTCAATTTACCACCACAAGGAGCAACAAGATTGACAAGAAGTGAAGATATAGAAATGGTTGGAGCTGCTTCAACATCTGCACTAAACCATGTCCTTTCTCCTATTGTGGAACGCCCTTCCAGTATTAGAGAACCAACAATTGCCCTATCCGAGAAGTTTCATGGCACCAGATCTAAGTTTCGTGGATTTATCAATCAAGTGTAACTTGTGATTGAACTTCAATCCCAAAGCTATCCAACTCCAGGATCACAAGTTAGATTCATTGGTACGCTTCTTTCAGATTCAACACTATCGTGGTTTTCATCTTTTTTTGAACGACGAGATCTAATATTGTATAATCTAAAGGCTTTTCTGACAAAGTTTCAATCCATGTATGGAGAACATGATGCAATTCATGTTGCAACGAATAAGATCCGTATTTTACGACAAGGCAATCGATAAGTTAGGTTGTACGCTTCATAATTTTGACAACTTGCAACTGATATCAAGTGGGATGATGCTGCATTTATTAGCCAATTTCTCTACGGATTACAATATGAGGTAAAAAAATTAATACTCAACTTACCTGATCCTCAAACATTGAATCAAGCAATTGACTTTGCTGTGAAGTGCGATAATCGTCTTTTTCAATTTCGATCTGGGAACCATACAAGTGGACCTCAACGTTACTATAATTCAATGAAAACACCAACACCTCTTCAACACATACATTCGGAAGTAGAGGATATGCAAATTGATGCAATACGTTTTAAATCTCTTACTGAGCAAAAAAAGACTCGTCGTCATCAAGAAGGATTATGTTTATATTGTGGAGAACCAAAACACACTGCTCAACATTATCCAAAAAAATGACGCAATCACAAAATGAGGAGTATGGCTATGAAAGAAGACAATATATCGAAAAATAAGTTTGTCTAGCTATAATAAGGACCGAGCGGCTGGAACCTTGCACAACATCTAGTAAAGGTCCTATTCTCTCCTCAGAGCCCTCTGCTTGTTTTACATTAAATGTTATTTTAAAACCTAAATATTACAAAGCCTCTGCCTTGTTAGATTCAAGAGCCTTGGCATGCTTCTAAGATGAAGAATTTACTAAAAAACATAACATATCTTTAGTAAAAAAAACTAAACTTGTTCATGTAGAGGTCATAGATGGTCGTCCATTGTCTTCTAGAGATATTACTCACGAAAACCTTCCTATAGAAGTAATAATCAATGGTCACAATAGCTTTGTAGTATTTAATATCATTAGATCTCCCTCTAATCCAATCATTTTAGGTTTATCGTAGTTAGAAAAATACTGTTGAAACATAGAAAGCATACTCCACACAAGTAAGTTAGGACCAGCAAGGTTGCACTTTAACAAATAGAGTGTGGTATGAAATAATTCTTCCCATGCCAACCCTTTCCTTATAGACTAGTACCAAGGTACCAAGTGCTACAATCCATATGGAATATCTCCTAGGACCAGCCCTCCCCTTGTACTCTAGTGCACTATAGACCAGCACCTTACCTTATGGGATATCCCTAACAACACTTGTACTCTATTGACCATTAGCAACTACTTAAAGAGTTCTTTTCTCAACACTCCCACTTTGCTATTGGTCAATTAGCTATCAATCCTAATGCCTTACTCAACTTGTTGTGTCTTTCTCTAACTAAGGCTTTTGTCAACAAATCAGCCAACATGTCTTTGGTTTCAGAATACATCATATCAATAACCTCCATCTCTATCTTCTCTCTTATGAAATGATGCTGAATATCAATGTACTTAGTTCTTGCATGATGCTTTGGATTCTTTGTAAAAGCAAGACATCCTTGATTGTCACACCTCAATCGAGTAGCTTCCAATTGCACAAGTCCAATATCTTCCAATAACAACCTCAACCAAATTGCCTCCATTGCTTTATGACTTGTTGCTAAATACTCCGCCCCTATTGTGGACCTTGCAATGTTTGGTTGTCTCTTGCAATTCGAAGATATGGCTCCCACTCAAACAAAGAATACATAATCCATTGTTGATCTTCAATCGTTTGCATCTCTCTTGGTTCTAAGCACCCACTTACATCCAATTGTTGTGGAAAGATGTGCTTCTTCCACCATTCACCTTGTGGTCTTCTCTCACGTGTTGGATAACTTCTTTCATGCAAAGAAGATGAGCCTTCTTGCACCTCTTGCTGCCTTGTATGGCTCATGGAGTGCTTTCTCTTACTCATTGGTTGGTATTCTTCATCTTCATTCTCTTCATGGTCCTTGTTGTATCTTGCTGGAATTGAAGTCTTCATAGTATTGGGCTCTTTTATCATGGCATCTTCCTCTTCTTCTTCACTTTGAGAATGCTCTTCTTCATCTTCTTGTTTGTTTGCTGGAATTGAAGATGTGTCCACAAACACACCACTACTCCCACTTGGACACATCTCCCACTTTTCACTACCACTCAAAGATGGTATCCTCATAGGTCCACAAACATCGGAATGGACAAGCTCCAGCAATTGGTTTGTTCTTTCAGCAACTCCACTAAGAAATGGTGTCCTATGTTGTTTGCCTTGAATGCATCCCTCACAAGCAAGATTCATGGTAGAATGGCCAAGGTCTATGCCATTTACCTTGGATTGAAGCCCCTTCATGCTTTTGGCTTTCAAATGCCCAAGTCTTTGATGCCAAATGCCCATCTTCTCTTCATTTGATGGAAATTCAGCAAAGGAAGCAATCTCCACTTCATTGATCCTCTTGCAATTGATAATATAGAGATTGCCATTCCTAGTCCCTTTTGCTACTTCTTTGCCTTCCATGGTTCTCACAAAACATCCATTCATATTAAATTGCACTTTGTACCCATTAGTTACAAGTTTACTCACCGAAAGGAGGTTCTTCTTCATCTTTGGCACATGCAACACATCTTTGAGAGTGATTCTCTTACTTATGCCCTTCACCACCACCTCCACTACAATGGTACCTATTCCAATGGCTTGTACCATACAATTATCACCTAACCAAACCTTGGTTGCTTGAATTTGTTGATAAGTGTTAAATGAACACTTGTATGGAGTCATGTGTTTAGTACATCCAGAATCCACAATCCATTTGCTCATATCAAGCATAGAAGGAGTTTGTTTTGCCATGAATGCAAAGTCTTCACCTCCATGGTCATAAAAAGCATTGTTGGCATTCTCTCTTTCTCCTCTCTTTTCCTTGAAATAATTTCTAGCAAAATGGCCTGATTTTCCACAAATGTAACAAGTTTTAGGAGGATAACGTTGAAAAGGGGCACTTGCCTTACTTGGTCTTGTAAATAGTGCTGATTGCTCCCCAATAGACTCCTTTTGCTTTCTTTTGGTCACTTCATGGGCTAGTCTTGCCGTGACATAGTCCAAAGTGAGGTCTTTTCTTGAAATGGACTCCAATGCCACAATGAGGGAGGAGTAGGAGTTTGGAAGGCTTGAGAGCAATGTCATCACAACATCTTCTTCAAGTAAAGGCTTGTCAACAACAACAAGTTGGTTTGCAAGTGCTTTTACCTTATTCATATGAGCCATGAGATCTTCACCTTCTTCTATCTTCATGGTGAAGAATTTTTGCCTTGACCATAGCACATTGGAGAGATTCCTACTTTCATAGACATTGCAAAGAGTCTTCCATGCATCTGCTGCCCCTTTGCAAGAAATGACATGAGCAAAGTTGCTTTCATCTAAATTGGTGGCAATTAGGCCAAAATCCTTCTTCTCTCGTCTTTTGAAGTCTTTTTGCTCCTTGATGCTTGCCTCTACCCCAGGTGCAAGTTCCTCCTCATCTACTATCTCCCAAAGATCCAATGATGCCAAAAGTAGCTCCATTTTGGCCTTCCAGTGGTGAAAGTTGTCACCTCTAAACTTTTCAACAACTCTTAAGCTATCACCCTCAAAAGACGCCATCTCAAGCTACAAGTAGGTCCAAAAAACTCTTGATTTGGAGTTGTAATGCAAAAGATATGACTACTTAAAGATTGCTGAACTACAAACCCAAAATTCGCTGTTATGCAACTTTTTGCATATTTTGAGTCCAAATTACGGCTAAATGGTGGAAAATGGTTTGTAATGTGATTTTATGACTTTCAAACGTCTCTCTAACGTCACTTCACTCAAAATGACTCACTTTCTCATAAAACTCTCAAATACTAGTGCTCCTTCAGCAAAGACACTATCAAGGTCTTGCACTAAGCTCATACACTCACAAATCCAGGAGCAATGACTTCAACAATTCACTAGCAATACTCTACCATAAAATCTCAACCACCAAAAATAAGCAACAAAGAAATAATGCAAGAACAACTTACTTGGTAAGAGAATGTGGGCCCATAAATTGTTGAAACATAGAAAGCATACTCCACACAAGTAAGTTAGGACCAGCAAGGTTGCACTTTAACAAATAGAGTGTGGTATGAGATAATTCTTCCCACGCCAACCCTTTCCTTATAGACTAGTACCAAGGTACCAAGTGCTACAATCCATATGGGATATCTCCTAGGACCAGCCCTCCCCTTGTACTCTAGTGCACTATAGACCAGCACCTTACCTTATGGGATATCCCTAACAACACTTGTACTCTATTGACCATTAGCAACTACTTAAAGAGTTCTTTTCTCAACAAATACAACCCTCAAATAGATTGGATTTTTCAAACTCTTACTTTCTCTAAAAGTATAACTAACAGTATACTTAATCAAGTAGAGAGTCATAAGTCCAGTTCAATTAAACCTGTATTTATAGGTGCAAAAGCTTTCTTGCATGCTCCTATGAAAGAATCACCATATATTATTTATGCCACACCTATTTCTACTGGTGGAAAGACTTCAAGTGGCACTCCAAGCCAATATCAAGAATTTTAAGCTGTATTCCAAAAAAAGAATGCGGATACACTTCCGAAACATTGTCCCTATGATTGCTCAATTGACCTTTAAGAAGGAAAACAACCGCCATTCGGACCAATCTACAGTTTATCACAAAATGAGTTGACTGAACTCAAGGAATATATTGAAGAAAATCTAGCCAAGAATTTCATACGCCATTCTAAATCTCCGACAAGAGCTCCAATTCTATTTATGAAGAAAAACAAAGGATCATTGTGAATGTGTATTGATTATCAAGGACTCAATAAGATTACCATCAAGAACTGGTATCCACTACCTTTAATATCTGGACTTTTTAATTAGTTGAATCAAGCTAATATCTTTACAAAAATAGATCTTTAGGGAGCATACAATCTAGTATGCATCAAAGAAGGAGATGAATGGAAGACTGCGTTTTAAACTAGGTATGGACATTTTGAATACAATGTCATGCCTTTTGGACTTACAAATGCACCAGCAGCTTTTCAACATCTAATAAATGATGTTTTTCGAGAGTTTTTGGACGATTTTGTGGTTTGTTATCTAGAAACCATCTTGATCTATTCTAAGAATCTAGAAGAACATGAACTTCATGTTCGTCATGTGTTACAAAAATTAAGAGATGGAGGACTCTATGCCAAGATAAAAAAAGTGTGTATTCTACACTACTCAAGTCGATTTCTTAGGTTACATCATTTCAAATGATGGACTTATAATGGATCCTAAGAAAGTTCAAACTATTATATATTGGAAGATCTCAAAAATGATAAGAGATGTCCAATGCTTTTTGGGATTTGCCACCTACTATCGGATCTTCATCAAGGACTTCTCTCGAGTTGCAGCTCCATTTACACATTTGACTTGTAAACACAAACTCTAATGGAATCAAGAAGTGGAAGTTGCTTTTGAATCTTTGAAGACAACGTTTGTTTCTGCACCAATCTTGTATCGTGTTGATTTTTCCAAAGCATTCTTTATGGAAACAGCTGCATCATACTTTGCTCTGGGTGCGATTTTATCACAAATGGTAATAGATGATAAACTTCATCCAGTAGCCTATCATTCAAGAAAATTCTCAACAACAGAAATCAATTATGAGATCCACGACAAAGAACTTCTTACAATTGTGGATTCTTTTCAAGAATGGCATCATTATCTAGAAGGCGCTTCCAGTCCAATCATCGTATATACAGATCACAAGAACCTCAAGTATTTCATGTCAACATGAATATTAAATTGTCGTCAAGCTCGTTGGAGCATGTCTTTATTAAGATCCGAGTTCATCATCACTTATCGGCTGAAAAAACAACAAGGTTTATTTGATGCCTTGTCTAGACGTTCTTATCTTGCACCAAAAGGTGGAGATGCAACTTTTGAGCAACAAAGAAAGGTTCTCTTTAAGCTGGAGTAATTTCATCTTTGAGCAATAAAATCAACATTGACTGTTGATTTAACTTTTCTTAAGCAAGTCCAATTAAGTATGTCTTCAAACCCTCTTGTTCAGGATATTAAGAATAATTCTTCTAAATCTCATGATCCTTCTAAATTTGAATTCAAGAACAACTTACTTTATTTCGAAGGACACCTATATGTTCCAAAAGGAAAAGCACATTTACATATTCTTTAAGCTCGTCATGACTTTCTAGTAGCATGACATTTTGGATATAATAAGACTTTAGAGCTGATATCTAGGGATTTTTGGTGGCCTCAAATGTGGAAGGTAGTCAAAGATTTTGTACAATCATGTGATGTTTGCTCAAGATCAAAAACTCTTCGTCATCGATCTTTTGGACTTCTTTAGCCATTACCCATTCTAGAACAATTGTTATCTTCTGTTTCTATAGACTTCATCATAGAACTTTCAATCTCAGGTTCTTATGACTCTATATTTGTGATAGTAGAGCATTTAACCAAGATGGCATATTTTGTACCATGTACAAAATCTATCACAAGTGAAGAAATAGCTAAGCTCTTTCTTGACAATATCTATCGCTATCATGGATTATCCAAGGATATTACATCAGATAGAAGAACTCAATTTGTATCAAGATTTTGGCGGACTCTTTTCAAGATTCTAAAAGTGGATACAAAACTATCTTCGACATTCCATCCTCAAACTAATGGACAAACGTAGCGTGTTAATCAAGTTTTGGAGCAATATTTAAGATGTACCATTAACTACCAACAAGATGATTGGACAACTCTTTTGCCATTGGCAGAGTTTGCTTAAAATAACACGGTACATTCTTCTATAAAACAAATACCTTTTTTTGCTAATTATGGTTATCATCCACGATTTGATACTTTTGACTTTTCAAAAGTTGATAATCTTATTGCGAAAGATTTGGCGATTCATTTATCAAAGCTACATGCAACAATGAAGGCGTAGTTAAAAGAAGCTCAAGAACAACAAAAGGTCAATGTAGATGTCTATCAAAAGGAACAACCACCATTCTTCTTGGGTGATAAGATATGGCTACTTCGTCATAAAATCAAGACCACTCATCTTTGTGACAAATTGGACTATCGAAGGCTGGGACCATTTTCTATTTCTACACAAATCAATCCAGTTGCATATCATTTACATCTACCAGAGTCAATGAAAATCCATCTAGTATTCTACATGTCTCTTCTTGAACCATATAAGATAGTGGATATACCAAAAAGATGACAAGCTCCACCTCCTCCTATAAAAGTAGACAATAATGAAGAATTTGAAATAGAAGAAGTCTTAAATTCAAGGCGGCGCCAAAATAAATTGAAATATCTTGTCCATTGGCGCGGATATGATATTAGTGAATGCACATGGGAGCCAATAAAGAATCTTGCAAATAGAACAAAGGTGGTGGAGGCTTTTCATCGACGACATCCATCAAAATCAAGATGAAAACCTTCTTTATAAAAGAAACAACATTTAGGCAAGATAACATTCTACTTTCAATCCTTGTTCATAGCTTCTTTGTAGTTGTGACGCTCAGGAGATGGAGAACCAAAAACTAGTGGATTAGACTCAAGAGCCTTCATTTGTTAACCTACTGGACGAGATATTACGATTGTCACAACCTTCAAGATGATGCAATCGAGATGAGGATCTTCAAGAACGACATGTTCTTCTTCGAATAGATGGCGAGATATAACGTGTTTGGTATCATGATTTGAGAAAGGACTCCCGATGTTTGGTGATTTTGCTAGAGGTAGGAACAACTCCTGATGATGTTCCAAATGTTCTATTCGAAGGAAGTTATGAAGGCCTCAACAATGATCAAATAATTGGGTGGTCTTCCCGCCCTGGTATGGGACACTACCAATGGTTGAGAGGTCCTATCAATCATCTTCGAAGAGAACAAAGATCAGAGTATGTGGCGAATATAATTTGTCGTATCATAGATTTCTTCAATGTATGATGACTGCTCCTCATGGAACTCATCCCTAGAAAGGGGGGTAATGTCATGGACATATTCATGTCAGCTAGTAATTACATATACAAATAGATGGAAGTAAGTAAAAATAGGTAAAAGTAAGTTAATTCTATAGTATTTAATATGGAAGCTTTCTAGAAGCTTCATAGATGTTGCTTTGACTTCAAAGGTGTCTTTAATTGATTTTTTGGATTAGAAACGTAGTCAACAAGTTGGCCATGTGCCACACATGTTAGCTTGAAGATCAAGCTAACTTTGTGGGCTACACGAAGAAAAAATTGCCTTGTAAGTCAAAGCATATGTCCTACAAAGTCAACACATATTGGAGGTCCTATAGAACATCGCCACGTAGCCTTTAGTTAGATAGTATATATAGGGACAAGAGTGAAGCCTTCTTCACTCTTGTCAACTCCTTTCTTGCTTTCAGTCTAGTTTCAAGGGTCTCTAGTTTTCTTGTCTTTTAGCAATAGCCATTCCAGTTTCTCTTTCAATATACGTTCTTATTTATTTATATTTTGTTACCTTTCTTTGAGTGAAGGCTCACTTGTCTGAATTTTTTTTTCATCGAGTTCTTTTCCTTGACACATATAAAGACAAACTTGAATAGAGCAAAGAAGTTGAAGCATCTTTGGAAGCCTTCAAGTCAACATTTATTTTTGTATCAATTTTATATTGTCTTGATTTTTTCAATACATTCTTAATAGAAAAAAATCCATCATACTTTGCTATGCTTTTATTATTATTATTATGAATAAAAATAAATGATAAACTCTACTTGATAGCTTTCCATTCTATGAAATTTTTAGCATCAAAAATCAACTATGACATTTACAGCAAAGAACTTCTTATAATTGTAGATACATTTCAAGAATAGTGTCATTATTTGAAAGGCGCTTTTAGTCCAATCACAATATACAAGGATTACAAGAAACTCAAGTATTTCATATTGGTACATCTTTTAAATTGTCACCAAATCCATTAAATCATGTCTTTATCAACATTCAATTTTAAGATCACTTATTGATTCAAAAAACATCAAGGTTTTTTAGACATCTTTTTTAGATATTCTCATCTTATATCTAAAAATGGTGATATAGCTTTTAATCAATAAAGAATATTTCTCTTATAGTCCAAGCATTTTCATCTTTGAGCAATGAAATCAACATTAACTATTGATTTAATTTTTTTCAAGCAAGTTTAATTGAGTATATCCTCTAATCTTCTTATTCATGATATAAAAAATAATTCCTCTAAGTCTCATGAAACTTCTAAATTTGAGTTCAAAAATAATCTATTATATTTCAAAAAAAAAATTATATATTCTAAAAGGCAAAGCATAATTATGTATTTTTCAAGCTTGTCATGATTTTCCAACAATAGGATATTTTGGATACAATAAAACTTTGAAGTTAATATTGAAAAAAATTTGGTGGTTTCAAATATAAAAGATAATCAAAGACTTTGTATAATCATGTGACATTTGTTGAAGATTAAAAAATCCCTATCATCAAATTTATTAACTTTTTTAGTAATTACTTATTTTGAAATAACTACAATCTCCTATTTCTATGGATTTTATCATAAACATCTATTACAAAACAATGTAAAGAATCTAAGAAGAGAATAGGTCCTTTATTAGGTATTTTATAAGATTCTAGTCTTATGGACTTTATTGTAGATAGACAAATTTGTTCTCTAAAATATCATCTTCATTAGCAATTATATTCTTCATTTTTCTTACTAAAAGATTTAAAATATGTTGTATCAATTTGCATAGGTTATGACCTTAATGAATAATTTTCTAAAAACTTAGAAATTTTAATCATAATTTGACTAGTTATTTTTCAACTAAATCTTTGATATTGGCATCTTTCAAAAAAATAATTTTTGATTGTAATAGCTAAAACAATAAATTTTTCTATTGAATTTATTTTTGAAATTATCAATAGTAAGTCTTTAATATTATCTTTTTATCCATATCAAAAAATTTTAATAAAGTTTTTATCATTCTAATCTATGTCATAAAGAAAGTCTTAGAATTTTATAACATGTAAGATTGATAATTGTAATTCTTATTATAAAGTTAAGAGTTTTGTATTTACTATCTTTTTTTATCACTTTTTCTAAATGTAGCCATAAATCCATTTAAATAAGAATTTAGATCATATAGGAATTATAAATCTTTTTCCATTAAAGTTAAAAATAAAAAATATATGCCTATAAATTCAACTTCAATAAATTCATTAAAATATAAAAGAAGACGTAATCTTAAATAAAATTTGACTTATTATAAAAATTTTCAAAATTTTGATCTTGCTCTATCAAACTTCTTTGACATATTAATCTTTGCCTCTTTTATGCTTATAGTAGCAACATTTCTTGGATTTAGATGTGAGATTGATCTACTCACTTCTTTTAATTACACAACCTCTTCATGTTGATATTGGCCTTCATTTTTGAATTCTTCTATACGTACAAAAATAATAAATTTATGGTTGATATTGATAATACATGAAATTTCTATCTTAAGAGTATTGACAAGTTCTTAAAGATTTGCAATTGTTACAAATCTATTCTCACTTCTATCAAATATAGCATGTATAATTTTTCTTTCAATTCTATAATAGACAATTTTATTAAATCTACAAGTCAAATTAGAAGAAAATATTCTACAACTTCTAATATAAAATTAAAAAATTACACAAAAAATGACAGATTACTCTCTTTAAGGAAAGAATCAATATTAAAAATAAAATAAAATAAACTAAATGTTAGCTTAAAGATAAGTATTTTGTACACTTTAAAGTAAAAAAAAGAAAGTAGAATAATCTATTTATTTTTTTAAAAAACAAGAATAGTGAATTACTACTATTTTTAAATTATTAAAAATATAAATTTCAAAGAATCAAAGGGTCAATATAATCTTGTGCCACTAGAAAAGAATACATGATTACTCAAAGATGATATAATATTAAGACTAGAATGGCTATTTCTAAAGACAAGATTGGAGAATCTTGAAACAAGAAAACAAAAAATAAATAAAAAAGTGTTGAAAAAAGTAAAGATGACTTTATTCTTGTCTCCATATATATTTTTTAATTAAGAGCTATGTAGCAACATTCTATAGAACCTCAAATATGTATCCAACTTGAAAAATACATGTCTAATTTGCAAGACAAATTTCTTATGTGCACACCACATGGCCAACTTATACCACAAGTCTCCAATATGTTGGCAAAGTTTTCAACCTATCAATAATCTATAAGCTTTTATAAAGTAAAATCAATATCTATAAAGTTTATAAAAAGCTCTTTTATAAGATATTATCAAATTTATCTACTTTTACTTAATTATTCTTGTATAGATAATTATAAGTATTAATTATATTTTTAATACTTATCTACTTCTTAAAATTTATCTTCACTTGATTTTCATCTACAAAATAAATTTTATAATTATTTTAATAATATTTTAGAATATACTTTGAAATTTTAAAAGAATCAAGACTAGCACCACTATTTTGATTTTAGACAATTCTAAGAGCAAAGTTTTAGTTTAAAGATTGAAAAGTAAATAATTTAATTTTAAATTTGTATAATTATTAAATTAAATTATTCTAAATAAATTCTTTAATTATTATTTTTTAAATAAATATATTTAAAATAATATTTTTGATAAATATAGTAATTTCTTCTATCTTTTTATAAGCTTTTCTTTCTAATTATTAAATATAATTTGATTTTACTTGCTTCCTATAAACATCATAATAATTATATTATTGGTATAATTTTTTGATTTTTTTTTATAATTTTTTAATCTATAATAAATATTTTAATTTCTTTTTAAGAGTAATAATCATATAAAAATTCTTGTAAAGCTTAACAATAATAAATCACCTAGAATATACTTAGCATGATGGAAATAGCTTTAATAATAATAAATATTAAAAATAGCAAAAATTTCTTATTCTTCATTTAAATTAATAGTCATATTCATCTTTGTATATTATCTTGATTGTACGTCTTGTATCAATGTCACAAGGGCAATACAAAAGAGACTCTTAATGCAATCTATATAGGTTATCATCTTTGATATAATGTTCCTTCCTTGTATTTATTTTTTAGACCAATCTTTCTTATTAAAGAATAAAGAAGTAAATAAAATTCACAATCATTCCTTGATTAATTTTATCTACTTTGCAACATGTATATAATTGTTTTATCACTTTGTAATATAGTTAAGTTTGCACCAACAATGGATAAATGATAGCAACAAACTAAATTCTAAACTCAACTTAAACAATGCTATTGAATAGTCTATTTTTTCTATTTATTTAAAAAAATATAATTCTTAAATTTAATAATGCTCAATATGTATATAAAAATTAATATTTTATGATTTCTTATAAATATCATACATATAATTTCTTAATATTTGTACTTTTATACAAGTATCTATAACCTATATTTTTATGTTTTAAATTATTTGTTACAAAACATTATATGTTTATATCTTAAATTTTAAATTTTAAAAATAAATTAAGTCTAATTCAACTATCTATGTTAATTATGAAAATCCTGAAATTCTAACTCTTAAGTATTATAAAGCTTAATTTATAAATAATCAACAAATCAATTATTTCTTATTTCTTATTTTATAGATTTAAAATTAATTTTGTTTTATATATTATTTATATTATTTATATTAAAAATATTCTGCTAATCAAAAAAATCATCCTACTAAACTATTAGAAATGATAAGTGATAAAATTATATTATGTCATTTATAGATAATAGGTATAAAAACAAATTCTTATATTAATTTATAAAATTAAATATTTGATAACAAAACATTATATATATACATAGTGGTTTAAATAAAAATCGATATTATTGATTCTCTAATATGAACTTTAAAACATTAAATTATAATTAAAAAAACAAAAAAACAACAACTATAACAAAAATAAAAATAAATTCACAATTTAATTATATACAACAAAATTCTAATGTAAAATTCATATAATGGTTTCATATTGATTAATATAATTAACATTAATTTGTAGAGATTAAACTAAATTATATTGTTATTTATAATATGAAGCAAAAAAATATTACATCATTATTTATAAATAAAAATAGTTTTTTAACAATAAAATAAATAAGAATTTCCAATACCTCAAAAGTAAATTAAAATTCAACTATGTAGTTTTTTTTTTAAAAAAATAAGAAATTATAATAATAGAAAAAATAAAATTAAAAGATATACAAAGATTTACAAACTAAGCAAAGTAATAATAATAAATAAATAAATAGTATACCATTTAATCGTCCTTAGTATAGAGGTCTAAAAAACTACCAAGAAAGAACAACCAACATCAAATTGTCAATCTCATGCTAATAAATCCAAATCTTTGTGACAAAAATTCCATGCATTTCAGATTATATAAAAGAAACTGAACTCATATTGAAATTTTATAAAAATTGACTTACAGACAAATTCATAAAATATTGATGTCATGCAAACAACAAATGAAAAAATTAGACAAGCATTCCATTACAAAAATAACTCACCATAATTGAGGTTGAAAAGAGATGTATAATCAGATGAACGGAACCACTACAATTTCACTTGCAGATTCAAATAGTAAACAAATAAGCAAAATGCTTTTGACATCTATATATTAAGATCGCTCAAGGAAACAAGTGGTAGCTCTCTTTCATTGCATGGATGGGCCTTTGTTTTCATCAAAAAGGTTCATGTTTTGTGGAGTTCACAACCTGTTTTATAGTTCATTGGAGAGTTCTACAAGGCGTTTTTTGTGGCATTTCACACTGATTTTCTTTTCCTTGGATTTATGTACTTCATACTATAATATAATCATATAAACACTGGAAAGGCAAATACATCAAGGAAGGCTCAACATGTGTTTAAGTTTTGTATTTTGAGTAAGAGCAATGTGTTCTGTGTATTTCAAATATTGGTTTCAAACTTTGGTGTTTTGTCGAATTTATGAATTACTAATTATCATCATTGTGCTTTGCATTTGGAATTTCAAAAAAAAATCATCATGGATTAACAACACAGGTTCATCATGGATCGTGCCCCCGGGAGGTTTCTTTGTTATCCCATCAGAGGCTTACGACAAGGAAGAAGCAGCAACATAGGCTTACAATCTTCTTGCTCAAAAATATTGCTATAATTAACTTTAAGATCACTCATGTTTCTTCAAGGAGGCTGGAGTTCTAATTTTATGATATTTTATGATATTTGCTGAAATATTGTGATAAAATATTGCTCAGATATTGCTGGAATGCTGTGGTGAGTAGCAAAAAACCTAGACCTGGTTTTAGTAAGCAAACCAATGAATACTTTACGATATCAACAATGTTGATGTTGCATTGATTCAATTGTTTTTATGATATAGTGCTTTGTTTTTAAGTTTCTATTTAACTTTTTGAGTTTGTCTGTTTGTTTGTTTATTTATTCTTCTTTTTTTTTTCTTTTTTTTTTTCTTTTTTTTTTTTTAGATTTGATATTTGGATTTGTTGTTGGACTGGTGAAATGTGGGTTGGACTGAAGTTGTGTGCATAAAACTAGATTTTTAAATTTTATTATTTTCAAAAATCATTTATTATTAATAATTTTAAGATAATATTTATTCTAAGATAATATTTTATTTATTTATCATTTCATTATTTATTAAATTTTTATTATTTTTAAATTTCCATTATTTATTATTTTTATTTCTATTTTTCTATTTTTATTTATTTTTTATTTTAAAGAAGTTTTTAGAAACTAGGAATTAGAGCAAGTGTTACCTGCACATTACATGGGATCTGACATACATCTAAAACTGTCGCTGTGCCCAAAGCCACTTTTACACCACCTTTGATTTGTTGATTGCAAGGTCAAACACTCAAATTTGGGCTTTGTCTTTATTACAATTGAGGTCGAGTTTTATTGTGGGTTGGATATTTTGGGCCATCTTACTCCACAGCAACCAAAATTTGAGCAATTATTATTTTTTAGTACTCTAAAGTGTAGGCATGAAGACTAAAAAGGGAAAATGACAACTTTTTATAAACTACCATAAATAGAAGAATTTCGTATTTGACTTTTTTGATCCTGCATTACACGCATTTCACATCCTTTAGCTATTAGATTTCTCTCTTCTATTATAAAAAGCTAGGATATCATTATTAAACATAGGTTTACAGAGGGATTTCAAAATCATTTTATCATTTCAATGGTTCTTATCTTTAGAAATAATTTTTTTATAGTATTTATCTTTAAAATTATATTTATAATTTTTATAGTTTTTATATTATATTTATTATATTACATTTCATATTATATCTTCATTGTAAACAAAATTCTTGAACAACAAAGTTTTATTGGAGTTATAGGAGTATTTTCAACTACAGCAAGAATTGTTGTATGAAATTTAAATTGTAGGAATTTCATTTCTTGCTCTTAAATGAAATTTCTTATATTCAATTTTATGTATATATATATATATATATATATATCTATTTATATATATAAATAAAATAAATAAATAATGATATACTTTTTAATAAAGAAGTAAATATTTATTATTTTATTTATTTATTTTGATTTGTACAATGAAATATTTTGAAAAAATTAAACTTTTTGTTATAGCAAGTTGTTGTAAAAATATGTATAATTGTAATTTGTAAGGATGAATAGAATATTTTTATTAAAGTATTGTGGCATTATAATTTGATTAATTAAGTTGTATGTGCTCATTTTTATTTTACATGTACTATGAAATTTTGCTAAAATAATTGAGTAAGAAAGTTTTATTGAAATTTTATGGAGGTACAATTTTGATACTTACAAGCTTACTTCAATTGTCTGGTAGAACCTATACCATTGTGAATGGTCTAGCTTTAACAATGAATCAAAGAGCAATTGTTCAATGATGATATAAGGAATGTGAGAGAATATAAAGAGAATCTGAGATAATTACAATTGTTGAAACCATATATAATCTAAGAGAATTGAATATTTTGTATCCTCATTGTAATGCATTGCATTGATTTGATGAATATTTAGTCTAGTTGCCAAAGAAATTGCCATTATTTGAACAATGTTGTCGTGAAGGAAAAGTTTCTCTACCATCTCTACTTTCTCCGCTTTTTACTTTTGAGATGCTAATTTGAGGACCAAGATGCAAGATGAAAGGAATTTCAAGAAAATATTTATCAATACAATGTTGCACATGCGTCTTTAGATACAAATATTAATTGATCTCTGCTTTAGAAAAATGCTCCATATAATTTTAAAATAAATAGAGAGTTGCACCATTTAGCAGGAGTGTTGTTACCAAAAGAAAGTATTAACCTAAGTTATGGACAACTTTATATCTATAATGCATCATTTGTACAAGATATAAGAATGAGTTATAATTGTCAATTATTGAGCCAAACTATGAAAAAAAATTAGAGAAGTTTCGACGAAGAATAATCCATTTATTAGATTATATAAATAAATACATGAAATACTATCTCAAGTATAAATTAAAGGAGTAGTAGAAATAAATCTTGCTATTTTTTTACACTTTATGATTGAAAACGATAAAGATTGATATAATCTTTCCACCACTTTTGAAGAAATTGCTATTATATTTCCTAGAGATGGATCAGAGCATAATGCACTTTGTAATATTATTATTTGCCTATATAATAATGGCTATTAAAAAAGATTCATGAGGCTCATCTTGCTTATTTGCTCTTTTATTACATTTTCTTTTTTTCACATGAAATCTTTAGATGGCATCTTGACCTAAGGATGTAAAATATAATGATGGATATTGTTGAAGAAAGAGAAGGTGCTCGACAAGAAGATTAGAGAAGCAACAATCTTACATAAATGGATTATTTTGTTTATCAACTTTTTTTAAGATCTACCGATTATTCTATAAATTTTTTTCAAAGAAAGCTATTACAAGAATTTATGGTTGACGGATAGACAGTAACTAAAGAATCAGGTTTGCAATATCTAAGTTACAATCAAAGAAATCTATCTGCTGATTTACACCAAGGATTAGTGAATGTTGTTATAACACATCAAAGTATTGGGCATGAAGAAGGACAATATGAATAGAATAATTTAGGATGTAGGATCTTACTTCTTTAATCAGATATTGAAAGTACAAAATATATGATAGAAATATTTTAAGATTTTTGTCACAAACATATACATTTACCTCAATAGTTACTTATATAATTAAGTAGAAGTAGATAAATATAGAATAATTTCATAAAGTCTTCTAGAGAAGCTTTCTAGAAGCTTCATAGGCATAGTTTTGACTTTAGATGTGTTTGTAGGTTAGAAACTTGGCCAAAAAGATAACCATGTATTGATAGCTTGTGGAACAAGTTATTTCTATATAGTAGCTTATGGAACAAGCCAATTACGTGGTACATATATAGATAACTTGCCTTGCAAGATAAAACATGTGGCTAACAAAGTCAACACATGTTGGAGGTTCTATAGGACATCGCCACGTAGCTCTTAGTTAGATAATATATTTGGAAGCAAGAGTGAAGCCTTCTTCACTCTTGTCAATGCCTTTCTAGTCTTAGTCTTGTTTCAAGACTTTCTAATCTTCTTATTTTTGGCAATAGCCATTCTAGTTAATATTACATCACCTTTTGGGTGACTTTTTAGTTCTCTTCAATGATAGAAGAGTGTATTGAGGATTTTCTTTCTATGAGATTCATATCCTTGATAGTTTGACAAGAGTGCTAACATATTGTTTTTATCTTGTTTGAGAAGTGAGTAGATTATTCCACTTTTATTGTTGTATTTTGAAGGTTGCAAACTACCCACCTTTAAACAAAAAATCTTATTTTCTAACACTAATCTTTTCCTTAAAGAGAGTGGATTACCTCTCTTTATAGGATTTATTTTTAGAGGTTGCAGATTACCCTCTTCTAATTTAACTTTTGAATTCGTTTGATTTGTCTATGGAAGGAAAGATTATAGATGCTACTCACAATAGAAGTGAGAATAGATTTGCAACTATGGCAGATCTTTATGAGCTTGTCAACATTCTAAGAGATGAAATCTTATGTATTTCCAATAAAAGTCATGGAAGTACTATACCTATGCCTATAGAAGAAGTTCGGAGTTTGTGGCAAGAAGTTGTGCAGTTGAAAGAAGCAAGTAGATGAACATTACAACCAAATTCAGGGAGTTTTGCTTCTACAAGTATGACAAGGACAAGGACTAGTATGCTTGAGAAGTTTGATTGAACAAGATCAAAATTTCAAGGATTTTAGCAACAAATTAAGCTCTATCTAAGGTTGCACCTTTTCTAATATCTTGATGGATTTACCTAAGTCAAATTCATAGGTGCACTACTATCAGAAAGTGCTCTCTCTTGATTTGCACCTTTAATGGAAAAAGATTCACGACTCCTTTATAATTTGAATTCATTCTTAAAAGTGTTTACGACCACATTTGGAGAAAGTGATCGAAAATGAGTAGCAAAGACCAAGCTTTTATCTTTATGACAAGGATCACAATCAACCACTATATATGTTGCCGAATTCCAAAACCTTAATTGCAACGTGGACTAGAACGACAAAGTACTTATCAATCAATTTTGATATAGGTTGAAGGATGGCATCAAAGATTTGTTATTAACAATGTCAAAAGTAGAATCTTTGAAAAAATTTACTACTCAAGTCATTGCATGCAACAATCATTTATTTAATAGGCATCAAGAATAAAGATTTGGTTGGAGAGGAATAAGTCAAGTACTGGCAACAACTCCCAAGTTTTTTGAAATGTATTTGTCAAAATTGGAATCAATGCAAATTGATATGATACATTTTAAATCTTTTACAAAGTAGGAAATGATTCAACGTTGTCAAGAAGAGTTGTGTTAATTTTGTGAGAAGTTAAGCACACTACTCAACATTATTCAAAGAAGCAACACAATTACAAAATGAGGAGCACAATTACCAAAGAAGATAATGTGTCGGAAAACGAGTTTCTCTAGCTACAATAGGGGCCGTGCGGCTGGAATCATGTGCAACACCTAATAAAGGCCCTATCTTTTTTTCAAATCCTTCACCTTATTTTATAATAGAAGTATATTTAGGACCTAATAATCACAAAGTCTTTGCCTTGTTAGAGTCAAGAGTCTTAGCATGTTTTATAGACAAAGATTTTGTCAAAAATCAAAAAATATTTTTAGTGAAGAAAGTTAAATCTGTACATGTAGAAGTCATAAATAGTCATTTGTTGTCTTCTAAAAATATTACCCATGAAACTATTCCTTTAGATGTAGCAATTACAGATCATAACAATGTAATAGTATTTAATATAATAAAATCTCCCTCTAATCCAATTATTTTAGGATTATCATGGCTGAAAAAATATAACCCTCAAATAGATTGGATTTCTTGTAACCTTAACTTTTCTAATAGTATAATCTAAGATCGCATTACTAAAATAGAAGTACATAAGTCCAATACATCTAAACCTTTATTAGTATGTACAAAAGCTTTCATGCATGCTACAAAAGAAGGATCATCTTTTGCTATATATGCGACATCCATTTCTAATGGTAAAACAACATTAAGTGGTATTCCTAAGCAATATCAAGAATTCCAAGACGTTTTTTTAAAAAAAAAAATGTAGATATTCTTCCCAAGCATCGACTTTATGATTGTTCAATTGATCTACAAGAAGGACCTCAACCACCATTCGGACCAATCTATAGCTTATTGCAGAATGAGTTGGCTGCATTAAAGGAGTACATTCATGAGAATTTGGCAAAGAACTTCATATGCAATTCTAAATCTCCAGTCGGAACTCCTATCTTATTTGTGAAGAAGAAAGATGGATCTCTAAGAATGTGTGTGGATTATCGAGGACTCAACAAGATCATCATTAAAAATAGGTATCCTTTGCCTTTGATTTTAGGATTTCTTGATCAACTCAATGAAACAAAGATCTATACCAAAATAAATCTATGATGAGCATACAATTTAGTTTTTATCAAAGAGAGAGATGAATGGAAGACTGCTTTTTGAATTAGGCATGGATATTTTGAATATAATGTCATGCCTTTTGGACTCACAAGTGCACCAGCCACTTTTCAACATCTTATGAATGATGTTTTTCGTGAGTTTTTAGATGATTTTGTTGTTTGCTATTTAGATGACATTCTAATCTACTCTAAGAATATAGAAGAATATGAGCTTCATGTTTGTCGCATGTTACAGAAATTTAGAGATGTAGGATTATATGCCAAATTGAAAAAGTGAGTATTCCATACTACTCAAGTTGACTTTTTAGGGTATATCATTTCTAACGAAGGCCTTATGATGGATCCCAAGAAGGTTCAAACTATCATAGATTGAAAGATTCCAAGAATAGTAGAAAATGTGCAATGCATTTTGAGCTTTGCTAATTACTATCCAATCTTCATCAAGAGTTTTTCTCAAGTTGTAGCTCCACTTATATGTTTGACTTGTAAAAACAAAACTTGAGTGGAATAAAGAAGTAAAAGCATCATTTGATGCTTTAAAGAAGGAATTTATTTTTGCACCAATCTTATATTGGGTTGACTTCTTCAAGGCATTTTTAATGGAAATAAATGCGTCAGATTTTGCTATAGGTGCCGTGTTGTCATAAATGGGAACAGATGACAAATTTCATCCAATAGCTTTCAATTGGAGGAAATTTTCAGCAGTTGAGATTAATTATGAGATCCATGACAAAGAGCTTCTTACAATTGTGGATTCATTTCAAGAATGGCATCATTATTTAGAAGGCACCTCAAGTCCGGTTACCGTATATATAGACCATAAGAAACTCAAGTATTGCATATCAGTACGTATCTTGAATTATTGTCAAGCTCGTTGGAGCATGTCGTTATTTAGATTCAATTTCAAGATCATTTATTGACTCAAAAAAAAAAAAAAAAAAATGTCTATTGGACGCTCTTTCTAGACGTTCTTATCTTACACCAAAAGAAAGAGATGCATCTTTTGATCAACAAAGATCAATTCTCTTGAAGCCCGAGCATTTTCATCTTTGAGCTATAAAATCAACATTGACTGTTGATTTAATATTTATGAAGCAAATTCAATCATGCATGCCATCTGATTTTTTTGTTCAAGATATCAAGGATACTTCCTCTAAGTTCCATAATACTTCCAAGTTTGAATTCAAGAATAATCTATTATATTTCGAAGGATGCCTATATATTCCAGAATGTGAAGCTTGATTATATATTCTTCAAGTTCATTATGACTTTCTAGCAGTAGGACATTTTGGATACAATAGAACTTTGGAATTAATATCCAGAGATTTTTGGTGACCAAAAATGTAGAAGGTAGTCAAAGATTTTGTACAATCTTATGATATTTTCTCAAGATCAAAAACTCCTCATCATTGACCTTATAGACTTCTTCAGTTGTTACCCATTCTAGAATAATCCTTGTCTTCTGTTTATATGGATTTTTTTATGGATCTTCTAATCTCATGTTCTTATGATTTTATATTTGTGATACTAGATCGTTTTACCAAGATGGCATATTTTATACCATGTATAAAATCTATCTCAGGTGAAGAAATAGCTAAGCTTTTCATTGACAATATCTATCACTATCATGGATTGTCAAAGAATATTATATGAGATAGGGATACTCAGTTTGTATCAAGATTTTGGAGAACCCTATTTAAAATTCTAAAGGTGGATATAAAGCTTTCTTCAGCTTTTCATCTTCAAACTGATAGACAAATAGAACAAATAAATCAAGTTTTAAAGCAATATTTGAGATGTACCATCAACTATCATCAAGATGATTGGACAACTCTTTTACCATTGGCAAAATTTGCATACAATAATTTGGTACATTCTTCTACTCAACAAACACCTTTCTTTATCAATTATAGTTATCATCCACGTCTTGATACTTTTGACTTTTCAAAAGTTGATAATCTTATAGTAGAAGATTTAGCAAATTGCTTGTCAGAGCTACATACAACAATGAAGATACAATTAAAAGAAGCTCAAGAACAACAAAAGACCAATACAAATGCTTATTGCAAGGAGCAACCATAATATAATATTAGTGACAAGATATGGTTACTTCATTGTAATATGAAGACTACATGTCCTTGTGAAAAATTAGATTATCGTAGGCTGGGACCTTTTCCTCTTTGTGAACAAATTAATCCTATTGCCTATCGATTATATTTATTAGAGTCTATGAAGATCCACCTTATATTTCACATGTCTCTTTTGGAGCCGTATAAGATAGTGAATATCTTGGCAAGAAGACAAATGCCACCTCTTCCTATAGAAGTGGATAACAACCAAGAGTTTGAGGTAGAAGAAGTCTTAGACTCAAAGTGGCACTGAAATAGGTTGGAATATCTTATTCATTGGCGTGGATATGATATTAGTGAACGGACATAGGAGCCATCAAAGAATCTTGTAAATACAGCAAAAAAAGTTGAAGTCTTTCATCAACGACATCCATCAAAATCAAGATGAAGAATAGCAAACCTTTGCTATAAAAGAAACAAGATCAAAGGAAAATAACATTCTACCTTCTATCTTTCATTGTAACTTCTGTATATTTGTGATGAGATGGAACACCAACAACTAGTAAATTTAATTCAAGAGCTTTCATTTACGGACTTACCAAACAAGATATTGTGATTGTCACAACCTTCAAGATGACAGAATCGAGATGAAGATCCTCAAGAACGACATGTCCTTCTTCAAACAGATGGCGAGATACAACGTATTTGGTATCACGACTTTGGAAGAGAATTCCAATATTTAATGATTTTATTAGAGGTAAGAATAACTCCTAATGGTATTCCAAATATTTTATTTGAAAGAAGTTACAAAGGCCTCAACAATGACCAAATAACAGGGTGGTCTTCTTGCCTTGGTATGGGACACTATAGATGGTTGAGAGGACCTATCAACCATCTTCAAAGAGAGCAAAGATCGGAGTATGTAGCAAATACAATTCACCGCATCTTTGACTTCCTCAACATATGAAGACTGCTCCTTGTGAAACTCGTACCTAAAAAGGGAGGTAATGTTATGGACATATATATTTATCTCAATAGTTACTTATATGATCAAGTAGAAGTAGGTAAATATAGAATAATTTTATAAAGTCTTCTAGAGAAGCTTTTTAGAAGCTTTATAGGCACAATTTTGACTCTAGATGTGTTTGTAGGTTAGAAACTTGGCCAAAAAGCTAACCATGTATTGATAGCTTGTGGAACAAGTTATTTCCATGTAGTAGCTTGTGGAACAAGTCAACTACGTGGCACATATATAGATAACTTACCTTGCAAGATAAGACATGTGGCTAGCAAAGTCAACACATGTTGGAGGTCCTATAGGACATCGCCACATAGCTCTTAGTTAGATAGTATATTTGGAAGCAAGAGTGAAGCCTTTTTCACTCTTGTCAATGCCTTTCTAGTTTTAGTCTTGTTTCAAGACTTTCTAATCTTCTTATTTTTAACAATAGTCATTCTAGTTAATATTACATCACCTTTTGGATGACTTTTTAGTTCTCTTCAGTGATAGAAGAATGTATTGAGGATTCTCTTTCTATGAGATTCATATCCTTGATAATTCTATAGCAATTACAAGGTTTTATCAATATCTTGATATTTTTATGATAGTGACAGCAAATCTAAGATGGTCCAAAATCCAAAATGAATTGCTTCAAGGACAATGAGCAAGTAATTGGCCAGATTTGATTATACTTGTGTTTGAGCTCAAGAGATGTGTAATTATAAAAGATGTAAAGAAAGAAGTTGTCTTTGATCACGTTTTTGTACATATTTATACTATTGAATTTCAAAAGAGATGTCTACTTTATATGCACATCTTGATTTTTTTTGAATAGAGAAACCAAGATTAGATGTGTTAGAGATATGGATTGTATAGTTTGTATAGAGTTTTTAGATAAAGACAACAATTGAGAGTTATTTGAAGTTATTCTACAGTGTATCATCACATGGTCTATATGGAATGTAAAATCCTCAAGCACCTTATATGAAAGACGGTCATTGTATAAAGAAGTATCCAAAGGTATTTATAGAAGAAACAACACTGTATGCCAATAGAAATCTTCAATATTAATGAAAAAATAATAGAAGAATGTTTGAAGTTCAAAGAATGGCTATTCATGATAAAGATGTTCTATTTTGTCTAAAACTATCTTGAAAGTACAATTGTCATATTAATGTTCAAATATATATATATATATATATATATATATATATATTTATTTGTGCCATCAAGTATATTGACAAATACATCTATAAAGGCCATAATTGTACTACAATGTAATTTGAAAACCAACAAGATGAGATCAAATAATATTTGGATGCAAGTTACATTAGAGCTTCAAACATCACTTGGAGACTTTTTTGCATGCAGATCCATGAAGAAATGCCAAATATTATTTTTTTGGTCATTTGTCTTCTAGAAATGCATCAAGTGGTATATGATCCAAATGATGAGATAGCTAGAATTTAAGAATGTGTTGAAAGACAAAGACAATATTAATTTTATTTTTTGAAATGTGTGTAATAATTGCAGTGGCAAGACAATATACATATCAATAATTTCTAAATTATTTTATTTGACATAAGGCTAGAACGATGTGAACATTAAAAAAATATAATTTTTTTATTAAAAGATTATATTTTATAAATCCTACAATGAAAGAAAGATATTATTTGAGGCTTTTATTAATCTACATTAAGGATCCACAATCATTTGAGCATTTAAAGATTATTCATGGAATTTCTCATCCAATATTTAAAAGTGCATGTGCAGCTTTAAGATTGGATATCAATTGAGGATATTATTTGTTAATTTGCTATTATACAAAAATTTGCTAAATCCATTAAATCTATATTAAAGATTTTAGAAAACCATCTTGAATGATCTCAATGCCCATTTTCAAAGAGAATATGGAATTAGCAATCGAATAGAAGAGCAGATTAAAGATTTTGGGCTTTTCTTACTAGATAGGATTTTATAAGATTTTGATAGAACGCTTATACAATTTCTTCCAATGCCATTACCAAGAAACAATTGAAATGCAATAATTAATAAAAAATCAATTTATTATTGAAAAAAGAGCATAGAATATTCAACAATTAGAAGCAAATTTAGAGCAGTATGTTATATAAATAAATCTTGAACAAAAAAAGGCATATGATGATATTATGGCTTTTATAATAGAACAACATGGATTCATGTTTTTTCTAAATGGACCTGCATGAATTGGTAAGATATTTATCTACAATACTTTCATAATTAAAGTTTATTTGATACAAAAGATTTTTATATGTGTTATATAATGAAGAATAGCTACATTATTACTTGAGGGAGGAAGAACCATTCATTCTATGTTCAAGATTCTACTAGATCGTAACAAAGATTTGTTTTATTCAATTATCAAGAATTTTGACCATATTGATTTTTTTTGCCAAACTTTGCTTATTATTTGGGATGAACTTCCAATGCGACATCATTATTGTCTTGATGGAGTTGATTGTTCCTTTAGAAAAATTTGAGATATTGATTGCCTATTTCAGAGAGCAACAATAATTTTTGGTATAAACTTTTGCTAAATTTTGCTAATAATTGTAAAAAGAACTCAAGAAGAAATTATAGTAGCATCTTTTTGATGTTCAATACTTTGGCCTCAAATAAAAATCCATATATTAAAAGAAAATATGAAGTTGAATTCAAGAGTACTTCAAGCAAATATTGAGTTTGCCAATTAGCTTCTTCAAGTATAGAATGCAAACACACATTGTATATATAGATGTTAGTACATTTGAATTTTTTATAGTTGCATTATTATTGACTAATATTTCTATTTGCCACTTGCAAAATTAGAAATAGTACAAATTTATTCCCCAATAATATAGTTAAGCTTCCTAATCACATGATTGTTGATCAAAAATTAATGTCTTTAGTAGATATTTTTTATCTAAGGCTCGTAATAGACAATATAGCAAATGATGCCTTCTTTAGAGATAGAATCATTTTATCCATACCCAATGATGATGTAGAAGATATTAATGAGAAGATTATGACTATATTTTCCAAAAAAGAACAAGAATATTTAAGTGCTGATGAAATTGTTGTTGAAGATGATATTGACAATAATAATATTTATCTAGTTGAATTCATTAAGTCACTTAATTCATCTGGAATATCGAAATCAAGGCTTTGTCTTAAGATTGAAACTTTGGTGATGCTACTAAGAAATATTGCTCCTCGCCAAGGACTTTGCAATGGAATCCAATTGGTAATTACATGACTATGGATCGAGTTCTTGAAGCAAGAATTCTTGAAGAAAAACTTATTGGAAACTTAGTGTTTATTTTGCGGATTATATTAACTTATACAACAAAAGAACTTCTATTTATTCTAAAGAAAAAGTAATTTTCAATCCTTCTTGCATTGCAATAACAATAAATAAATCCCAAAGATAATCAATGAAACATGTTGGTTTGCATCTACAATAAACTATTTTTTTCTATGGTCAATTTTATATATCACTCTTTCAATACATTTCCTCCCATTATATCAAGATTCTTCTTCTTAGAAATGACAATTTAAACTCCACATTGAATATTTTTTTTCTAGAAGTTTTAATTAAATAAATATGAGTAATTTATTTTTTGTATTTCATATTTTAATTTATTTTTTTATTGACTTTAATACATCTTTGAATTTCTAAATATATATTTTTAATGTAATTTAATGTTTTTTTTTTACATTTTTACAAGTAATTCTTTGAACTAAATTATCTACTTTTTTTGTATATTTCTTTACTTATCCTACTTCATACATGAAAGCTCCATTATGTATTTTATTTCTTTCTATTTGTATTGTATTGTATTTGAATTTGAAAAATATTCTTTTGCTCACAAAAATAAAAATAGCTTCATTTGATTCAAACTTTCAGTGACAACTAGACGAGTTCATCTAGTATCAAAGTAAGTTATCACATGATACCTTTAGCACCACAATTCAGATTCTACTATTTGCCTTCTCATTGAAAACCTTACGCATATGAGTAATTCTAACTACGTTGAAACCAATATGACTATCCGATCTGAAATAAAACATACCGATGTGGTTTTAAGTGAATACCAATGCATATAAATAACATGAATTCCATGAAAACATGAAGTGAAAAATCAAAATGTATTAAGAATCTGGACACTGTAAGTGGCTGCAGGGCTCAAGCACCTTGATTGTGTTCCAACCTCTCTTTCCATTTGATGATTGCACACCGAAACTTCAAACTAGATGATTATCAAGTCAATGAGTTAGAGTGTACAAGACACTTTCCCACAAGCTTTGACCCAAAGCAACGACACGCTTTGAGACACCTCTGTCATCACGAAGAACGAGAAGCACCCGCTGAGCCACACAAGCGCTGGTCCTTACTTGCTAGAGATCACAATATGAGTACATTTAGGGTTTAGCATTTGATGTCAAATCGGATCCTAATAAAGGTATTTGATTGTTGACTGCACAGGAATCAACAACGGATGTTATTTCCAGCGATCGATCACCACATGACCTGCAGGAAGAAAATTCTGCAGAGAAGCAGCTGTTCTGTCTGGACTAGATGATTTGCCTTCCCCGGCACTTCCACAAGTTGTCTCATGCCACAACATCCTGCAAAAAACACTTTCTCAAACAAACTTGAGACTCAGAATTTAAGCCTACCTACAGCGTCATCACCAAGAGCAACTGATGTTTAAAAATAAATAAAAATAAAAATCACGAGGGCAATAGAAGCCAATCCGCAAACACATAGCTACCACTTCGAAAGAGAATTCTCCAGGGCGCTAAGGAAAAATATTATCCGCTACTCAGCATCCACTTCCAGTACGAGGAATATTAATCCATCACAGGCTCACGAAACGCTCAATCTGCTAAGCTACCAGTCTCCCACCCGAAACTTCAGACAGCACTCTTGATTAAGCACGGTTCAAACCCTAAAGGGACTCAAACTCTAATCCGAGAAACCATAGAGAATCTCACGTGTCCAGCAGGCCTTGCAATTCGGCAACAAATAAGACAACATCAAATCCAGGGAACACATACGTCGAGAAATTGCAGTCAGAATTACGGCACCAAGGGAGATGGCGAGAGAGAGCAACAACACGAGGAGACTCGTTCACACACGTAGCAGCATCAGCAGTGTGGACCCTGCCCACCTCGACGACGTGGCTGGCTTGTGCCACGCCCTTCGTCCACCTGGACTCCGATCCCCCCTCCGCTCTCGCCACGTTCTAACGTTCTCGTGAGTTCTATCGTTGATGTAATTTCGAAGAAGTTCCATCGATGCAAAAGTATCCGAAGATTCTCAACGGCTCTCAAAGTTCTCCCAACTCCCATGAACTATTTATGTACATTCACTTGTTGGGATCCCCGCTTATGGATATTTTCACACGAACCCTGTTCCAGGCAGAATCTGTCGCCTGGGAACAGGGCCCCGTTGTGGAATTCCTTGCTGTGCAATAATAATACCCTGAGTATTGTACTCCATGGGTGTTCCCAAAAGGATTCACAAACCTCGGTTCCCTCAATGGCTGTAATCCCAATCAACCTCATCACCCTTTAGCTTTCCTCATCGTTGTGATTTTCCTCCTCTTAAAAAATTATTATCTGAAATTAAACTTGTCGCACTCTAAAAACGCATAGTGATGTGGAATATCATTTCATTTTTTATTTTTTTATTTTTAGTATTGGATAGAATCTAGATATTTATTCTTTTGACATTCTGGGTTGATTCATATACTGAGTGGTTTTGTATTACTAGGACAAAGTATCTTAAGTAGAGCCTTCCTTCAACTTGAGTTGGTTTGGCATGCATTGGATGAAGATCTCATAGAGCCCTAGCTTCTAGTAGATTCTGTGTAGAAGTAGCTTCTGGAAACCCTAGGGTCTTGATACTGCCGAGTGTAACATGGAGCAATGGCGTGACTGTTCCTCATGTCAACCCTGATTCTTGAAGTGGAATCGTGAGATTGTAAAGAAATACTGTGTCACTGAATTTTTTTATTTTTAATGGTTTTAAAAAACTATGTGCATAGCAATCTAAATGGATGATGACACGTTACACAAAATATGCTTTGTCAGTTTATAAATAATTGTACGAAAGTAAAATTTTATAGCTTACGAAAATGAGTAATCTATGGTTTTGGGTTGTGGCTTACAATCGATTTAATTTGTTTCTACTTATTTGAAATTAGCTCCACTAACTTTGAAGTGAATGACATTCATCTTAATAAGCATCTAAAAAAATACACAACTAACACTGTAAAAATCTACTCAACGCATTAGACATTTGAGAACTGGTAGTTAAAAGAGCAAAAACAGAACAATACACAAATTTAGAATACAAGTCCAGGAAAGTAAACTACATGACGCAAGATTGGGCTCCTTTGTGTATGACAAATATAAACTCAGGAGAAGGAAAGATAAATAAATAAATAAATAGACATTGAAAGAATAGGATCGATTATTTTTTGGTGTCAAAGATTGAAAATGCTTTCACGTCATAGTGAAACAAAAACCACGTGGCTGAATGCAGGATGGGCTTAGGATGCTGCACTCCAGAAACAAAGCGTATGGAAATATTCCACGCGAGACTCAGAACGGGTGAGGAAAGAATAGTTGCAAAGGGTAAGTAAAATTGTCCAAGCTTCTTCATCTTCTTCCCACTTTGGACACAAAAACGCCGCTTAGACTGCACCGCATCGGTGGAATCGTAAGAAACACACCGGAAGAATGAAGCAGATGGCGTCGCCAAAGTGAAAGTGCAGGCCAGAAGCGTAATGAAGGAGGAAGGTGGGAGGTAGCAATAAAGCGGAGGACAGCGAGCGAGCGAAGGAGGGAGTGAGCGAAGTGGGAGGGGGGACAACAGAGGAGGCATCATCAGTTGCTGCTGGGGGGGTAGAACTGGGTCCAGGCTCCACTACAATCCCGGGAGCAGGCACGAGACGCATAGACTCGAGAGATCGAGGCGAGCGGGATAAGTGGAGACCGGGTTCCACGGCCAACCAGAACTGGAATAATAACATGAGAGGCGGAGAGAGGGGAGAGAGAATCAAAGCTGGAAGGGAAAGGAAAGGTAAAGGAAAAGTAGAGGAACGCGACGCGGGGCACGAAACATGGCACAAGTTTGAAGTGTGGCTAACTTGCAACTGACAACAACCAGCCAAGTTATGATCTGCCCCCCACCCCCTCTCCCCTCCCCCCTGCGAGAGAGTTAATATTAAACTCGTGCAGTAGTCTTAGTACAAGAATTTCTTCCCCTCGCTCTCGCAGTCACTCGCGGGGCTACTGTTCCTCCTCCTCCTCTTGCTCCTGGTTCCTGCTTGTCTCGAGCCCATTCTGGTTCTCGACTGAGTCTCTCTCTCTCTCTCTCTCTCTCTCTCTTACTAGTCTCTCGCACCATTACCACTCACTACCATCTTACGTCTCGCATCTCCGTAGTCAGTGTGTGTTTTTATTTTATTTTCCTGCAGACAGCGGGAGTTCTCTCTCTCTCTCCCTCTCTCTCTCTCTCTTTGCTGCTATTATTATTATTATTATTATTTTTCTCTTTGAAAGGTTGTTGCTGGTGGTGGTGCATGTGAGAGAGTTGGAGTTGGGCATTGAAGGGTAGGGGAGAGGGGGAGCGGGGTGTAGTCAAAGGCATGCTCTCATGCTCCGGCTTCCAAGGAAGGCCGGGGGAGACGGCAAGGAGGAACTTCTTGAAGGGTCGTTGTCAATATTACCATCCGGGACATTCCGAACCACGTCATCAGCACCATCTTCGTCATCGGGGGTGGGGATTGGAGCATGGCCGCTGCTGCTGCCACAGCTGTTGATGCGGTACGTTATGTTTATTCTATTGTTATTGTGCCGCCTTGGTGATCCTGTGAACTTAATATTGCGTCTGTGGAAAATGGGCAATCCTGGCAACGGTACGACTGGATTAGGAGTGTGCTGGCGATTTTGGGGAAGCGTGCGTTCGAGGTTGGCATAATTCTTTTTGGGGGCATGATATTGGTTGGAGAGCCTGTGATTGGCGGGTGGAGCTGTGAGATGTGGGGTATGTGAAATTGAGGGTGAGGAAAAGAATTCATGGAGAGTGGGGACGAGAATGCGGGGTGAGGTGCGGTGTCCGTTTATGTGCCGGATATGGTGAGTGATGTTTTTGTGGAGTAGGAAAGCTTCGTTGGACATGGTAAGGCCCCCGAATGGCCGAGGACTAGCATCTTCGGATGCCGTTTCGCGGTGCAGGTGCTAATAGCTGGAGCATGGAATGCTGGAAATAGGGTCAGTGTATCAATGTTTTTAGGTTAGATATGGTGTTCATGGAAAGCGATGGCGGTACGGAGATGATTATGAAAGTGGGAGCCTGTGTGTGCGTGTGTGTGTGTGGGGGGGGGGTGGGGTTTTGGGGAATGCAGCCAACTGGAACGGGGAGTCGGAGGGCAGTGGTGAGAAGCGAGCGCTTTATGGAGTGGCAACGAGAACTAAGCAGGTCCGTGTCTGCAGTTCGTAAGCCTGGACATACAAGTGCATTGCTTACAACTGAAAGGTAGAGTTTTGTTTTGTTTTGTTTACCTCTTCGGCTCTTCTCCTCCATCATTTAATACCGTCGTTGGTGCTTTTTGGTGTAGTACAGAGGGACGTGGGGTTTGGGGTAGGATGTAGAATGGTCCCCTGCATGTATGTATGTCATGTTCAAAGCGTTTACGTCCGTCGTCGTCCAGGTCGCGTGCTACACACGGCGGGACGATGGCATGCGAGGGTATAGGAGTTGCGGATACCATCCTTTGTAAGGTGGAAGGTTCTCTTTGAGCTCAAACGGGGGTTCATGGACATTGGTATCTTGCTGATTGCTATCATTTCGCGTGGATCGTGTTCACCTTCAACCGGGTCCTCCGTACCGTTGGTTTAACACAGGATCAAGGTTGTTGCTGAACAAGAATTGGTGCGGAACCTTTGATGGCAATGGTTCCAGGTCTAGTGCTAGGGGTTGTTGTGGTGTCGTACATAGTGCATTATTAATGGTTTGTGGGGGTTCATTGCGCTCACCGGAATTTGTGTATATCTGAAGGCAATCCAGCGACGAAGAGATTGTAAAGATGCAGAGGCTCGATGTGTCGGAGGAGATGAGAGAGAGGGAGGGAGAGAAGGAGCAAGCGGGAGCAGAGTCTCATGGAGGGGCAGATGTCACTTCCGCAACTCAACGACAGAGAGGCAAGAAAACGCAACATCAGCGACAGCGATCGGATGTGAAATTGCCTCGGAAGGATGAGGGAGGGGATAAGAAGAGCAGTGTGACGACCCTAAATGAGGTAGCAGCGGGAACAGAGGGCGATGGAGGTAGAATGAGACGATGCAAGCAACAGGTGAACCAGGCACCCGCATCCAGGCGGCCAGTATCCCAGGTGCCTAGTCAGCAGGAGTTTCCTCAGCCCATTTCTCGAAGTAGACAACGACGTGTGCCTAGGTCGTTCACTCCGCCGAAGGAAGATATGGAGAGAGGGCTACGATCCTTGACCAGGTATTGTTGAGGTGCCTTTACTTGGAATCTCTAGGCTATCTATCAGACCGCCTCTCATTCACTGAGGGTATTCGTAGTCGCTGGTAATCTTCATATTCTACGAGGTGCATGGTCTCTGAAGTTATGGTTAGCATTGAAGGGCACGGACTTGGAAATAATGCTTTTAAAATTTTTACGTGCATGCACCACAGCTGGGCACTACTTCGGAGGACTAGTTACAAGGATTTAATTTGTAGGGTACTTTCCGCTGCGTGTATGGTAGAATACTTTTCTACATTTACCAGATGGATCGTATGTGTGGAATCCCTTTGTATTTATGTTTTAGTTTATAGCAAGCGATCGTCTCTGGTATTAGGTTTCAAGTGTTATATTGTGCGGTTGAACTTCCGAAGTTCGTTTTCATGCTGAGTGGGATGATTAGAGGAGATGCTGTAGTCTACTAAATTCCTGAAAGGCAGTTAATGTCATGCGAGGGAGAAGCGACCATGTCGCGTAGCTGATGCAACGAGGCGTTGAAGTCGGGGCAAAGTAGTAGTAGCGGTGTCTCAGTTCGCTTTCCAAGTCCCTATGAGCGTGCAAATTTGGAAGTGCTGCTGTCTGTTCTAACCTGTTCGGTGTTTATAAGATCGAGGCTGGTGTGCCTTTTAGGGTCACTTGGACCGTTGAGTCAGTAGCATGCGGTAGATCTTCAGAATCTTGAGCAATCTTTTCCATGGCTGTGTTCAGAAGTGAGAGCTGTGGTGAGTGCAGGAATCGTGGAAATGAGGCTGTGCCTGCTACGATTATAGCAGCGCCAACCAACAGCAGCAAAGGAGCTACGAAGCGATCGAAGCGAGTGGCCCAGCGTTTGGCCAACGAAGAACCTGCTCCACCTCCTTTGAAATTGCCAAAGCTCCACCTTGTTCTGACACGGAAAGAAATCCAGGAGGACTGGTTGAAGATTACAGGTCACAAGTATACTGGTAAACCCAGAAAGTCTACGCTTATTCAACGGGTATGTCTTTGACCTCCAAACATATCAGCATTGCATAATCAGTGCCAGTTCTTGTTGTGTGTACCTATGCTTGTCTGACATTGCTATTGAGAGTACCAATTTGTTGGTTGCCTGTTTGGTGCGTCGTCATTCTCTCCAAGGAATGGGAAGAGGCTTGTTTCGAATTTTTCAGACATGAGTGTGGACTTTGTCGTAAATGCTATGAAGAGCATCTTAGTTCGAAGGAGTTAACTGTTATTCCTGTGCAGGGTCTGGGTTTATGTACGTCTTTGACATGTCCGTCATCCATTCGATACCTCAACGAACCCCTATGTATGTACTCATTCCCTCGACTGCCAGTAATGATTGACCATGTTCTGAGCTGTGATGCATCCCCGCTCCGACTATTCTCATTCTATGTGTTTCTCGTATTCTTAGGTTTGAAGCTATGTTCTTTGTTGTGGTAGTATGGCATTTTGCTATACTGATTACAATTTGTGTTTAGAGTGATCCAGCATCGCAGGTTCCCTGACAGCATTTGAAGGCAGCAGCGACAGGCTGCAACTGGCTTCACAGTTCCGACAACTGGCTGGTAGTTTAGCAGATTCGTCATGGGTTCATTCTTTTGCCTACCCCATCAAACCATTGTTTGAGCCTCCAGTACTTGAAAAGGAAGCATTTTGTACCATAGTATTGACTAATAGCGCATGGTGAGTATCAAAGCAGGGTAGACACTTCCTGCCATAGTGGAGTGGATCTGCCTACCATGTTGATGGTGTATCCGCTGGCGTGGCTCTGGTAGGCATGTGTAACGAAATGACGACAAGTTTCACTTGGTCTTTTCAGCAATCCTGGTCATGTGCGAGATAAAGTGTCCTGGTGGAGCTCACAATGTTGTGACGAGGTGGCTGTGTATCTATATTGTACTTCAGGATAGTTTCGGCAAGTTTGATGTCGTGGTACTCAGATACTGATATTGGCAGCGTGATACAGGAGGTCTCAGTGTCGTGGCTGTTGAATAATGTCGTCGGGATCGTAGTCAGCAAGCATCTTCTAACTCAATGAACTCGATATCTGACATTGATATCAAGATATTTGCAGTTTCTTTCTTTCTGTTGTTTATATCTTCTGAAGCCATTGGGGCCATGCACCAGAAGTATTGGGTTGGATGGATGCCTGCTTGAATGTGAAGCTTATCATGCTGTCCTCGATGCCTATGCTTCGTTGTTCACCTCAGAAATCACTTTTCATTATTTTGTACTAAGGTTGTGTCGTGTCTTGTAAATTGTACCCGCATCTTGTGCGGCACCACTCCCTAGCAGCGTGTGGCCCAGCCGGTGCCTGGTACTGGATGAAAAAAGAATTCAAATGGCTCCTCGGTCCAGGACATTTTAACAAGCCCTAACCCATTAGTCCTGTCTAACTGCTCATAAATGATTGTGTATTAATTTCTAAAACCCCGAACCCTGCTCCCCTTATACCAATACCTTAGGCGCTCCCAACAGTTGGTTGATTGTCTGAGCTGCTCACAAATTCGGAGGCAACCACCCGACATCTATATCTGTACATACTCATGGGTGACGGACGGATGAAGCGAAAAAGGTCAGAGTGCGAGCTGGATACCTGTTCTGCGAAATCGGGACAGGCTCCACAGTTGTTTATGTGGCAGTAGTAGAATGGTTCAGTTCTTTTATTTGGTTGGATCAAGCGAGACAATTCGTTGCACCTTTTCCAACCGTCTACAATTTCACTGAATTGGTAGAATGTGGTCGACCTCCGAGAAATGCTCAATGATGAATCTGATGAACTCATCATTCATCCCCTGTGAGTCGGTGAAGTCCCCCATCACCACACATGGGAGGGGTGTTGTGGAAATTCTGGTCACTGAAGCAATTAATAGCGCCTACTTAAAACATCTGGTTTTGTCGACGGCTTTCTTAACTGATAAGAATCTTCAAAATAGGAGCTGCTCCACTAGGGTACTCCCACGTATCCGGATACAATGGAGAAAACACCCGATTGAAGTGCAGGATTTCATGCCCATTCGCTGACAGGTGTTTACTGAGAGAGCCGATGATTGGATAATATGATCTGGATACACATTTATGCAAAAAACTGATTATGGGTTGCAATCGGGACATCTCCAAAGTGTTTCAGGTGTGTACGAAAGGCATGAGTAGCAACGATTCACGCCCAGTATCTACCCATTCTTATGAACACGAAACAGCAAATCACCCACCACCTCAAGCCTCAGAGTCTCCGAAGCAGCGACCTCCGTAGGGCAACCACACTTTCTTCGGCAACCCAGACCCTACCTCATCACTAATTGTTCAGAAGCGTCTTTTTGCAGCCTTTGACAAATGTTGTTCTGAAACGAATTTGTGGTCGAGGAATTCATTCTCTGAAGACACATGTGGCCCATGCGGCATAATTCCAGTTGCCGGCAAGTCGACGAAAGTCGTCAGTGGGTCCTGCGGACGAAGACCTGGGCTCGGCAGCTGGCTCCGTATCCGTGGTGATGTTTTCCGTCGACGAGCCTTGAACGAGAGCAACTGGAACAGCAGAGAGTTTGCGTGATAATCTCGTTGTTCCTATTGTCCTCGTGCTCTTTAACGCTACTTAGGAATTAGTTCAGATTGTTTAGAATTGGTGTTTGATGAGAAATTCTGTGCAGATTAAGTGACAGGAAAGTACCACTGTAAGAGAAAGATCTTATTAGTAAGCACAGAGGGGTGGGGACTGTCGAGAGATTGTAATATAGTTTTTGATGTTGTGACTGATAAATTTAACTATATCCGGCGCGCACGTTGGCAGAATCTATGCTGCTATTTTTGACGGCGAACTGTCGAGGCCACTAACGATTAGACAACTTTGCAGAGCATGTGCTTGGAGACACATTAATAACAGCCCATGAGCTTGGAACGAACGATCTATTAGGTTGTCTGCCAATCCGACTCCGCTGGCATTATGACGGAGTGCGTACTGTTTAACACAATGGACAGTAGCGTGTTGAAAGTCATTCCAATTTGTTGACTGATATAAAATTGCTTGGCTGACAAGTAGTTTTCCTACTTCTTCTTCACCCGACGATTTTGTATTAAATTGTAAGCATGAGCTTTCTACGGATAAGGCTTAACTATGGCTAAATGGCTAGGCCGGTCAGGGTCGCAGAGTATGCGCATTCTTCTCAGACGTTGGGTGAGAATCTATAGTTAGAGCAAAGCATACTTGCTTTTTAGGTCCATCGTAGGAAAAGAGGATTGCGTTGTTTTGTAAATAGAAATGTTGCATCCTGTCGGCGGATCCATCAGGTCGGAGAGGAATAGTTTTAAAGGTAGGTCCACACGACATTTTCATGAGAAAGAGGCACAGGTTAGGTGGCGACGTCAGTCCAGTAAGAGAGTGTTAATAGCATGGAGAGCACCTTAGTTACTGCTGCTACTACTCTCTTGCTCAGGTTCATAAAACTCTAGTAATGCCTAGTTGAGGCAAATTATTGTTAAAGACCCCAATCTTGGGCTTGCTGAGCATGTAATGAAATTTGGTACTGTGTGAGACACAAGATGTGGAATGGACTGGCGAAATTGCTCCTCTGAGCTACCAACAGAGTGTAGAGCAGGGAACGACGGGGCTTGTGGGTTTCACCTGGAAGAGGGTATTACTACTGAATGAGCAATCATTTTTTAGAACATCAGGAGGTATGAGTGATGATTAGGTTGTCAGATTGAAGGAGTATTGACACTGTTGTAAGTTTAAACTAGCTATAGATAAGAAGCTAGAGGACAATGGCAAAGGGCGGAAATAGTTCGAGCGCAACAATCCAATATCTGCTTCGCTCTCTGATTTTCCACTGCTACGGGCAAGAACGACGTAGTATGACGATGTGCTAGACGAACTTCAGGAATCCAAGTTTACTACGTGTGTCTTATCACAGATGAACTTAACTCGACCTTTAACATCTAAGAAGAGTGAGCATTAGCATTGTGGTGGAAAGGACGATTTAAGATTGGAAAGATCACATGAAGTGATTGAACCGGAAGTGAAAAAGGAAATGCTGATGGGCACGCCTCCTGGCCAACTTCGCACTGGACTATTTTTTGTGAATGAATTTCAGGATGCAGAATCTCTCTCCTCGCTATTATATCACTTGATCACGGCCGCAGGCTTCTTCAGTAGGTAATGCCGAATTTTTGTGTTTCTAACATTATGCAATGGTTAATGATGCTAATCAGTCGAACTCTCAAAATCATGGTTGGTGCACTCTATCTAAAGGTTGAGATGCCGCATGTTTTAAGTATATTGTGCAACACTAAATATTTGTTGCAAGCCATTGGTATATCTGCTAATTTTTGGTCAGTCTTGCGGAATGCGTCCCTCTTTAAGCTAATTTTACTTTCATAGTGATTTTTTTATTTTATTTCTAGCAAATGTTATGATGTTTTGTTTCTTGCACTGTGAAATTTTACCTCTGATGCTTTTAGTGGTAAGAGGATTATCTATCTAGCTAGCAATTGGATTAATTATATGAAAGGAAATAGAGACATCAATTAACTGGTCCTAAATTCTTTCATCGCTTGCTGCCCACTTTTCTCGTAATTATTTTTATATTTATTTTCCTGTTGAACACTGATAGGTTTTCTCTGTAATTCAAAACCGGGGTAAAGTCACAAAATTTGGTTTATTTCATCATTGAGAGTTGGAGGCATTTAATGTCATAACATGTTGTAATTTGAACCGCTCATGTGTCCAGTATTTATCATATATGTATCTTTCGTTGGGTTGAGACGGTGATCGAAGGACACATCCATGTTTGAATCAGAAAAGCTTCAGGCGAAAGGATTTATTGGTGCAAACGTTGAGATGGTGGTTTTTGACACTGGTGCTCATGCTTACAATCCACACTTCCGAAATATAAAGGCAAGTCTAGTTAATATGATGTTATCTATATATATATATATATATATATATATATTTTAAAATCGAGACTAGGCTTAACTTTGCACTGAGGGTTGGAAATTCATGATATTGTTTAAATTTACTGCATCTATACATTGAATGGCATGACAAATTCCTTTTCTTTATCATTAGGAAGTTTCACAGTACAGATTGAAGTAAACCATCTTAATAACTTGGTTTCTGAGTTATTAATATTTTGTGTAAGCGATCTAATTGAAAACATTATGATTTTTTGTTATTTCCTTTTCTAGGTAATTATGGTCAGAGCATTAATGTGCGTTTTGGTTGATGTGTGCTTCCAAGAAAAAAAAAACAAATTGAACTATCGAAGACATATTCAATGACAAGCTTGGTTATAGCACCTTAGTTGCAGGAGTAAGTTTCCACTTGAGATCCTCAGCGTCTTGGGCTTGCTCCAGGTGCTGAAGCCTTCTACTTCCTCGTCTTTACTGATGCTCCCATAATGGTATTAATTGCGATATTCCTCTAGTTCTCTTAATTATGTTAATTAAGTCACAAGGTATTGAAGTGAAGCTAGTTATACTCGCCCGCTGCTCTCGGTTCTCTTCTCATCACACTATTCCCGTGAGTCGCATTCTTCATTCTTTCACTGCCAGTTCGGGCACATTAAAATTTACAAATTCTGCTCAGTTAAAACAAAGTTGAATGTGCAAAGTTGAATGTGCTTTGCCCAAAAATGTGCTGGTCCGTCTTGGATGAACACCGATTTCAGAATATCGTCTTACTCTGTTCATCCAAAGTTAGGAAGAGGAGGGAGACTTCCATGCTAGCCATGTATAGGTACAATATATATATATATATATATATATTAATACTCATGGAAACCCGTGCTATTGGCCATGGAAAAGGTGTAAAAGTTTGCAGAATAATTGTACATCTAGTGATTTTGTGTTGTCTCACATGTGAAATCATTGAAGTTTAGGAATCTAACATGTTGGTTGTGGGCAGATCTGGTGGTAAAAAGCTGCATTTTTAGGTTATGGACGAGAGTTGGTGGAATCAAAGATATGCACAGAATGCAAGTCTTTTCCTAGAACGAGTGAGGCCTGCCCAGTAATGGATGGAGCAATTTGCTTGCTTGCCAAAGAAATTACCCAAAAGGAAAGATGGAATCTGCTCAATGCTTCCAGCATAAAACAGGCCCGAGTTGAGAGAGCGTCGCGTTCATCACGGAAGAATGTTTTTAAGCGAGGAGCTGGAATTCTAAATCTCTAAAATTTCTGTCTAAACTCCTCTTAAGATGTCCTAATTTATTTAGGTGACATTTTGAACTTAATTTCGATTTTCAGTTTGACATTGGTTCCGTCTGTACCCTCTGAGAATCGAACTTCATGCTAGCGCAGTTAGAATTGCAGTCTGATTTACCTTGTTATTTGGTTGTGAGGGACTCGGTAAGCGTGTATCTATGCTGAAACTCAATATTGTATGGTGCTTATTGCTTAGTAGAGAAAGAACACGTTATTCCTGGGGCACAGACCTCCTATGTTTTCCTTATGGAGACTTTCCTTATGACTCTCTTCTCCAAGATATCTCCGGAGGTAGCTCTCGAATATCCACATCACACAGCTCTTGCTTAAGGCTTGCATCTCAAGTAGCTAGTCTTGTTTATTGAGCTTTCAGGATTGATGGCGATAATTGGTTGCCAGCTTTGTGGTTCTACGGGTCAGAGTTTTACCATTCCGTTCAAAAACTATACACGAGTGTAATGCAATTGTCGTGAAATCTTCGTAGTATTTCTCCAGATATATCTTCTTTTTTTTTAATGTGTGTACTGTATGCTTTTAGTTCGTTCATCGAGGAAATTGAACCTCAAAAATGATAATTCTTGAAATGACAGAAGCAGGTGGGATTACCAATCCTTGGAGCAATGCATGCGAGAAGATGACGCATGGCCGGATTACGGTGACTTCAATTGTTTGGACTAGCCATATGGTGAGCAGCTGCTACTGGCTACGAAAAGAAGCTCTTAGATTTAACAAGTCATAAAAATTTAAGATCTCGTCGTTCTCCCTGCCGTTAATGAGTTGGGTTCACTTCTAGGCAGACATGTGGATTTTAGTCCTGACTCTCCTGTTCTGTTAAAATCCACTATGATTCTTCTGTAGCAGTGCATGGCTCGGAGGGCTACATTCTGACAATTCTACTGGACTAGTATTAGATTGTACTGCTTGCCTCTGAAGGCAAGGCAGGACACTTCCATTGCTTGTGTTGTGGGAATGTTGCATGGATGCATGTGCTTGTGATGGTTCAGTTTTGTCCAAGTTAAATCCTATTGAGCAACTCTTGTGATGTCCTCCTTGTTGGGCTAAAATAAGAAAGAAAAAAAATCCTATTTTGTCTCCTTTCTTGGTAGAACCTATCCATTCTTAACCTGTAAAGTATGATCTTGATGTAGAGAGGACTATTACAGGAAGTAGGGCTAGTCAATAGACTGTTTCTTAAAAAAATCCTTCCTACATGAGTCTTGTGTTATTGAAGAATAGTTCTAGATTAGATCCTTTTCTACCATTTTTTGTAAATATTTTCTTACTTTGAGATGTTATATGAAATTTAACCTTAATTGCCATAATAATTTTTTTAACCTAATTCTGTAAATAAAAAAATGCATCCCATTTCTTTTGATAAATGTAGAGGAATCACTTCTGTCTTATTACATGTTATGTTGGCAAGTCTTTCAATAGTCTTTGTAATATATATATATATATATATATATCTTGGTTCAGTACCGTTAGTTTTCAAATAGATACCTTCAATTTAAACAAGATTCTCACCAAGTATATGTAATAATCATCACTCTCAACCTTTGGTCTACTATTATTTCTTCCTTGCTTTAATTTGCTCTCACATCCTTCCTCTATATAGAAACAATAAACGGTTACTTTCCTTTACAAACACATTATTAAAAAGTATAGGTGATCCAACTATGTACTTTCAACTCAATCAACTATATATCCTTTATATTCTACCAGAAAGAAATTAATGACATTTGATTTTATTTCTGATTCCACATGTAGAAAATAAAATAATCTTCATGCTTTATTACTGTCAAAAATTTCAAAAAACATAATTGAGGTATAATTTCAATTAAGCTCTAAAAAACTCTATTTTAAGAAAAGCTATGAGAAAATTTATAAACAACAGAAAATTTATAAAAAGAGATTATATATAGCCAAAGATATTTTATGATGTCTTAAATGTTTGTCTTAAAAAATCAGATATGCCAAATATGTATTCTAAGCTAAGCACATCAAAAACCATTTCTAACATTCTAATTTGCAATATTACAAAAGTATATTGACAAAAATATTTTTTTAACCTAAAATTAAATTAAAATTTATAAATTAAAAGTTGATTAAGCTTTCAATTCTTTTTCAATTCCAACATCAAAATGTTGGATCAAGAAAGAATACATATTTATTATTATTATTATTATTATTATTTTATGCCAAAGCCTACAAAAATTAAGGTCTAAAAAGTAGGTGTACCACAAAAAAATGCTGTACTACAATCTTTATCATTTTAAATTTATGAACAAATATAACTCAATAGAAGGCTTTTCCAAAATTGTTACAATAGTTGAAATCTATATAGATAAATGAAGGTAAGAAGTTGGTTGAATTATTTTATAGAATAATAGAGGATTCAAATAATAATAATATAATCAAATTTGAATTTTTATAATTTTTTTTATAATTCAAAATTTTAAATTATAATTCAAATAATTATAAAAATTAATATTATTTTTTAAAAAGATATTACTTTAATAAAAAATCATACTCAATTTGGTCTCTTCTCTAAAAAAGAATTTTTTTCTTAACATATTTATATTTAATCTAATGCCTTTGTTTTTGAAGGTGGCAAATAGAATAAACTTCATGCAAAGAATTTAATATATTATAATTTGATAGAATGTAATAATATTTTTATAATTTTTTTTTTATAATTATTTGTACAAAAATAGAATTAATGTTTCTTACAAATAACTAAAAACATGCTAGAATTGAAAATCAATGCAAAAATTAGATAGAATATTAACGTACCATATTGTGATCTAATAGTACATATCCAAAAAATACCTAAAAAATAAGAAAATTTAAGCTTTAATGTATTTTTAATTTATATATTTTTATATATTTTAAGATTTTTTTATATACTTGAGAAGATGTGATGCAAAAGAATACCTAGATTTAATGTTAAAAAATATATTTTACAATAGTTATTATTAATAGAAGGTCAGATATGGAATAGAGAATTTTATCTCTTAATATTTGTCTCCGAACTTAGAGGTACTAAGTGAAGTGCAAAATCCTTTCTTTAAGAAATATTTCTGTTTTAAAATTAAAAATATAAATTATATATGTTCTTTTATATTATTAAAAAGATGCTCTATAATAAGAATAATTTATATTTGAATTTAGGTGGTAATAGAGGTAGCTATGATTATCTCATATGTTGTTTGCTCAATCCTACATCATATTATTTTGAAACATTGTATTTGCAATTGGATTTTTCATAGAATACTTGTCACTAAATTAAAAAAATATATTAATTTTATTTTATTTTTATTTTTATTTGAATATATATTATTTTTAAAATTTTATTTTCTCTAAAATATATTTAAAAATTAATTTTTTATTAGCTTTAGAATATAATAAGCTAATATAATCTATAATTATTTTTTAATTAATTAGAAAAATTATATGAGGATCAACAAATAACATAAATTTAATGAATTATTAATAAATGATGAAGAATTTAGGATGAAAAATAAATTTCATCACTCCTCTCTTGAGGACTACTTATTAAAATAAGAATAAGATACAATTATTAAAGATAAGTTACTAATGGTTAAAGAATAGTAAAAAAATGAAGATAATAATGTGGCAGTTAGGTTAAGAGGAATCTATGATTAAGTTAGATGGATGAAGATGATTATAGATAAAATTCAACTACAATAGATATAAATTCTTTCTATAAGTAAAAGATATTAGAAGAAAGATGTATTTCATTCTATACTTCTCTTATGTGCAATAATTTTGATTTCTACTTACTTGTATCCTAATTGTTGTATTTCTTCAATAGATGATTCTCACAGACGTACTCATGTAAGCTAGTAATTACATATACAAATAGGTGGAAGTAAGTAAAAGTAGATAAAAGTAAGTTAATTCTATAGTATTTAATATGAAAGCTTCCTAGAAGCTTCATAGATGTTGTTTTGACTTCATAGGTGTCTTTAATTGACTTTTTGGATTAGAAACGTGGTCAACAAGTTGGCCATGTGCCACACATATTGTTAGCTTGAAGATCAAGCTAACTATATGGCCCACACATAGAAAAACTTGCCTTGTAAGTCAAGGCATGTATCCTACAAAGTCAACACATATTGGAGGTTTTATAGAACGTCGCCACGAAGCCTCTAGTTAAATAGTATATATAGAGACAAGAGTGAAGCCTTCTTCACTCTTGTCAACTCCTTTCTTGCTTTCAGTCTAGTTTCAAGGATCTCTAGTTTTCTTGTCTTTTGACAATAGCCATTCCAATTTCTCTTTCAATATACATACTTGTTTATTTATATTTTGTTACCTTTCTTTGAGTGAAGGCTCACTTCTTTGAATTGCTTTTTCATCGAGTTCTTATCCTTGACAGATTGATAAGAGTATACCTACAATATCAGAGCTTTGTCTAATCTTGATTAAGAGTGGATTACCCCTTTTTCTTGATAAGATAAAAGCATATTAGAAGTTTCGGATTACCCTCTTCTAAACTAATATTGTCCTTAGTATTTTCTTTATTCTCAAGTCTTCTCTTCTCTTCATCTTGAGCGATGTTAGACATCTTCTCTTTTTTAAGTGTTATCATGGCAGAACTTGTTGAAATGAAGAGTACAATGGCACAAATACAAGAGCAATTGAGGGAGTTAATGCTTGCGATGTATCAACTCAATTTACTACCACAAGGAGCAACAAGATTGGCAAGAAGTGAAGATATAGAAATGGTTGGAGCTGCTTCAACATCTGCACCAAACCATATCCTTTCTTTTATGGAGGAACGTCCTTCCAGTATTAGAGAACCAAGAATTGCCCTATTCGAGAATTTTGATGGCACCAGATCTAAGTTTCGAGGATTTATCAATCAAGTGCAACTTGTGATTGAACTTCAATCCCAAAGCTATCCAACTCCAGGATCGCAAGTTAGATTCATTGGTACGCTTCTTTCAAATTCAACACTATCGTGGTTTTCATCTTTTCTTGAACGACGAGATTCAATATTAGATAATCTAGAGGCTTTTCTGGCAGATTTTCAATCCATGTATGGAGAACATGATGCAATTCGTGTTGCAACCAATAAGATCCGTATTTTATGACAAGACAAGCGATCAGTAACATTGTATGCTTCATAATTTTGACAACTTTCAACTGATATCAACTGGGATGATGCTGCATTTATTTGCCAATTTCTCTATGGTTTACAATAAGAGGTAAAAAAAATTAATGCTCAACTTACCTGATCCTCAAACATTAAATTAAGCAATTGACTTTGCTGTGAAGTGCGACAATTGTCTTTTTGAATTTTGATTTGAGAACCATACAAGTGGACCTCCACTTGTATTGGACCTCCACTTGAACATTACTATAATTCAATGGCAATACCAATACCTCTTCAATACATACATTCAAAAGTAGAAGATATGCAAATTGATGCAACACGTTTCAAACCTCTTACTGAGCAAGAAAAGACTGGTCGTCATCAAGAAGGATTATGTTTATATTGTGCAGAATCAAAACATACTGCTCAATATTGTCCAAAGAAATGACGCAATTACAAAATAAGGAGTATGGCTGTGAAAGAAGACAACATGTCGAAAAACGAGTTTGTCCAGCTACAATAGGGACCATGCGGCTAGAACCTTGCACAACATCTAGTAAAGGTCCTATTCTCTCCTCAGAGCCCTCTCCTTGTTTTACATTAAATATTATTTTAAAACCTAAATATTACAAAGCCTCTGCCTTGTTAGATTCAGGAGCCTTGGCGTGCTTTTTAGATGAAGAATTTACTAAAAGACATAGCATATCTTTAGTAAAGAAAACTAAACCTGTTCAAGTAGAAGTCATAGATGGTCGTCCATTGTCTTCTAGAGATATTACTCATGAAACCCTTCCTATAGAAGTAATAATCAATGGTCACAATAGCTTTGTAGTATTTAATAACATTAGATCTCTCTCTAATCTAGTCATTTTAGGTTTATCGTAGTTAAAAAAATACAACCCTCAAATAGATTGGATTTTTCAAATTCTTACTTTCTCTAAAAGTATAACTAACAGTATACTTAATCAAGTAGAGAGTCATAAGTCCAGTTCAATTAAACCTATATTTATAGGTGCAAAAGCTTTCTTGCATGCTGCTATGAAAGAATCACCATATATTATTTATGCCACACCTGTTTCTACTAGTAGAAAGAATTCAAGTGGCATTCCAAGCCAATATCAAGAATTTCAAGATGTATTCAAAAAAAAGAATACGGATATATTTCCGGAACATTGTCCCTATGATTGTTCAATTGACCTTCAAGAAGGAGAACAACCGCCATTCGGACCAATCTACAGTTTATCACAAAATGAGTTGACTGAATTCAAGGAGTATATTGAAGAAAATCTAGCCAAGAATTTCATATGCCATTCTAAATCTCTAGCAGGAGCTCCAATTCTATTTGTGAAAAAAAAAGATGGATCATTGCAGATGTGTGTTGATTATCGAGGACTCAAGATGATTACCATCAAGAACAGGTATCCACTATCTTTAATATCTAGACTTCTTGATCAGCTGAATCAAGCTAAGATCTGTACAAAAATAGATCTTTGGGGAGCATACAATCTAGTATGCATCAAAGAAGGAGATGAATAGAAGACTGCATTTCGAACTAGGTATGGATATTTTGAATATAATGTCATGCCTTTTGGACTTACAAATGCACCAACAGCTTTTCAACATCTAATGAATGATGTTTTTCAAGAGTTTTTGGAAGATTTTGTGGTTTGTTATCTAGACAACATCTTGATCTATTCTAAGAATCCAGAAGAACATGAACTTCATGTTTGTCGTGTGTTACAAAAATTAAGAAATGCACGACTCTATGCCAAGATAGAAAAGTATATATTCCATACTACTCAAGTCGATTTCTTAGGTTACATCATTTCAAATGATGGACTTATGATAGATCCTAAGAAAGTTCAAACTATTATAGATTGGAAGATCCCAAAAATGATAAGAGATGTCCAATGCTTTTTGGGATTTGCCAACTACTATCAAATCTTCATCAAGGACTTCTCTCGAGTTACAGCTCCACTTACACGTTTGACTTGTAAAGACAAACTCCAATGGAATCAAGAAGCGGAAGTTGCTTTTGAATCTTTGAAGACAACGTTTGTTTCTGCACCAATCTTGTATTGTGTTGATTTTTCCAAAGCATTCTTTATGGAAACAGATGCATCATACTTTGCTCTAGGTACGGTTTTATCACAAATGGAAACAGATGACAAACTTCATCTAGTAGCCTTTCATTCAAAAAAATTCCTAGCTGTAAAAATCAATTATGAGATCCATGACAAAGAACTTCTTGCAATTGTGGATTCTTTTCAAGAATGGCATCATTATCTAGAAGGCGCTTCTAATCTAGTCACCGTATATATGGATCATAAGAACCTCGAGTATTTTATATCAGCATATGTATTAAATCGTCATCAAGCTTGTTGGAGTATGTCTTTATTAAGATTCGAGTTCATTATCACTTATCGACTAGAAAAATAATAAGGTTTGTTCGATGCCTTGTCTAGACGTTCTTATCTTACACCAAATGGAGGAGATGCAGCTTTTGAGCAATAAAGAATGGTTCTCTTTAAGCTAGAGCAATTTCATCTTCGAGCAATAAAATCAACATTGATTGTTGATTTAACTTTTCTTAAGCAAGTCCAGTTAAGTATGTCTTCAGACCCTCTTGTTCATGATATTAAGAATAATTCTTCTAAATCTCATGATCACTCTAAATTTGAATTCAAGAATAACCTACTCTATTTCGAAGGATGCCTATATGTTCCAGAAGAAGAAGCATGTTTACTTATTCTTCAAGCTTGTCACGACTTCCCAACAGTAGGATATTTTGGATATAATAAGACTTTGGAGCTGATATCTAGGGATTTTTGGTGGCCTCAAATGTGGAAGGCAATCAAAGATTTTGTACAATCATGTGATGTTTGCTCAAGATCAAAAACTCCTCGTCATTGACCTTTTGGACTTCTTCAGCTATTATCCATTCCAGAACAACCATGGTCTTTTGTTTCTATGGACTTCATTATGGATCTTTCAATCTGAGGTTCTTATGACTCTATATTTGTGATAGTAGATCGTTTTATCAAGATGGCATATTTTGTACTATGTACAAAATCTATCACAGGTGAAGAAACAGCTAAGCTCTTTCTTGACAATATCTATCGCTATCATGGATTATCCAAGGATATTATATCAGATAGGAGAACTCAATTTGTATTAAGATTTTGGCGGACTCTTTTCAAGATTCTAAAAGTGGATATAAAACTAACTTCGGCATTCCATCCTCAAACAGATGGACAAACGGAGCGTGTTTAAGAAGTTTTAGAGCAATATTTAAAATGTACCATTAACTACCAACAAGATGATTGGACAACTCTTTTGCCATTGGCAGAGTTTGCTTACAATAACACGGTACATTCTTCTACAAAACAAACACCTTTCTTTATTAATTATGGTTATCATCCACGACCTGATACTTTTGACTTTTCAAAAGTTGATAATCCTGCTGCAAAAAAATTGGCAATTCATTTATCAGAGCTACATGCAACGATAAAGGCACAGTTAAAAGAGGCTCAAGAATTACATAAGGTCAATGCAGATGTCTATCGAAAGGAACAACTACCATTCCACTTGGGTGATAAGGTATGGCTACTTCATCGCAATATCAAGACCACTCGTCCTTGTGACAAGTTGGACTATCGAAAGTTGGAACCAATTTTTATTTCTACACAAATCAATCTAGTTGCATATCATTTACATCTATCGAAGTCAATAAAAATCCATCTAGTATTCCACGTGTCTCTTCTTGAATCATATAAGACAATGGACATACCAAAAAGACAATACGCTCCACCTCTTTCTATAGAATTGGATAATAATGAAGAGTTTGAAGTAGAAGAAGTCTTAGATTCAAGATAGCGTCAAAATAAATTAAAATATCTTGTCCATTGGCACGGATATGGTATTAGTGAACACACATGGGAGCCAATAAAGAATCTTGCAAATGCAGCAAAGGCGGTGGAGGCTTTTCATTGACGACATCTATCAAAATCAAAATAAAAATCTTCTTTATAAAAGAAACAACATCTAAGTAAGATAACATTCTACTTTCAATCCTTATTCGTCGCTTCTTTGTTGTTGTGACGCTCAAGAGATGGAGAACCAACAACGAGTGGATTCGACTGAAGAGCCTTCATTTGTTGACTTGTCAGACGAGATATTATGATTGTCACAACCTTCAAGATGATGTAATCGAGATGAAGATCTTCAAGAATGACATGTTCTTTCTCAAATAGATGGTGAGATACAACGCATTTGGTATCACGATTTGAGAAGGGACTCCCGATGTTTGGTGATTTTGCTAGAGGTAGAAACAACTCCTCATGATGTTCCAAATATTCTATTCGAAGAAAGTTATGAAGGCCTCAACAATGATCAAATAACTAGGTGGTCTTCCCGCCGTTGTATGGGACACTATCGATGGTTGAGAGGCCCTATCAATCATCTTCGAAGAGAACAAAGATCAGAGTATGTGGCAAATACAATTCATCGAATCATAGATTTCTTCAATATATGATGATTGCTCCTCATGGAACTCATTCCTAGAAGAAGGGATAATATCACGGACATACTCATGTGAGTTAGTAATTACATATACAAATAAGTGGAAGTAAGTAAAAGTATGTAAAGGTAAGTTAATTCTATAGTATTTAATATGAAAGCTTCCTAGAAGCTTCATAGATGCTGTTTTGTCTTCATAGGTGTCTTTAATTGACTTTTTGGATTAGAAATGTGGTCAACAAGTTGGCCATGTGCCACACATATTGTTAGCTTGAAGATCAAGCTAACTATATGGCCCACACATAGAAAAACTTGCCTTGTAAGTCAAGGCATGTATCCTACAAAGTCAACACATATTGGAGGTTCTATAGAACATCGCCACGAAGCCTTTAGTTAAATAGTATATATAGAGACAAGAGTGAAGCCTTCTTCACTCTTGTCAACTCCTTTCTTGCTTTCAGTCTAGTTTCAAGGATCTCTAGTTTTCTTGTCTTTTCGCAATAGCTATTCCAATTTCTCTTTCAATATACATACTTATTTATTTATATTTTGTTACCTTTCTTTGAGTGAAGGCTCACTTATCTGAATTGCTTTTTCATCGAGTTCTTGTCCTTGATAGTTATAGAGCCACACACACTTTATTATGCTATTCAAATAACTTGATGTCATTTTCTAGTGGCTGTACTTATATGGAATAAATCTTATAGTGTTCATTGATGTTAAGATTTGTAAGATCTCAACTTGTATTTTCATATAAAGCAATGCTAATTTAGACCTTATAGAAAGACCTTGATAGTATCTTTTTATATTATTGAAGTTGTTTTACTTAATTTAAGTATATTATGAAAGAATTGGTTTAAATTAATGGAAGAACTTGATAGTAAGATTCTTTGGAATGTACATATTTATTAAAAGCTTCAAAACTTGATTTAAAAGTATTTTGAGTAAGAAAGCATTCCATTGTTTATATGAAGGCATTTTGAGATTTTGCTAGTGTCAAATTAATTTGGTGATTTTGAGCACACAAAGACTCTTTTTCTTAATATTTTTTGGTAGAATTATTTTTAGACATGGCTTCTAGTAAAGGTGAAGATTTGAGAGTAATTAAGAAGTTTAAAAAAGTCAATTTCTACCATTGGAAGATCAAAATAGAGCTTTTGAGAAAATAGCCACAAATTTGGATGAAATTAACTTTTTTTACATTATTTCTTACAAAAGACAAGAAAATGTATGGAAGATTCTTTACAACATATATAAGAGTAAGAACTTATCCAATATCATCTTTATAAGAAAGAAATTCTTCACTTGTAAGATGGAAGAAAGTAAAGACCTCATAGCTCATATTAACAAGGTAAAGTTTCTTGCAAACTAACTAAGAATTATTAATAAGTCTTTAGAAGAGAATGATATTGTCATGACCTGTCTTATGAGTCTTCATGAGTCATACAACTACCTCATTGTGGTAATGAAATCTATCAAGTTGAAAGTACTTAAAATAGACTATGTCATAGCAAGACTTATCCATGAAGTAATCAAGAGAAAAAAAAAAAAAAAAAAAAAAAAAAAAAAAAAAAAAAAAAAAAAAAAAAAAAACTCAAAGTGAAGATTCTTCTTTCTTTTCAAGAAAAGGCAAAGAGAACTATTTTATTCATAGTAGTAATTTTATAACATGCTTCATTTCTAGAAAATTAAGTCACTTTGTACAAAATTACTACAAGACAAAAAAAAGAGATAAAAAAGTGCCAACAATTTACATGAACAATTTGAGGGGCATAATTTTATATTCACATCAAATAAAGGAATTTCTATAGTTGCCATATCCAAGTAGATTGTTGATTCATATGCCACCAAGTACATGACTCTATACAAGTGTTCATTTGATTCTTATGAAGAAATTCCAGTAACAAATATTTTTATGGAAGACAATGGCATGATAGAAGCCATTAGAATAGGCTCTATTATAGTAGAGATTGTTGTGAAGACAAATCAAGACGATCAAATTGAAGGACGTCTTGCATATATTTAAGAATAACCTCCTTTCAATAAATAAATTAGTTTCATATAGTTGTAAGGTATAATTTGATAAGAATGGATGCTTTGTAAAGACATTGGATAGAGATGAAGTTGCCAAGGGCTTTAGAAATAGCAACTTCTACTTCATTAAGTAGAAGAAAGTAGATGGAATTGAAGTGATTGCATTTGATGTGTTTCTAAATGATCAAGATAAATTTGACATTTGGTATTTATGCCTTGATCATTTGAATACCAAGAACATAAAAAAACTCCAATCCATAGTAAGTAGCTTGGATCTTAGTTAATTTAGCAAAAATGCCATGATACTTGCTTGTCAAGATTATATCCAAGGTAAATAATAAAGAGCCTCATTTCTAAATAGAATTGTAATATGTGCAATCAAGTTGTTAGAAATTGTACATTTGAATGTTTGTAGATCAATAAAGACACCATCAATTGAAGGAGCAAAGTACTTTATTATATTTATTCATGATTTTTTTAAGGAAGATGTAGATTTTTATCCTCAAATCTAAAAATGAGTATTTTTCAAGATTTAAGGAATTTAAAGCATTTATAAAAAAGCAATGTGAGTGCAAGATTAAGGTGTTGCATACAAAAAATAGAGGTTAATATTTATCAAAGCCTTTTCATGACTTCTTAAAAATTCAAGGTATTGCAATACAAATTTCTACTCCTTACATTCTACAACAAAATGAAATTGCTGAAAGAAAAAATCAAACCATTGTAGAGATGGCAATGAACATGCTACATGCTAAATACCTTGGACATGAGTTTTGGATAGAAGCCATAGTAAATGCAATATAAACAAGGAATATGTGCTCTATAAGTGTATTCATATCAATGATTCCAGAAAAAGCATGGAATGAAAAAAAACCTTGTATTTTATTTATAAATTTTTTTAAATGCATTGCTTATATAATGAGACCAGATTATATGAGATCCAAATTTGATGCAAAAGATACAAAATATATATTTTTTGGATATCATGAAGATACTAAGGCATATAAGCTAATGTATTTGAATACCAAGAAGATTATTAAAAGTCATGATGTAGAATTTTTAGAGCATGAGTACTTTTGAGCACTTCAAGATGTATCTAAGTAAAAGTAATAGTCTATTTGTCAACACATCATCAAATTCAGTAAAACAAATAAAACAAGATGATGACAATGAAAATGATAGAAGTATGAATGGAAGTGAATGGGTAATGAAGATGAAGAAGAAGGCTTCAACAATTCCTAGGACTAGCAATGAGGATGTTAAAGATTATAATGATAATGATGATGAAAAATACCAATCTTTGAATAAAAAAAGATAATCTTTAAAAGAAAAAAGCTTAAAAGAAAGTATGGAGTATAATAAGATGAATTTTCTTTAAATAAAAAGAAATATCCTTTGAAAGAAAGAAGACCACGTGGTGAATGGTAGAAGAGCCACATCTTTTATCAAATAAGTGAAGAACATGCCAATATTGTACTTGTTACTGATCTATTGAATTTGTATGATGTAATGAAGTCCATAGATACTATAAAGTCAAAGAAGGCCATAGAAGAAGAATAAAAATCATTCATGGACAATAAAACATGAAAATTGACTCAATTTCTATAAAATTAATCTTTAATTGATTGTAAGTAGGTATTTAAAACCTAAAAAGATGTAATGGATAAAATTATGAGATATAAAGTAATATTAGTTATCAAAAGCTACTCACAAGTTGTTGATATTGATTTCAATGAAATATTTGCTCCTCTGGCTAAATTCACTATGATTAGAAATATTATAGCAATTGGGGCACCAATAGATTTTGAGATGCATCAAATAAATGTGGAGACACCTTTCTTGAATGGAAAGTTGGAAGAAAACATGTACATGGATCAACATCAAAGATTTATTAAAAAAGACAAATAACACCTTATTTGTAAGTTGAAGAAATTCTTATATGAACTAAAACAATCACCAAGGGCATGGTACTAACGAATTGATATAGTCTTTGTGAATGAGGGATTTGTAAGGAATGTTGCTAATTTTTTTTGTATGTGATGCAATCAAATGAATTCATATTGATTCACATCTTCTATATTAATGATTTAATTATATTCAGCAACTCTATAAAGAAGATAGATTAGTTGAAGGCAAAGTTAAAGAAGGAATATGAAATAAATAATTTGATAGAGCTCTACTATTATTTAAGAATAGAATTTATAAGAGATTGTGATAACAAGTCTATTACAATGAACCAAAGCAAGTACATTGAAAAGATATTGAAACAATTCAATATAGAAGAGTACTAGTCTATTGGAACACCTTTGGAAGCCAATTTGAATTTGATGAAGGTCACAAATGAAGAATTTGCTGAAATTAAAGATGAAATAAAAGATGTTCTATACAAAGCAGTAGTAGACTTACTTATATATGCAATAATTGGCATAAGGATGGATTTAGCATATGCGGTGAGTATTATGAGCCAACTTATGTTAAAGATTGGACCAATCTATTAGACAACCATCAAGAGGATTATGAGATACTTGAAAGATACTTTGAACTTCAAATTATATTTTGGAGGAGATAATATTGCACTCCATGGTTATTGTGATACAAATTGGACTGGAGATACAAATGATAGAAGATCAATAATAAGATATATATATATATATATATATATATATATATATATATATATATATATATTCTTTGTTGGAGTTAGAATAATCTCATGGAATTGTAAGAAACAATCAATAATTATAAGATCCACAATGGAAGCAAAATACATGTCAACAAGTCAAGGTGCAATAGAGGCAATTTGGCTAAGATAAATTTTAGAAGATACTAGACTTGTGCAATTGGAAGTAATTCTAATGAAGTGTGATAATCAAAGATATCTTACTTTTAAAAAGAATCTAAAGCATCACTCAAGAATCAAACACATTAACATTCAACATTACTTTATAAGAGAAAAGATTGAAATAGGAGTAATTGATATGAAGTATTAAGAAATGGAAGACATGCTTGTTGATTTATTAACAAAAGAACCAATAAAAGATAGGCATCAAAAGTTAAAAAAGATACTAAATTTAAAAATCTTTGCCCAATAACAAAGTAGGAGTGTTAAAATAAGAATAAGATATAATTATCTTAGATAAGTTATTAATGATCAAAGAATTATAAAAAATAAAGATAACCTATTAATATGGTAATTAGATTAAAAAATAACTAAATTTAATTTAGATGGATGAAGATGATTATAGATAAAGTTCAACTACAATAGATGTAAATTCTTCCTATAAGTAAAATGTATTGGAAAAGAAGCATCTCATTCCACACTTCTCTTGTGTACAAAATTTTTGATTTCTACTTATTTGTGTCTTATTTATTGTATTTCTTCAATATTACTTAAGATAGAAATTCTAAAAAAATTTATTTATATTTTTATTATTTTATTATTTTTTATTTTCTTTGTTTTAAAGAATACCATTGTAGAGTCATATAGGCAAGATCTTTGGTAGTACATATATTTTTATTTGTTGTTATTTGCTTGTTGTATACTATTGCTCTTATCTATTTTTGACTATCTTGTTTTTGATTTTGTAAAATGTATAATGCAAGTTGATGGTTTGTTGTTGATGCTACAGTACATATTTCTTGCCTTAAGAAAGTTGTGTGAGGCTATGGTGAGTGCAATTGAGGCAACGCTTGTTCAAAGATATGTGAAGCTTCTAGTTTGTTTTTAATAAGGTATATAAGTTTTAAAATCCTTATTGTGAATAAAAACCCTAATTTTGGATCTTTTGAAACTTTAAAAATTTGAGACCTGATTTATTTTTTTGAAATCCTAGTTGTATAAGAAGATTGATTGTTGGATCCTATATGTGAAATCTTGAGTTAAAAAAAATCCATAGTTTTAGAAAGTTTAGAATTATAAAATCCTATTTTAAAAAAATATAATTTAAAAATTTTAAATTAAAAAATCCTATTGTAAAAATCATAATATAAAAATTTTAATTTTAAAAACTCTAATTTTAAAAAAATCCTAATTTTAAAAATACTAATATTTATTTTATAATTTTTTTGAATGTTAATAAGAATGTTGCATTTAAAAGTTGATGTTGTCAAAGAAAGAAATACTCAACTTATATGCAAAAATGATTGTAAGTCATATACTGATTTTGCTAATCAATGCATGGCTTTTATAATTAGAATCAAAAAATATTATGCAATTAAAAAGGATTAATCTTTAGTGTTTATGTTAATTGGAATAGTTATAAAAAGGTAATGAAAATATATTTTGGAGTAGAATTTAAGGTCTTTAAGAATTATAGGGATATAGTAGAATTTATAAAAGATACAACTTGAGTTGATTCAAAGAGTTTGAGTAGATCCAAAGTTATTTGATGCTGCTCAAATTTGTTTTGAAGTATTGTTTTTATAAATATATTTATAAGTTAATTGCTCGTATGTATATAATCCGCGGTAATATTTTCCGATATAAATATTTCTTTGATGAAGGGATAATCCACCTCAATGTGTTTTATTCTTGCACAAAATATAGGATTCTTAGGCAAATTGATTGCTGATTGATTGTTACAAAATAAAGTAAGATTTTCTTTGAATTCTAATATAAGATTTTATTTATTTATTAAATAAAAGAAATGAGGATGGTAATTATATCACTTTAATTTTGAAAAGTAAATATTTCAACCTAATAGTTTCAACAATCTTTGTTAATAAGTTCATATATTCAGATTTTGTAGAAGACTTGGCTATTATTGGTTGTCTTTTACTTTGTCATGAAATTGTTGCTCTAATTAGAGTAAAATAATAACCTTTGGTAGATTTGTGTATTTTAAGGCATTATACTCAATTAAAATCTATATAGCCTATATTTTTATTATTGAAATGATTTATAGAAGAATCTAAAGTTGAAGATTGCTTTGATGTATTTGAAAATATGCTTGACTATTTTTACATGTATTGTTTGTAGTTTAGACATATATCTTAAGACATTGCTGTCTATAAAGAAATCAAAAAATATTTGATTGTATGATTGTAAAAAAGATAAGCTTTTCAACCATGCCAAAATATTCATGAAGATCTATAAGAGATGTTTCTATATCTATAAAAAAAAAATTAAGAAAGTAGAAGTACATATGTATCTTATAAATTTTAAATTCCAAAGTCTTGAATTGTCTTGTTAACATATTGTGATTTAAATAGAAATAATCTTCTTGAAAGAATTATAAATTTGATATCTAAATATTTATTGATGAGATTTAGATCACTCATATCTAATTCAATATTTAGTTATTGTTTTAATTAGTGTATTTTGCTATTGTCTCTTTCGGTTAAGAAGAAATTATTAACATATTCTATAAGAATTATTTTCATGTCTCCAATGCTAATATGATAAAGGTTGTGAATATTGATACTTTTGATCATGTTGAGATTCTTTAAGACTTTGAGATTGTCATATAGCATGATTTATGATTTGAGAATACATTGGATACCTAGTTGTAGAGAATTTAGTTTTAACTTATTAGCTAAGCTTCAATAAGTGATTTATACTTAATATAGAAGATAAATAAATACAACAATATCAAATGATATTCTACTAATAAAATTCTTTTATATTTAAGAAGATTTTTACATAAGGCTTTCTAAAGCATTTAGAAATTTCCTAACATCCTTTGCTATATTAAATCATAACTAATAATTTCTTAATAAGTTAGATTTTCAATAATTTTAAAGAAAATCCATAATTTCCTTTCTAAAATTTATTTTCATATCAAAATTTTATCATAGATTTATATATCTATCTTTAATATATATACAAATTCTTGGTTCTTAAAAACCCCTTGGTTTATACAAAAGATCAAAAATTGTAGCCAAAAACCTCTCATACTTTATTTATTTGCAAAGATTTTTTTTTTTTATTTTTTTTATTTTAAACTTTAGGATTTGATATCACTTAATTCAACCATTCAATCTTCTCCAAATTTACTGAATACGTAGCTTATATCCTCAAGATTTACTATCAAAAATAATTAGTCATAGATTTGTTCTTGATTCTCTAATATCTTGAAAATACTAGTAGATGCTTTAAATCCCAATTTACAAGTATCCAAGTGCTATTTTTTTATATTTGAAAAATCCAAAATTCAAATGCCACAAAATATAGTTTTTAAAATCAACTTTTCAACTGCACAATCCAATCCTCAAAAGTCCTTTATATGCATATGCTATGCCTTAAAGAATGATAGTAGGTACAAAATCAATATCTTGACTTTGAGCATCTATATTTCCTTCACACCAAATTATATTCAAAATCATAAACTTAATGATCTTAACCTTTGATGTTTGAATATCCTCAAAAGAATAATCTTAATTACTAATAAGGCCTCAAATAGCCTCTTTGAAGCCAATTCGGATGAATTTTGGCCAATAAGAATAGAAATTTTCATCATCTATCTCCATTCATCTATATAGATGTCTTAATTACCTCTTTTTATACAAAAATCCTTTTTTGATTTTTTTTTTTAATAAGTTTTACATATTATGTGCCTTAAATACCAAATAAAAGAAACAAAAGAAGATTTCAAGAGTCACCAATGTCTAATAAAGATGGGACTAAATAGAAAAACTATTATCAACATAAAAATTGTACATCAAATATATATATGTGCATTATTTTCACATGGTAGCTGAAATACAATATGACAATGTAAGCTATATAGTGACTTTTTGAGTTTATATAAAAAATTATCATGACCAAGTTTGATGAAGCTAAGGTGATTCGGCATGTAGACCTCATCTATGAGGTTGCCATTTAGAAAGTCTATCTTCACATATAAATGATAGATGGAATGATTTTTTAGGGCAGCTTTGACTATTAAAGATCAAATAATGGGCCATTTTACAATAAGGGCTTAGACTTTATCAAAGTTGACTCTATATTCTTATTCAAATCATTATACCACAAGATATACTTTCTTGCTTAGTGGTTGATTATTGATACCATGTTTTGTTTTGAAAATCCATTTTAAACTTATTGTGTGTTTTTTTTAAAGGTAGTAATACAAGAATCCAAATATTATTTTGAATAATTAAAAAGAATTCATCTTGGATAGTATAAAGCCAATCTTTATTGGCAAGTGCTTCTATGTGAGTTATTTTGTTGTTATTGTCATCTATTGAGTATTGAACAAGATATATATCTATATCTTTTTGTGTAATAAAAAGAATATTATCTTTCAATTTGATAGTTTATCTTTAGATGTATATTTAGTATCAAGGGAAGAAAATTAATATCTCTTTGATTAATGAATGTATAAATTGAATCAAGGTTGTGGTCAAAGAGTGTTAAAAAATAATTGATGAGGATGGAATATTAGTAATAATATTGAGAGAACTATCTAAATCTGAAGTATTATTGTGTTTGTTGTAGGATGGAATGCTTGTTTCTTGGTCAAAAAAAGAACAAAAGATATCATTATCCAAAAATATAAAATATATAATAGATAGAACTTCCATAATATTTTTATCAAATTTAACATCTCTTATGATAATAATCTTATTTGTATTATAGTTGAAGCATCTATAGGCTTTATTATTATCAATTAGTATAAAATTTTGAGTCTTGGATTGTAATTTTTTTACACTTAGTAGGTAATAATAGGATATACATTTAAATACACGTATATAAAAGAGATTAGGTTTTTAACTTCAAAAAAAATGTAGTAAAATTGATTAATTAGGACTTAATAGAAAACTCAATTTGAGATGTACTTTGTTGTATGAGCTACCACTTTTTATAAATAGGATGGTAAGTTAGCATTAAACAAAAGAGTACACATTATTTTGCATAAGTATCTACTCTTTCTTTTAGTGATTCCATTTTGCTAAGATGTCAAAGTTGTAATTAATTGGTATTATGTGCCAAATTGAAAATAAAAAGAGGTAAATTTTCTTAACATACATTCTTTTCTACAGTCACTTTTTAGATATAATAGTTTGTAGTTATTTTTTTATTTTATTTTATTTTTTTGTTTGTTTTTCAATGATAGTTTTGAATCTTTTAAAAGTTTCAAATATTTCATCTTTATGAGCAAAGAAGTAAATTCAAGATCGCCTTAAGAAGTCATTAATAAAGATTAAAATATCAAAATCCAAAGAGAAATTTTATAGGTAATGGACAATATAAATTTGACTGTATTGACTAAATTGATTTGTTTGTAGTAGTCAAATTAGATTGAAGGATTAAATGACAATGATATTTTCTAAAAACACAAGTTTTTCAAGATAATTTCATAAGAAATAAGGTATAAAATTTAGTGACTATTTCTTTATGTGATAAGTTGTAGAGTAATTAAAAATTGAAATAAACAATTCTTTTGTGCCACAATCTAGCAAATTCTAGTTTGGAGTGATTGATGGAATTGATAGAAATGTCTTGAGAGATTTTTATTGATTTGGTGTTGCTTAGCATATATAATATGTTTCTTAAATATCTTGAGAGATTTTTATTGATTTGGTGTTGCTCAATATATATAATATATTTTTTAAATGTCTTGTGCCTATAAGTATTAATTTATATGGATATGATTTGCTAAATACCTAGCAATCTTTTGAATCAAAGATTGTGCAATAGCCTAAGTTTTTTGATTTGCTAATTGATAATAAATTCTTAATTATGTCATATATATAAAAATATATATTTCAAATATTTATTATTTTTAAAGTATATAGTTCCTTAAATAATAATAATTAGAGATTTTTCACTAATAGTAGTTACATTAGAGAGATGAGTAGATTGGACATTGGTCAATAAATCTAGATTGTCTATTATGTGAATGCTAGAACTAAATTGTTTGTTAATTGAGTACTAGTATTAGAATCTATTCGCAAGGCTTTTGTTGCAGAAACTTCAAGTACTTTAAGAAGCATGGCTTCTTTGGAGGATGTGTAAAAAAGAGGTATCTTGATTGTATTAGAATGACTTGTACTCTATTGAGAAGAATTTGATCCATTTTCATCTTCTAACTTATAAATCTTCATGCAAAGTTGCTTGAATTCATAGTTATTTGCCTAATAGAATAGGCTTTTGCATTCATTATATGTACCTTTTTCAAATTTTTCTTGTGAACTTCTATTATATTATTGAAGATGTTATGATGTAAAGTGTGATTATTGATAGCTTTTATTGGAGTTAAAAGAACATCTGTGTATTGAATTAAAGCATCTTTTTGAATAATTTCAATTATTTCAAAGGCCAAATCTAGACATGCAAGTTGTTTGGTGAAGTTATTGATAGTCATAAGTTATTGTTTAATATCATCTTTGTCTAGTATTCTAATGTTATGTAGTTGAGATTTGAGAAAAAAGTCTGTGCTTTATAGAGTTAGATTGATATAAGTCTTTCAACTTAGTCCAAATTTTATTAGGATCTAATGTATGTATGATATGAAGGAGAATAGAATCTTCTATTGTTGAGATGATAATCTTTATTGCCTTGTGTTGGTGTTCTGAAAGAGTAGAGCTTGAAGCTAATGAAGAAGGAGAATCTTGTGTAATTGTGTTGAGTGTTGACTTCTCTAAGTGAAGGGAAGTGATTGAAGAAGGCCTAGCAACTAAAGTGTTTGAGGGATCAACAATACTCCACAATTCCTTGCTTTGAAGAAGAGTCTTGAGTTTGTACGACTAAATGGTATAGTTGGTAACATCTAATTGTTTTGAGTGCTCTAAAATGTCTTTTCTCGACATAGAAGAATCCATCATAAGAAATGAAAAGAAGAAAGTTGGTGGACATGAGTAAGTAGATTATTAATCAAGAGAGAGAAAATATAAAGTAGTGAAGAGCAAGGAGAAAATCCTCATTAGTGAAGAACAAGAAGAAAATAAGTCTGCTCTGATACCATGTTGCAATCTAATGATTGCATCATGTTTGAAGAAGATAATGTTTATCGATTAAGATGCTGTACACAAAGAATTCAGCATACTTATATGTAGTATGAAGTCTATATATAGGTACGTAATCCAGCGAACCAATAGTGTGAATTCAGTGAATTATCGACCAAGGATAGAAAGAGTAGGATGAGAAATAAATTTCATCAACTAACTCTTCAATTGATGGCGCTCCCTCATCATCTCTGCCGCTGCCATTCATCACCATCTCATGCTCCACCAAGAACACTTCACACTCTAGCTTGCAGCAAACACCGGCAAGCATTGTTGTTGTTGTTGTGCTGTTTCAGTTTCCGACATGTTGCCAAACAAATAACAATATTCAACATGGGTTGTGAGTTTGGGAAGGAGCTGATCTTGCCAATTGCAAGGTTGGGCATTCGTTGTCCGATTAGCGTCCAAATGACAATGGTTTTGGTCGGCAGCTTCATATTTTACTTCGTATTCTTCGTTGCTACTTTGGCTTTTGTAAAATAATATTATTCTAGGGTCTTTGGACCTGAACTTTATCTTCAAGATTTGAATTTTACGTCAGTAATTCTTTAATGAAGTGAGCTGTAGTAGTGGTAGTAATAATAGTAACAATACCATTTTCGGAATTGGCAAAATCTGGGTAGGCCGAGGGATGCTGAGACGTAGAGAATAGATCCAACCCATGTATTAGATGTTTCGGGACATGAAGGTTGTGTTTATTGCAAGGCTTCTCCCAATTGCATCCACCTCGAGAGAGGATTTGTTCAGAAACGCTGTGAGAAATGTACCCTTCCAATGCCGCCTCCAGCCAAACCATCAAAAACCATTGACAAGACACAGAAGTGGTGACAAAATATAGTTACCCACCTGCAGGAGAAATGCCAGACTCCACTTTGCAGGAATGATAAGAAATGAGAGACCAGTCAGCCAAGGAACTATCAAATGCATGGGGTTGGATCCTGTTACAGCCGCCAGGCACAGAATGTCGGCAGCACCCTCTCCGACATGAATGCGCCGCACGGCTGCCTAACTCACCAAATGAACCAAAAAGCTGAGGGAAATATATTAGTGATGTTCCGAGCGGTGTGATTGACGCCAGGGGAACACCTTGAAAGTCTGTGCTTCGGTGCTGCAGCAGCACCTGAGTCACGAGAGTTTCCGTTTGCGAGTGACACTGGGGGTGGGCCTTATGGGATAACCGTCTTTTTTGCCTTTGAACTGCCCTCTCGCCTGACAGCATCCTGTTCCTATCTTCGACCTACGCATCGATTTTGCAGCCAACCAAAGAGTTGCACTGGGAGTCCGTGCCGCAGGGAGCCGGAAGCTGCGTCCTGTCGTCTTGCTTGGGTTACCGCTCCCACCCCGTTTGGTGCACCATGCCATCCACCATGGCCAAACCAGCTTTTTTTGTAGGAGTTGAATTAGTGCTCGTAGTTTTGTGGCGATGGCATGGTAGGAGATGGACTTCATTGCTGCTGTGCGGTGCAATCCCTGCGTTCTAAGATACTGTGGATGATTGTCTCCTGTCGGGTATGAATCAGTTTTAGTGGCATTTTGGTTCCAGCATTGCTTAGGGCATTGGGTTGGGTGTGAGTTTTCTCTTGCTCACTAGTGATGCAATCAAATGCGAAGGGTTGAGCCAGTGTTCGTTGAATAAGCCGCAACGGTGTGGATAGTTTTAGGGTCTGTTGTCCTCTGGTTTGCTTAGTTGAGTGGAGGAATTCAGTATTTAGTTTCAGGGCATCCGGGACATTGTGTGTTGTTTGTTTGGTTTCAGTAGCAAGAAATTGAGTGAGTAGTGTGAGCATCGATAAGACTTGTAGTAATGCTCATTACGCAGTATTTTGTGTTTTTTCTTTATATATTTATTTGGGGTGCGCTCTTAAATTTCGCATGCTCAGTTGTTTAGGCAGTTTTGGCAATTTTGTTCATTGGTAGGCTGTAGGTAATCCCTCTGAAGAATCATTGTCTTATTGAGTTCTTCCAAGCGGCGGAGGGCCTGATATCATGATCGACATTTGGAAAAGTAAATGCAATTGCAGTGAACACTGAACCCTCGGATTGGGGGGAGGCTGCAAAACAATCTGACTAATATCCAAGAAATGGGGAAGGTACAACGCGCTGCGGCAGAGAGAAAGAGGGACAGGGTGAAGCCGGTCACTGCACAAGTGGTGAACTGTGAAGCAAATTCTTCAGTTGGGCATGAATCACCCAGGTTGCCGCTCGTGGTTGCTCTCAACTGTCTACCAGATTGCTCTATGGAATCGGAGGCACTCAAAGGAGTGGTAAAGATCGAGCATGTGAACCTGGCGCAGATAGCAGAGGGTAAGATCGAGGCAGCAGCAGCTGTTCTGCTTCATTCCTTAGCCTATCTTCCTCGAGCAGCGCAGAGGCGATTGCAGCCATGGCAATTGATTCTGACTTTGAGCTGCGTAGACAAGATGGTGGATTCTGCCTTGGCAAATGAACTAGGGTTGCAATTACTGCATGTGGACAGTGGTAGAGCAGAGGAGATTGCCGATACAGTGATGGCCTTGCTGCTGGGACTCCTGAGGCACACACACGTATTGGCCTCTCACGGGTATGCGTCTGTAGGATGGCTGGGTACCATGCACTCCTCGTGTAGAGGAATGCGTCGCTCCAAGGGAATGGTCATCGGCATTGTGGGTGCCACCGGTTCTGGACGTGCAGTTGCAAGCCGAAGTCTTGCATTTAGAATGAAGGTCCTGTATTTTGATCCTGATGAGGTAGTGGACAATCCTTATCCCACCTTTTAGTTTATAAGTTATACTTTATTTCTCGACATAAAATTGCAAGACTGAGTGGATCTGCACTAGGTCCGTGGGTGTAGATCGAAACGTCCTGTCTTCATGACTTTGATCGCTTTATGCTCGTACAACTTGAAAGTTCTATGGGAGAAATCTGTAATATGTAACAAACCCCGGATTTGTGGCGCAAAATACTCTTGCATACCAACATTTTGCTCGAACTTAGTTGTGGCAAGAGGGAACTGAGACGATTGGGGTTTTGGAAGATGTAGATATTAGGCAGATGATGTATATCGCACCGTCTGCAATTTGTGTAATCAATTATATATATATATATATATATATATATATATATATATATATAGATAGCGATTATGAAGAACTGAGCGATGATTGCAGGGGAAAGAGATCCAGCGCAAGAGGGCATTCCCTGCAGGGACCTACAAAGTAAACAGTTTGAAGGAGCTGCTCTCCTCTAGTGACATTGTCTCACTTCATTGTGCACTTACCAATGACACTGTACAGCTGCTCAATGCTGACAGTCTACAGCATATCAAACGAGGTTCTTAAGCTTTGTGCCTATGAAGCCTTTTCCAACCCAATATGTAGAGTTCCTTAGTTGCCATTCAAAGTGGAATGTTCAACGAAGAAGCCTTTTTTTAAAGATTGGTACTTAGCTGATGATTTGAATTTTCTATTCAAGTGGTGCCCTCAAGGTCCTGATTTGGGATTTCATTTGATGGAGTGCTGGATAGGTGCGGTAGTGGTGAACACAAGCAGCAGTCACCTGCTGGATGACTGTGCGATGAAGGAAGCGCTCATCAATGGCACTGTTGCTAGCTGTGCCCTCGACGGCATCGAAGGCCCACAGTGGCTCGAAGCTTGGGTACGTCGCTATCTTCAACTTTGCAAATCGCTTCCCACTTCCCACTGCATGGTGTTTCATTTCTAATGAAATCAATGCGTCGTTAACTAAATGTTATATTTCTTCATCATATACAGGTGAGGGAGATGCCAAACGTCTTGATTCTTCCTCGCAGTGCTGACTACAGCGAGGAAGTGTGGGCCGAGATACGGTCCAAGGCCATCTCTGTGCTGTACTCGTTCTTTGTAGATGGAGTTATTCCTCCAAACATAGCAGCAAACGATGATGATGACGACGATGATGACGATGGTGATGATAAGCAGATCCAAGGTTTGACCTGGCACGAGGAAGAAAATAAACATAACAAGTCTGAGAAAAATAAGCAATCCAAACGAAGTGCAACAGATTCAAACCAAGGAACTACCAACCAAAAAGGATCGGCTCAAGAGTTTCGGAGCAAACAGCAGCAACTATACTATCAGGCCTGAAAAAAATATTTCTTCCTTCACACTGAACTTTGTAAGTCAGCTATCCTCCGTCTCAATCCATGGTTCAGTTGCAGAAACTGCCGATTTATCAATTCTTGTGGGTTCTCCATCAACAGCCTCGGGAGCCAGCAAGAGAGGACGGCATGACAATTCTCTTTGCTAAAGCCACAATTTCATGTATACTTAGCTAATGTCCGACAGTAGTGAGTCATGTGTAGGTATGGCTCAGGCTTGCAAAATGGTTTCACTGAGCAAAATTTTGATACCAGCAACTTCAAAGTGTTATTTACATCACGTAATATAGGTGAAGGATCATTCTTTCATGTTTGATTGCTTCTTGTGAGTCTTCAGTGAGCCGGTTTTGTGAGGCTGCTCTATATTTGCAGCTTGATAGCAGGGTAGCTTTTGATATGGAAGAGGTCTATACTTGGAGGAACTGTAGCCGTACATACTTGCCTGTACTATTGGTGCCACTCGTGATGATGCCACAGGAATTGTGCACATGTCGTGCAAATCCAAGGTTATAATGTACCTATTTTACATGTTTCAAATTGTCATGTTGAACACTATCATGAATATTAATTTTGAGTTTTTTATTTTGAATATATGAATTAGTATATATGTAAATTTTTTAAACGTATTTTTAAATTCCAAATTTTTTGTAATTTTTTTGTATGTTGAATATATATAAACAGATTTTATAGTGAAATTTTCAAACTTCTAAGTAGAAATATTAAAATTAATTTTAGTCTTATTGAGTGTGTGGCCCAAAAGAATTCCTATTCATATACTTTACAAACAAGAGTCAGAAAACGGTATTTCAGTTTTGGAATTTATTGACAAAACAATATATATCTTAAAAATTCTCTTTGAATAAAATAAGAACATTTACATTTATTCTATGAAATTCTCTTAATATTATTGATTAATAAAAACCCTATTTAGTGGATAAATGTAAAAAAAACTTATATTGAATATAATTAAGTATTTATATTTTAAACATAAGTATATATACTTTATTTTAATAATTATTTCTATTTTTATAATAGATATTTATTTATAGGTTTTAAAGTAAATATTAAATTTTATTATAATATCTTTTTTAAAATTGATAATATTAGTAATAACCATCAAATTTTATTTAAGTTAATTATACATACTATAAAAATACAAAATATCATAATGGCATTTAAAATAACTTTATAAGAAGTAAAAAGATTTATTAATATATTATCTTGTAAATAAAGATCATTATACACAAAAAATTGAGTGCTATAAATTAATTATGAAGTATGCAATCTAAACCAAATACAAATGTACAATCAATATAGTCTTAAGAAAAGATGGAAAATCCAAATACCGCTAAGTCAAGCTTTCTTTTATACCATAAAAGAAGAATCCAAGAGCACAAGTGTGTGCAAAGAAAATCCTAAAAGCTTTACTAAAAGGCTAATTACTATAACTAAGCAAAATCTTACAACAAAGGCTTTCTTTCTCTCAAAATTACTCGTAAGACTTAACTTCTTAAGAATGTCAAGTCAAGAAGATTTCTCTATCTAAATTTTTAAATCCTAATAGAGCACAATAAAGTCAATTCACAAAAAAAGCTAAGTGGATGAAAATCCCCTAAACTAAATAAAATAACATACATCTAAAAACATTTGGTACTCAATGTTTCACTCTGAGAAACTTATTGTATAAATAAAGATAGTTATATCCAACAAATTGAGTGTCATAAATCAATCATGAAGCATGCAATGTACATCAAATACAAATGCATACTTAATATACTTTTAAGTCTCTCTTTTTCTCCCTTTCTCCTCCTTCTCTCCTTCTTTCTTTCTAGTTAGGATGACAATAAGGACATAGTCAAAGATGAATGCTATAATGATGTTGCTACAAAATTGTACTCAAAGAAGTTAATAATATAGCAACTAGACCACCAAAACTTGTAAAAAACATGAAAAAGAAGTTTTCAACCCTTGTCAATAAATGAAGTGTAGATGGAAGACTTCCTACAACAAGGACAAATTCAAACTTTTGAAAGAAGAGTTCAAAGAAGTGGTATCAAGTATATCATATGCCATCCATGTTGATATTGATTACATAGTAGTATAATAGCAACTTCTTTTTCTTCACTACATACAAATAATGAAGGACATCTAGTAGATCTATTAGTTCAAGATATATAATTCATCAATAAGAAGATGACAAGGAGCACACTTTGTTAAATGATCTTAGTACTCTTATCCATTCTATTTTTAAGCAACAAAATATTGTTGAACAACATATTCTTTGCACAAAGAATTGTGCTCCTTGATTTAATATCAAGTGTTGTAATTACTCCACGTTTATATAATCTAAAGATACATATCTACTAAAGTAGTAGTTTATTCCAATCTATTAAAATATTAAGTTCTAATCATAATAGTTTCTATAAGGTAATCTATACTTTTGTAAAGCATGCTAAGTAGTCTCAACAACTTGTTCAACAAAGCCATCTATCTTATTGTGACTTCTAAAGGTAGTGCAATGATCTATGAAAGCTTTAGTACAAAAGACTTTAAAAGATGAAAATAACTTCTTCTTCTTATGTCTATTAAGAATTTAATAAGTGCTCCAAAATATGCCTATATATTATCAAAAAAAGTCATAGTTGCCAACTCTGAAGAGTTTTATGGCAAAGCCACAAATTCAATCTATTTTCTAAAATATTCTACCATCACTAATACATATTTAGCTCTACATGGGATGTTAATAAGAAATCCAAAAAATTCTAAATACCAATGGTAGACTAAAGCAATGATAGATAAAGGCTTCAAATGAGGTGATAAAGTCTTAAAACTTAACACAAAATCATTGCACACTTCACATTGAAAAATATATGAGGTAATCTATTAATACATGCTAATCTACCAATATTAGTTATATAAAATAAAATATATTCTATGCATCCATAAATATCTAAACTGTTCATGTACTTACTACATCAAAGAAGCTTTTTGATTTGGCCTTGAAACTATATGCCCAATTCTATCAAACCATATATAAAATAACAAATTATTTTTTCAATAAAATCATACTATTTGGTGACTAATCATATTTTTTTTTTCTATAATAGAAATAGCTAAAAGAAATGTTCTTTATTGAAACTTATGTAAGATTATAAGGCCCTTCTATACATTGCTAATTGCTTGGATTTGATAAGATTCTTCATTTGAGCTTTGGTTGGGCACTATAATTGTAGAACTTAACATCAAAGTCAAGTATGTAGTTGCATGCCATTCAAAAACTATCATTCTATTGTAATTCGAATACCATCAAGCTCTTGTCAAGTCTTTTTTTAAAAGACTTGGATTATAAGAAAGTTTATTTACATCCAAATTGATAATGCTTGATTAAGACACAACCTCAAAGTTACACTTTTGAAATAATAAAGCCCATCTAGCAATCTTGTTAATAAGTTTGTCTAATTCTATAAGTTACTTCAAGAAATGATAGTTAGTGACTAATACAAACCATTGCCTATACAAATAAGGTAGAAAATAAACAATGATCAAAATTCTTACTAAAACTTCTCTTTCATAAGATGAATAGTTTGACTTTGCATTTTTGTTGCTTCTAGAAGCAAATGCAATGACATATTCTTGTCTTACATTATTCTATATCAATACTACTCTTAATCTTATTGTATTCATATTTGTAAATATTTCAATTCCAATAGTTCGATATTTAGATGCTATTAGAGCCTAAAGTTGTAAACATTGATTGATACCAAGGTTTTTTAGAAGGTATCTATTTTTTTTGATTGCATGCTAAGACTTCTTGGAATAATAATATAGCCCAAAAATATAATAATTTTTTACAAAAGAATTTATATTTTTTTATAAAATAAGCACAATCTCTATTGTTATAATAATTCAAATATTGCTTGTAAATATCTCACATGATCATACAGATTTCTATTAAAAATAATAACATCATCAATGTAACATCTAATAAATGATAAGTAGACCAAAACTTAGTCTATCATCCTCTAAAACTAAGTTGGTACATTTTTGAGGCCAAATAAAAGAAAATTTTAATAACAAAATTGATCTTTTCTATCTTGATCAATTCTTCAAAATAATATCTTTATTTGAACTTGAAAAAGTAATTATAATTAACAATATTAAATCTTAAATCCAAAATACTAAATACTCAAAATAATCTTAATGCATAAAATAATTCTTATGGCATTGATATGGAATATTAATCAAATTTAGACTTATAATTAATTTGATGGTAGTTTCTATACATTTAATTCTTTATCATTATCAAAAATATTCTTCTTCAAAGACATAATCATAATACAAGCATATTTGGCATTAAAAAGCTCAATCAAGTTTGTAGTCAATAATTCTTAAAAATAAATTTAGATGCTAGTTTTTTTTAAGTTACTAAGTTTTTAAGGTCATCAAAAGATTGCATGATTATCTTTCAATTGGATGTGAATAAGTTTGCCCCTACAGCCTTCAAAGTCTTTAAGATTAAAGATAAAATAGTTGTAATATAAGCGAATAAAAGCTCCTATCTTTTGTACTTTGGCACTACTAAGATACGGCCTTAATTCCAATGGCCATTCATCAAACTCTGTAGTCTCTTTTTTTACCAATAGAGGCCTATTGCATATTGACATGATCTTTAATTGCTAATTTATAGAAGAAAAAATTTCTATGCTTTCAACATCTTTATTTGTAGTCAAATAAAGGACTTCATTACCATAATCTAGATGTGCATTGGTAATATTAATAGAATATGGAGTATCTCATAAATAAAAAAAACTTATGTGAAAAAAAATTTATACCATTTTTTTTCTAAGTCTTTGGCTAAAACAAAAAAGATACATTGAGCTTGTAGCTCTTCAATTGTATGCCACTTTAAGTAAGAAAGTGACTAAAATTTATCAATTTTAGTTAGTTTAGAGTCAATTTTTCTTTGACTATATCTCTTTAATCTCAAAATCAACAAATAACTATACTAGTATTGCTAAATAAAAAGACATATGCTACAAATTTATACCAAAGTATTGAAGTCTATAACTTGGTGTAGAAAGAAACATTGTTGATATTTTTTGATATCATAAGCAACCATAGTGCTAGTCAAAAAACCTAAAGTACAGTCCTTTTTATTTATATGAAATTCTTTATTATTTTTAGAATTATCATCTTAAATTATACAAGGTCAAAATATCAAAAACATAAATGAGTCACCTATTTCTACAATTTTTCAATAATTTTTTATTTATACTTTGTGTAGAATATCTATTTAAAACTAAACCATTATTTTTTAAAAAACTATTATTTTTGCATGCATTAATTTATACTTAAAAAATTACTATATCTTTGAATGATCTAATTAAAAAGTATATATTATTTTTTAGATAAAAAAATTATAATTGCATTCTTTGGATTAAATAGTATAATCTTCAATTTTTTTTTAGATTTATACTAATTTGACTATCATACTTTGAGATAGATGGGCCTTTAAATATTATTCCATAAAAAACTTCAAACTATAGTTTTAACTTTGGAAACAAATGTTTTTGTATCTATCTATGTAGCAAAAAGAAAGAGATGAAAATAGGATATTATTGCTAATAATAATTCTTTTAACTAAGTTAAAACTTATTGAGTATTAGTAAAATCTTTCATGACATTACTTCTCATATAAAAATCTTTTCTTTTATATTTTTTATGGCTGAAGTCCATGTAAAGGACAAAAGAAGAAATTAACAAACAAATCAATGAATAAACAAATAAATCAACAAATCAACAAAAACTCCAACAAACAAACTTACGGACAAACATATGAGTAAAATAACAACATCTATTGTTGTAAACAAAAAGGGAAGAGGTTAAGGCTCAATTTATTATAGAATTTGTAATAAAGGTATTTATAACAATTTTTTATAGAAGAGATGCAAGCAAGGTGTAACTAGTGCAAGGTCATTTCTTACTACACATATTTTCAAGAAAGACACTTCATATTGAAAAATAGAAAGATGAAGGTCAAAATAAATAAATCTTTTTATTAATCTTAAGAAATTTTGAATCAACATACATACATCAATAAATAATTAGATATGTTAATAATATAAAAAATACAACATAAGGTGAATCCATCATATTGATTTAGGCAAGAACAAACTTATTAGTCTTACTTATAACTAAGGAAATCCAATGATCACCTAAAATATCATCAACCTTGTATCAAAAAGGTTTTTTGATTCTAAAAAGTGTTATTCTAATCATATGAAAAAAATTCCAAGTTGGTCCAAATCTAACAAGATTGATAGGCATAAGAGTCCAAAGCTGCAATATATACAAAGGTTAGAAGATCAAATAATTGATAAATATATTCATCATTTTTTAAAATAATTCTTCAAGTATTATCAAATAGAAGAATATTCTTAAAATTATATCTAAGTAGTGTAGTTAGATGCGTAAACCACCATTGTATAAGTGACATCAAATCTATAAATAAACTAGATTTAGAATTATCCAAATCTTAATCTCTTCTAATATATTAATGATTTTTATAAGATCATTTAGGAAATTAATAAATCAATATAGTCTAATCTCTTCAAATCTTTATCACAAATATAGGTGATATCTTGAAAGATTATCATGAATATATATATTTATTTTCATATTTATCTAAATAATACTAATAAGTAGAAATAGATAAAAATATATTAATTTAATAATATCTTATAGAGAAGTTTTTTAAAAGCTTTATAGATGTAATTTCATCTTAATACATATCTATAGGTAATTAACAGATTGAATACTTAGCCAACAAGTTAGCCACACATTGCATATGTTGATAGCTTATATTAGAAATTAATCATATAGTATATATATAAGAAACTTATCCTTTAAGTTAAGACATATGTCTTGCAAATTGAACATATGTTGGAGGTCTTATAGAATGCTCTCAAATAGCTTCTAGTTAGATAGTATATATAGACAAAAGACTGAAGCCTCTTTTATTGTTGTTAATTCCTTCTTTGTTTTCAATCTAGTTTCAAAGGTTTTTAATTTTATAGTCTTTTGGCAATAACCATTCTAGTTTCTTCTTGAATATACATACTTTTTTATTTTAATTTTTTCATATTTCTTCAAAAAAAATCTTACTTGTTTATTTTCCTTCAAGTTCTTATCTTTGATAAATTAGTAAGAATATACTTATAATATCCAAGATTATTCTTTTTTTAATTGAGAGTGGATTATTTTTTTTTTCTCAATAAGACATATGCATATTAGATATTACAGATTACCTTCTTCTAAATTGATTTTTTTAAAAAATATTTTCTTTGTTTTCAATTTTTTTTTCTACTTATCTTAAGCAATATTAGACATCTTTTTTTTTCAAGTATTATCATGGTAGAGCTTCTTAAAATAAAAAATGAAATGACAAAAATAAAATAATAATTGACAAAGTTATTACTTACAATACAATAATTCAATTTACTACCACATAAAGTAATAAGATTGGCAAAAAGTGAAGATCTAATTTAATAAAATTTTGATTGATATATGAAAAACATGATGCAATTTTTGTATTGCATTCCATAAGATCTGTATTTTGTGATAAAAAAATTGATCAATAACATTATATGGTTTATAATTTTGACAACTTATGATTGATATTAAGTAGAATGATGCTACATTCATTAACCAATTTTTCTATAGATTAGAATATGAAGTAATGAAATTGATATTAAACTTACTTAACTTTAAGTATTAAGTCAAAAATTAAATTGATAGAATTGAAAGAATTGAAAGAAGATACATAAATAACTAAAATATGTATAAAAAAGAAATAATAAAATAGAAATAAGAAAGAAATTGAAATGGATATTTTCAAAAGACTAAAATATTAGAAACTCTTGAAATTAATTTAGAAATAAGAAAGGAGTAGACAAAAGCAAAGAAGGCTTTACTATTACTTCTATTTATACTATCTAATTAAAAGCTAAATGACAATGTTCTATAAGACCTCCAATATATTGTCGTATTTTGTGAATTCTTGCTTGAGAATGCATTAGATAATTAATTGTGGAATGTGAATAAAAAATACAACAACAAGTTTCTATCATATTTAATAAAGTCTTAAATAAATTCTATATAATCCTTACCAATCTTAATCAAACTTTAAACAATTCAAGAAAATTTAAAAGAAATAGTAAAAAATCATAAAAAAATCATAAATTAATTTCAAAGAAAAATAATAAAAAAATATAAAAAAATCCAAAATAAAAATCTTAAAGAAATAAAAATAACCTTAAAAAGTATTAAAATAATTTTTTTTAAAGAAATGATAAAAAAGTATTTTAAATATTAAAAATAGAATTTAAAAATAAATCTTAAGTAAAATTTAGATAAATCCTATCTAAATCTTAAATCCTAGATCAAATCCTAATTAAATTCTAATGAAACCTTAATCAAATCCTAACCAAATTCTAAACTAAATTTTAACTAAATCCTTGATCAAATCCTAATTAAATCCTAAAACCTAATCAAATCTTAAATAAAATTCTAATCAAATAATAATCAAATTTTAATCAAATTTTAAAAAATCCTAGATAAATTTTAATAAATTATTTTAGTTATTTTAAAACCTTAATAAAAATTAATTGAACCATTGATCTTAACTAAAATTTTATTTAAATTTCAACTTACAAGAAATTAACAAGTATAAAAATTTTGAAAAAAAATCAATTCACCAATTCAAAAGAAAAAGATCTTAAACTGCTTAGATGTTGGCTACCTTTCTTTTTTAACCTAGGTATTAAAAATGCAATGGTAATTTTTCCTTATTGAGCCATTTAATTTCTTCAAATTTTTTTTAGAATATAGAATTCTAAGTTCAAATAGCTGTCATCAATTTTTGCTTCAATAAAAGTGATAAATGTTATAAGATTGTAAAAATCCTCACTAACCCAAAATAACAATTATCTAAGACCATAATCCATAAAAAATCCTATAACCATCAATCTAAATCTTTGATTAATATCAAATTATAAAAATATATTTAAAAAATATAAAAATATATTGATAAAATTAAATTCATAAATATACTATGATATTCATAAAATCCTCAAAATTATAATTTTTTTTTAATTTTAAAAAATCTAAATTCACTAAATACATCTCTTACTTTGAAAAGCCTTCAAAAACTCAATATACCTTTAAAGCATATAAAATCAACTTTCAAAAATCTTTTCTCTAGTTTGCTTCCAAATCTTACTCTTTGATCAACCAAAGAACTCCAAAGTTACTATAGGTCCTCAATTTTGTGCCTCAGGGCCTGATTTTGGCCTTGGTTTACAACTAATCCTTTTGGGTATCAATTCTTGATATTTTGAAATAGCTTTTATTAAAATATATTTTTAATTTCTTTTTAAATATGCCTATATTCATTATTTATTTTATTTATTTTTATTTGGCTCATTTTTGTTCCTATAAAATAAATAGAAATATCTTCTGTAAGAAGGTAGTATTAGTACTTATTAATTTTTACTATCGCTTTGTCTATTATCTATATTTCTAAGATAATTTATAAAAATATTTTTATTTAAGCTCTTCTATAATAATAATAATATATATATATATATATATATATATATATATTTCATCCAATGGTCATATTATTATATGACGTGTTCAATTTGCAAGATAGGTATCTTAACTTCTAGGGCAAGTTTCTTATATGCATGTGACTTAGTTAGCTCATATGACAAGCTATCAATAGGTACAATACATGGCTAACTTGTTGGCCAAATGATCAACCTATCAATCACCTATAAATACATATAAAAATAAGACCATATTTATGAAGCTTTTAGAAAGGTTTTCTATAAGATATTATCAAATTAATTTATTTTTGCTTATTTCTACCTATTCATATTACCTAAGTTACTATGAAGGTAATTATGTATGTCAATGACACTTCTTTATTATGTGATCATTATTCTTTGTAGAACTCATTTATAGAAAAGAAAATAATATTATAGATATGCATATTTATTTTAATAGTTATTTAGATAATATGAATAAATAGAAGTAGGTAAAAGTAAATTAATTTAATAATAAATTATAGAAAAGTTTTTTAAAAGCTTCATAGACGTAATTTCATCTTTATTTGTATCTGTAAATGATAGATAGGTTGAACATTTGGCCGACAAGTTCATCACATGTCACACATATTGATAGCTTATAGTACAAGATAATCATGTGGCACACATATAGAAAACTTATTTTACAAGTTAAAATATATGTCTTACAAATTGTATATGTATTGGAGGTCCTGTAAAACATCACCATGTAGATTTTAATTAGATAGTATATATGGAGGAAAGATTGAAATCTTCTTTATTTTTGTTAAGTGCTTCCTTAATTCTACTCTAATTTCAAAGGTCTCTAGTTTTCTTATCTTTTGATAATAGCCATTCTAGTTTATTTTGAATATATATATATATATATATATATATGTATTATTTTATCATCTTTTTTTGGAAAAAATCTTACTTGTTTATTTGTCTTTATTGAGTTCTTATTTTTAATTAAATCAATTATAGATGATAGAAGGTTTTAATTTTTTTAAAATATAAAGCTAATAACTTTTGGATATAATATTGGATTAATTGATTAAATATAATTCTAATATCTATGTAAATATATTACCTAATATTAAGCCTAACTCTCAATATTACTATCAAACTACTACTAATACTTGCAAAAAGCTCTACGAGGGTGATACCTTCATTTAGTAAATGCCAATGAATAAGGTGAGCAAAGATAAGTGATAATAAATGATCTAATATCTTCAAAAAAATTAATAAAGATTCAATCTTTTGGCATTAATAAAATAATTTTGTATGTATTTTTTAAAGAAGAGATCAAACTTTGTATTATCTTACATGAACTTTTAAAGATGGTGAACTATATGATTATATAGAATTAGATATAAATACTAATACTTTTGTGAATTCTTCCAATGCATCTTAATTGATAGATTGATTGAAAACATAATTTTAAGTCATTTGATTATACAAATATTAAGAAGAGAGTTCTCAATTATGCTTCAAAATTTAAATTTTTATTTTTTTTCTTATTTTATAGTAATTAAACAAATTAGATTATAATTTATATAAGAAAAATCTAGTTTTGTAGAGTTTTGAGGGTTGTAACCTTTGATGGTATAAATTCTAGCCTAATTCTTTAAATTGAGTTAATTTGGACTAAAAAGATAAAATTTAGAAAATTAGAATAGTAATTTAGTTAGGTTTAATAATTTAAAGATTTTTATTCATTGCTATAAGACTTAATTGAGAGCCTATGAATTCACCTACAATCATTTCATATGATTTAAAGTGAATTTGAATTATAATTTTTAAAAAGATTTTAGTGAAGTTAAGCAATGGAGGTTTTGAAGTTTTTCTCCAAATTCAACAAATCTAAGAAATTAAGTGGCTTTTCGAATTAATGAAAGCCTTTCAAATGCAATGGAGGCATTGGATTTACCTCATGGAATGAAAGAAATAAGATTAGTACCCTCTCTATGTCACGGACACAGAAATACAGACTCGAGATCTAACAAGAAGTTCAGGAAGAACTGATAAGAACTAGATTGATCAGATGAGAACAACACCAGAGAGGTGAGCTAGAGCTCCAAGAGATGTGTTGTCGAGACTGAAGAACTCTTCAGCCTCGATTCCAATATATACTTCTATTTAGGAAGCTTCTCAAGTAACTTCTACTAACTAGGAAGCTTCTAAAAGGTTCCAGAGACTTGCTTCTAGAAGGTTCTAGAAACTTATCTCTAAAAGGTTCTAAGGACTATGTCTCTAATATCTTCTACCAACTAAGAAGCTTCTAGAAGGTTTTAGAAACTTGTCTCTAGAAGGTTCTAAGGATTATGTCCCTAACATCACCCCCTCCTTTAGCTTCGAGGTCTGTGAGAAGCAATGTTGTTTGATCAGTACCAATGCAAGAAAATGAAGATTTGTCGCATAATGTCTACTATGAACTCCAACTGTTGTTTACAAGGCAAGTGGTTCATCGGCCCTTGAAGCCAATGGTAGTGGCCCACTCCTTCAACTTCTGACCAAGCATGAACTTTCGTGTCCTCATTGTAAAATTGTCCTGCAAATACGCCTTCTGACTGACCATCGTAAGCAAGCTCGGACTCAAATACAATTACCAGTGATCGGTTACTCGGTATCCTCCGTCGATGTCGTGGTGTAGGCGGTTCTTCATCTCGGGGTAACCTTCGTGAGCAAGTCGGTTGAGATAATCTGACTGGTATAGTATCTATCTCTTGGCTATCCATATCAGAAGACCAAACTATGGCTATTGAAAAAATTCTATTTTATCTTGGAGAAAATAACTACATCAACTACAAATTTTGGTGGTGCTCTCCCCCTTTCTTATATTCTTGGGTGAACAAGCTTCAGAAGGAAGCTATCGTCGAACCGGCTTAGGTTTATGAGGACGTTGTTGATGAAACTCCTGTACCTTTTGTGGTGCATTGGCGAGATTTTCAGTTGGCTTCCACGTTCGCTCATTAATGTCGTAGCCGCATTAATGAACAAGATACTCCAACTTGCCCTACCTTCGTCGTGAATCCAGTACCTTTTCAACCTCGTATTCCTCATGGTTCTCAATCTCAATACTAGGTGGCAAACATTGTACTCTTCCAAGAAAAGACGACTCTCGATAAGGCTCTAATAGAGAAACATGAAAGACTGGATGTACCTTCATAGAAGCCGGTAATTCCAAATGGTACGCCACTGGATTGATTTACTTCTGGATGATAAATGGTCCCAATCTTCGATAGTCCAACTTATCACATGGTCGCTTGGTCTTGATATTCCGTCGAAGAAGCCATGCTTTATCTCCAATTTTGAAAGTATGTGCTTGATTCCAAAATCTATCTACAGATGCCTTATAGGATTCTTGAGTGGATTGTAATTGAAGCTTCAGCGTATTTTGAAGCTCTGATAGTTGTTTCGTAAATCCTTCAGCTGCTGGATTGTTATTTGTTGATGGACTTAATAAATCAAGCTTCGGATGATACCCATAGTTGGAAAAGAATGGTGTGTATTGAGTCGACGCATGGAAGGTGTTGTTATATACAAACTCGGCTAGCGACAAATATGTGGTTCAATCGTCTTATTGATAGTTGATGCTGCATCGTAAGTATTATTCCAAGACTTGGTTCACCTATTTTGTTTGGCCATCAGTTTGAAGATGAAAAGCCGAAGAAAGCTTGATATCCACCTTCAGTATCTTAAAGAGAGATCTCCAAAAATTTGATACGAACTGGGTTCCTCGATCTGATACGATATCATCTGGTAGTCCATGATATCGATACACATTATCGAGAAAGAGCCTTAGTGTGACTTCACTGGACGATGTCTTCTTGCAAGGAATAAAGTGTGCCATCTTTGTAAGCCGATCTACCACGACAAAGATGTTGTCAAATAAGTTCAATGATGGAAGGTCCATGATGAAGTCCATGGAAACTGAAGACCATGGTCGACGTGGAATCGGTAATGGCTGTAGGAGTCCATAAGAGCGATGCCGAGGATTCTTAGATCTTGAACAAATGTCGCAGGAGAGGATAAAATCTTTCACATCCTTCCACATTTGGGGCCACCAAAAATCTCGAGAAATAAGCTCCAAGGTCTTGTTGAATCCAAAATATCCCACAGTTAAAAAATCATGGTAAGATTGAAGAACTTGGAGTCGTGTTATAGTGAATTTCTTGCTATAGTGGACTTCTTGCTATAGTGAACTTCTTGCTATAGTAGACTTCTTGCTATAGTGAACTTCTTGCTATGGATGGGTTATGCTTTTCTAACCAAGAAAGACCAAGAATAATAGGATTTGATGGGATTCTAATAATATTGAAAATAATATGACTACTATGGCCCTTAAACGTCACTTCTATAGGTTCTGATTCATGGGTGATACTACCAGATAATAAAGGTCGCCCATCTATGACCTCAACGTGAACAGGTTTGGATTTTTGTACTAAAGGGATCTTGTGATACTTCGCAAATTCTTCGTCTAAGAAACAAGCAGATACTCCTAAATTTAATAATGCTAAGGTTCTCAATTTCTGAGGGCCAATAAGTAAAGAAATTGTAAAATAAAGGGCAAGTTGAGTGGAAAGAAAGGAACCTAGTTGTTGTTGCGATATTTCACTATTTAGCCGTACGGTTCCTATTGTGGCTGGGCATCCTCGTTTTCCTGAATAAACGTGCTCCTAGTCTTGACAATACGTCAATTTTGCTTCTTGAGGCAGTTTCCAACTTTGTAGCCTTCTTCACCACAATATAAGCATAGACCTTCCTCCATACGCCGCTTTTTTTCTTCTAGAGTAAGGAATTTGATACGTACCGTATCAATTTGTATGTCTTCTATCTTTGAATGTGAATTCATGCTGCTTGCCAACATAGTTGGGACATGGCGAATCGTATGTTGTCTTGAACGTTGATCTTGGTATCGTTGGAATAGGCGGTTATCACACTTCACAGCTTGGCTAATAGCTTCGTTGAGCGTTTGTGGATCAGGAAGAGTTAACAGCAAATCCTTCATATCGTCCCTTAAACCCCAATAGAATTGACTCATCAATGCTTCTTCGTCCCAATTGATGTCGCATGATAATTGTCTGAAGTCCAATGCATAGACTGATGTAGAGCGCATCCCTTATCATAGTAATCGGATCTTTGTTATAGTCCATCGAACCTTGTCGTGTTCACCAAATGCTTCCGCAAATGCCTCCAAAAAGGTTTCAAAGTTGTTTAGTATGGACGATCGTTTCTCAAACAAAGGAGCAAACCATGATAGAGCTTGTCCTGTAAGTAAGGTTCCAACAAGCCTAACACGTGACTCCTCCGTTGGATAGCGTTCGGGCTATAAAACTGTTATCAACCTGATTTGGTTGACAAATCCTCGAAACTTGGAACGCATACCATCAAACTTATCCGGAAGACTAACTCGGGGCTCCTTATGTTATAGAACCAGCAATACTTGTTGAACTTGAGGCAAAGTTGCTTCTCCAAGTACAAAAGTTTGAGGCTGGTGCAACCTAGATTGTGCCATCCCAGATGCTCCATTATTATGAAGCCTTGCCACGACTCCTTCAATCTCTATAGTTCTTTGCAATAACGTAGCGAGGGCATTCATGATAGCATCCAATTTGGACTCCAAACTTTTCGTCATACTAATGTCTTGGCCTCCGGCCATTTTAAGAGAAGGACAAAAATGATTCTACAAGAAGACAATATTGGTTTAGAGGAGGATACTCCGCAATCTCTAAAATGCCTTAAGAGCTTCAAGAAAAGGGATAATCCACTCTCTCGAAGAAGAATAAGGCTCCAATATTGTAACAAAAGAAGTATCAGTTTAGAGGAGGGTAATCCGCAACCTCTAAAATGCTAGTATACTTCCAAGCAGAGGGATAATCCACACTCTAACAAAGAAGAAACTAGCTCTGATATCTGAGGTGAGTACAGTCTTGACAAACTGTTACGGACACAAAAATATAGACTCGAGATCTAATAAGAAGTTCAGGAAGAACTGGCAAGAACTAGATTAATCAGATGAGAACAACACCAAAGAGGTGAGCTAGAGCTCTAAGAGATGTGTTGTCGAGATTGAAGAACTCTTCAGCCTCGATTCCAATATATACTTCTATTTAGGAAGCTTCTCAAACAACTTCTACCAACTAGGAAGCTTCTAGAAGGTTCCAGAGACTTGCTTCTAGAAGGTTCTAGAAACTTATCTCTAGAAGGTTCTAAGGACTATGTCTCTAATATCTTCTACCAACTAAGAAGCTTCTAGAAAGTTCTAGAGACTTACTTCTAGAAGGTTCTAGAAACTTGTCTCTAGAAGGTTCTAAGGATTATGTCCCTAACACTCTACCAAAATACAAGTGGAGCCATGAAGATGTCATTTTTGAAGGAATTTTCAATAATTGCTAAAATCTTTGGAGGTGAATATCTTTCTAAAAACTGCATATGACCATGGATAGTAGTATGCGAGTAGTTGATTTTAGCATAAAACGATGTTTTGAACACAATGATAAAGTTTGATTTATCAAAAAGTGATTTTTTGACGACTAACAATAGCCATCAGCCTTGATAACGAAATTAACTCTGGCATGAATAAAGGCCATAGATCTAGATTAGAGATTTTAGAGATCAAAGGTGGAGATGTGGCTGCCTTCTAGGAGTGTGCACTCACTTGTATAAGATGGCTTAGTTGTCCAAGCTCTCTTTCTCTCATTTTTTTGGGTGAAGGACAAAGCCATGCCAAATTTTGACCTCAAACCAAAACTCTAATGTCATTTGGATTGTAGATGTCATTGTGTATCTTATGAATGTGTGGGGGCATTGATTTTATATGTGGATGGTGCTTTTTGTGGTTTATAAGACACTCCATTGGAATTAGTGGCTTCCAAATACTTCAATAGTCAAAGGGGTTTAATAGTCTTTGGATTTTTTTCAATCAATTTGTGGTTTTTATGATTTTAAAAATATATATTTTTTAAAAAACATACTTCTCATTTTGAGCTTTTTAACGAGCTAAGATTTGCTTGATTTGAAATTATTAAAATTTTTTGGTGAATTGTTGAGTATAAGGAGGTCGGATACCTTCATTGTTTGGATTATTCAATTTTGAAAATATAATCTTGAGAGCCTTATGATTGGATTATTCTGAAATTTTAAGAATAACAAGGTTTATAAGCTGAGCTTCCAAGGGCATTTATTTCATAGGAATTAAAGCCAATTTTAATATTTGGTAAATTTCCAAATGAAAGGAAGTAGGCTACTATGGCAATTCCAATTACTCAACTTTGAAGAGGCATTTCTTGTGGCTTAAGTATTGGATTGCTACGAATTTTTTTGTGATAAGAGAATCTTTAAGGAATTTCTTAATCAAGTAAGAATCATTAGATTTGAAGCTGATCCAAAATTTTGGAAAATTTTGGAGTAGAAAGAGGTCTACTGTTCTTAAGTGGAGCACAGTTGAAATTAGTTCTTTGTATCTTTATCTTTTTTTTTTTTTTTTCTTTTTTTTTTTTTTTTTTTTACTCTTCACGTTCCAACTTTTGGCTTAATTTTAATTCAAATTTTAACTTCCAACTTCCAACTTTTAATTTATTTTAATTTTTTCTTATTTTTATTTTTATCTTTATTTTTTACTTTTATTTCAATTTTATTTCTACTTCTATTTTATTTTTACTTTGCTTCTACTTCTATTTTACTTTTAATTTACTTCTACTTCTATTTTCACTTTTATTTTTATTTTATTTTTTTATCTTTTATATATATGATAATTTTTATATACTAAAATAAACCAATAAATTCTTGTTATTATTAATATTAATATTAATAAATAAATAATTTAATTTAATTTAATTTTTTAATATTAATAATAATAATAAAATATTAAATAACATTTGTAACTATTTTTTGGAAGGAAATAAGTTAAATCGAATATAAACACCTATAATTGAATTAATTTAGCAATTGCACAATTGAGAGTTCTCCATTCTACCTCTTAAACCTATTGTGTAGCATTAATTTCACAGAGTGGTGGAATTTGGATTCACAAAAGATTTGAGTTTCTTTTTTATTATTTAAGTATCTATTAGAATTTAAAATTATTTGTAAGTCATAAAAGTCTTATTAGAAGAAAAGTTATAAAAATGAAATCTTAATAAGTCTCAGAGGTAATTATCTTAGTTGATTTAGTATTTTTATTTATTGTTAAGTATTAAGAATAAGTTATTAGAACCAATATTTTCATTGGCCTCCTATCTACATATACTAATAAAAATCCTATCATTAATTAGTTAGTAATTATAAGAAGCATAAAAAAGAACTTCATATATTTTTAGTTAATTATGTAGAAAATAGAATTTTTAATAGATTTAAATTGATTTTATTATTATAAAAAATTATTAAGTAGAAAAATATATCATTAAATTAATATTAGCATCATAAAAATATTATAAGATTTTTTAGGATTTATTTAGAATTTACTTAGGATTTATTTAGGAATATTTAAAGAAGATTTCAAGATTTTGATAAAATTGAGTTTTATCTCCTTGAAAGCCATTGTGAAAAAATGGAATAAGATTTGAAGGCCATACAAGGTTCTTAGGCTATTTGGCTGTTTTTAAACAAAGTGATGAAGTCAAAAATGAAAAATTATGAGTTTTATTATTATGAAATAAGAGGACCAATAGCTAGTCTAGTCCTTGTAGAAAAAGAAGTGCACAAGTTCTATAAGTTGTAGCACCTTAAATAGAATTAGGAGGATAAGAATAAGGTCTTATGATCTCTTTTAACATCCCATATATACTACATGTACATCATACACAATACCTCCATCATACAATGAGACCCCAACATTATGTTGATATAATGATGATGCTCGAATAGTACAACTCTCATATAACTCAATTGTTGATACCAATCTTTATTTGTTCATCATCTATAACACATATAATAGTAATCATGTTGTTCCTTCTTCTAATGAATTTATTCGAAGATACTACTAAAAGAAGTATTATTGAATCTTCATAACATCTTTTTAACTTGTTGTATGTTTCTCAAATAATTCTAAGAACACTGCCACTAAATAATAAAGGATACCTAGACGAATAATAATCTACAAACTCAGTAGCTATAGAAAACGTTTCTCTTATTATCTTGAGAACAAAGAAGACATCATCTCTAATGTTTTTAATGTTAATTACATTCCACTGTCACGGACACAAAATACAGACTTGAAATCTAACAAGAAGTTTAAGAAGAAGTGGCAGAACTAGATTAAACAGATGAGTACAAGAACAACACCAGAAAGGTGAGCTAGAACTCCAAGAGATGTGTTGTCGAGACTGAAGAACTCTTCAGCCTCGACTCCTATATATACTACTGGCCTATGGTTCTAAGGAAGCGCATCAAGAAGCTTCCCAAGAACTATGAAGCTTCTCGAGCAACTACCCAAGAGCTAGGAAGCTTCTCAAGTAACTTCCTAGAATCTACTAGAATATTCTAAGAATCTTCTAGAGCCTTCTAAGGGAATCTTTAGGGAATCTTTAGGGAATCTTTAAAGAATATTCTAAGAGAATATTCAAGGAATCTTTTGGAAGTTTCTAGAGACTTCTTTTTAGAAGGTTCTAGAAACTTGTCTCTAGAAAGGTCTAAGGACTATGTCCCTAACATCACGTCCTCCTTTAGCTTCGAGGTCTCCGAGAAGCAATGTTATCGTCAGTCAATACCAACGCAAGAAAATGAAGATCTGTCGCATAACCTCTGCTATGAACTCCAATTGTTGTTCACGAGGCAAGTGATTCAATGGTCCTTGAAGCCAACAGTAGTGGCCCACGCCTTCAACTTCTGACCAAGCATGAACCTCCATGTCTTCATTGTGAAATTGTCCTGCAAACACTCCTTCTGGCTGACCATTGTAGGCAGGCTCGACCTCAAATACAATCACCAGCGATCTGTTGCTCGGAATCCTTCGACGTCGTCGTGGTGCAAGCGGTTCTTCATCTCGCGGTCGTCTTCGTGAGCTAGTTGCTTGAGATGACATGACAAGTGTAGTATCTTGGCTATCCATATTCAAAGGCTAAAACAATAGGAACAAACTTGGGCTACTAACAAAGTTCTACGCTATCTTGGAGAGAATGACTACATCAACTATGGATTTTGGTGGTGCTCTCTCCTCTTTTCTGTTTTCTGGATGAGCAAGCTTCAGTAAGAAGCTATCGTCGAACCGGCTTGGATTTTTTAGGATATCGTCGATGAAACTCCTGTACCTTTTGCGGCGCATTCGCGAGATTTTCGGCCGGCTCCCATGTTCGTTCATTAATATCGTAACCGCTCCAATGCACAAAGTATTCTAATTTATCCCGTCTTTGCCGTGAATCCAGGACCTTTTCCACCTCGTATTCTTCGTGGTTCTCTATTTCTATGTTAGGTGGTGGACATTGTACTCTTCCAGGAAAAGACGATTCTCGATAAGGCTCCAACAAAGAAACATGAAAGACAGGATGTACCTTCATAGTAGCTGGTAACTCCAGACGATACGCTACAGGACTGATCTGCTTCTGGATAACAAATGGTCCCAATCTCCGATAGTCCAATTTGTCACATGGCCGCTTGGTCTTAATATTTCGTCGAAGCAGCCAAATTTTGTCTCCAATCGTGAATTTAGGTGCCTGATTCCGAAATTTATCCGCGGACGCCTTGTAAGATTCTTGGGCAGTTTACAATTGAAGCTTCAATGTAGTTTGAAGCTGCGAAAGCTCCTTCACCAATCCTTCAACTGCCAGATTGTTAATCGTTGACGAACTCCATAAGTCAAGCTTTGGATGGTATCCATAATTGGAACAGAATGGCGTTTGTTGAGTTGACGCATGAAGGGTGTTGTTATATGCAAACTCGGCTAGCGGTAGATATGCGACCCAATCATCTTGTTGATAATTGATGGTGCAACGTAAATATTGCTCTAAAACTTGATTCACCCGTTCTGTTTGGCCGTCCGTTTGAGGATGAAATGCCGAAGAAAGCTTGATATCCACCTTCAATATTTCAAAAAGAGATTTCCAAAACTTTGACACAAACTGGGTTCCTCGATCCGATACGATATCATCTGATAGACCATGATATCGATACACATTATCAAGAAAGAGTCTTGCTGTGTCTTCGCTTGACGATGTCTTCTTGCAAGGGACAAAATGTGCCATCTTTGTAAGCCGGTCTACGACAACAAAAATGCTGTCAAATGAATTCGATGGTGGTAGATCCGTAATAAAGTCCATGGAAACCGAAGACCATGGTCGGCGCGGAATAGGCAATGGCTGTAGAAGTCCATAAGGTCGATGTCGAGGGTTTTTGGATCTTGAACAAATGTCACAAGATACAACAAAATCTTTCACATCCTTCCACATTTGAGGCCACCAGAAATCGCGGGAAATAAGTTCCAAGGTCTTATTGAATCCAAAATGTCCCGCAGCTGGAAAGTCATGACGAGATTGAAGAACTCGGAGTCGTGTTGGCCCTTTTGGGATATACAACCGCTCTTCGAAATATACTAGATCTCCTTCCATCTTGAATTTATCATCACTAGCATGTTGCTTGATATCAAGGGTTAGAGAATCTTCAATGGTTGCGGCCCGTACTTGGTCGAGGAAGTCAGCATCAATTGGTACAATAGCTGAGTTGAGCCGAAATTTCTCTGGCTTCAACAATGTCGTGCACTGTTGATCAAATGCTGCATCTCCAGCCTTTGGCGCGAGGTATGATCTCCTTGATAATGCATCGGACAACCCTTGTTGCTTCCCAGGCCGATAAGTAATAACAAAGTCGAACCTGGATAGCGACATACTCCACCGAGCTTGACGCCGATTCAAAACCCGAGCCGACATAAAATATTCCAAATTCTTGTGATTCATATATACGGTCACTGGATGTGCAGTTCCTTCGAGAAAGTGGCGCCACTCTTGGAAAGAATCTATTATAGCAAGGAGTTCCTTATCGTGGATCTCATAGTTGATCTCAGCAGCAGAGAATTTTCGAGAATAGAACGCAACTAGATGGAGCTTCTCATCTACGCCCATTTGTGAAAGTACAGCTCCCAAAGCAAAATCCGAAGCATCTGTCTCCAAATAAAAGGCCTTTGTAAAGTCCGGATGTACCAAGATTGGAGCTGTAGTAAATACCATCTTCAATTCTTGAAATACTTTTTCTGTGATAGGTCCCCATTCGAGCTTGTCCTTACACGTTAACCGAGTGAGGGGGGTAGCAACTTGAGAATAATTCTTAATGAAGATCCGATAGTAGTTAGCAAATCTAAGAAAACATTGTACGTCCCTACCCGTCTTCGGAACTTCCCAAGACATGATTGCTTCCACCTTCTTTGGATCCATCTTCAAGCCTTCCGTAGTCGCGATGAATCCCAAAAACTCCATCTCAGTTTGGTGAAATAAGCACTTCTCCAATTTGGCATAGAGTCCTCGCTCCCATAGTTTTTTGAGTACCAGACGAACGTGCTTCTCATGTTCTTCCTCGTTCTTAGAAAATATCAAAATATCATCTAGATAGATGACAACAAAATCGTCTAGATGCTCTCGAAAGATGTCATTCATCATGTGTTGAAAGACCGCTGGAGCATTAGTAAGACCAAATGTAATGACATTGTATTCAAAATGGCCATACCTTGTTCGGAACGCTGTCTTCCATTCATCTCCTTCCTTAATTCGCACAAGGTTGTAAGCTCCCCTTAGGTCAATCTTTGTAAAGATCCTTGCACGCCCAAGTTGTTCTAGAAGACCAGAGATCAAAGGCAGTGGATAGCGATTCTTTTTTGTCACCTTGTTGAGACCTCGATAGTCCACGCACATCCGTAGTGAGCCATCCTTCTTCTTCACAAATAAGATTGGTGCCCCAGCTGGCGACTTCGAATGACCGATGAAGTTCTTGGCTAGATTCTCGTCAATGTACTTCCGTAACTCAGTCAACTCCGTCTGCGAAAAATTGTAGATTGGTCCAAAAGGTGGTTGTGCTCCTTCTTGCAATTCAATGGCACAGTCATAGGGTTAATGCTCTGGCAGCATATCAGCATTCTTCTTTTCAAAGACATCTTTGAATTCTTCATACTGCTTTGGAATAACCAAAGTCAGAGTTGCATCTTCTCGAGTCAGAGTTGCGAAGATGACAAGAGGTGTATTTTGCTTGGCTTCCTTCATGAAAGCCCTTGCACCTATAAACAAGGATTTGTTTCTAGACATTGTCTTGGCAGATTCCACCTTCAAGGAGTTTGTTGGAAATGTCACTTTCCGCAACTTCCAATCTATCAATGGATTATATCTATCAAGCCAAGATAGTTCCAAAATGATAGGACATGAAGGGGTTTTGATAACATTAAACACAATATTGCTCTCATGGTTTTCAAGACGTACCTTCAATGGTTTAGTTTCATAGATAACATTGCCCAAAGACAATGGTCGTCCGTCTATGACTTCTACATGGACAGGCTTAAGTTTCTTTACAAGAGAAATATTGTGAAGCTTGACAAACTCTTCATCTATAAAGCAAGCGGATGCACCCGAGTCTAATAAAGCATCGACTTTTAGTTCTTGAATATCCAGATGTAAAGGTATCATAAAACAATCTGAAGGTTGAGCTGAGAGAAAGGGACCTTGATTAATTTTGGATGTTGAGATGTCCAGCCGCACGGTCCCTATTGTGGCTAGGCGTCCTTGTTTTCCTGCATGCTTGTACTCATGAGTCTTGTTGTTTGAGGCTTCTGTTTCTTCCGATAATCTACAGCTTTATGGCCCGCTTCTCCGCAATATAAACACAAGTTTTGTTCAAACCGTCGCTTCCTTTCCTGAGCTGTGAGGGGTTTGAAACCTACCACATCAATTTGCATGGGTTTAGGATCTGTGGAGTGATTCTCTGGACCTTTTGAAAATGTAGCAAATGCTCTATCATTTCTCCAGCTTGATCGTCTTTCTTGTCGTAATTCAAAGAGGCGGTTGTCACAAATAATTGCCTGAGATATAAGTTCTTCTAAAGTATCCGCCTTAGGTATGGTGATCAATAAGTTCTTGACATCATCTCTCAGTCCATATCGAAATCGTGTCATGAACGCCTTATCATTCCAATCAAGATCACATATAAGTTGTTGAAATTCTGCAATATAGATTGCAGCAGAACATGATCCTTGTCGCAGATTTTGTATCTTTCTTTCAGCCACTCTTTCTCGATCGCTATCTCCAAACGCAGCAGTAAGTCTCTCTATGAAAGCCTCTAGGTCGTACAATATTGGACAATCCTTCTCCAATAGTGGAGCAAATCAAGAGCGAGCATTTCTTGATAGAAGAGTATCTATGAAAGCAACCTGGGTAATTCCATTCGGATAACGAGAAGGGTATAGGCGTAGGTAAAGCCGTACTTGTTGCACAAAACCTCGAAAGTTGGCTCTTGTTCCGTCAAACTTGTCTGGCATACTCGCTTTTGGTTTTTTCGTACTAATCCTTGAAGTATCCATAGGGGTCGTATGTGACACATGTCTTGCTTCTCTCAGTCGAATAATCTCTTGTTGTAGGCTATGAATTTCGCGTCTAGCTTCTTCGGTCACTAGATCAATTTGAGGTTCTTTACTTGGATTGCGAAGAAATGCAATCTCCTTTCGTATACTATTCATAAGAGCTTGAAGATCTGCAAGAGTTGCCACTCTATTGTCTACTTGTGGAGATGCACTGTCTATGACCTGGTCTACTTCCATATTTAGAGAATAGATGGATTAAAATTTTGAGAGAAGAAGAAATTGCTAAGTCTCTTGGAGAAAATTGTAGCACTACCTGTCACTAAAACCTACTCGGAGAAAAGAAGAAAAAAAAAAACTAAACGATTTCAGTTTTAGAGGAGGGTAATCCGCAACCTCTAAAAATGTCTCAATGCTTTCGAGAAGAGGGGTAATCCGCACTCTATCAAGAAGGCAAAGCTCTGAAATCGATGTTAACAGTCTTTTTTACTAGCTATGCTAAACAAAAAGAAGGAATTAATATCAGTCCAAGAGAGGGTAATCCGCAACCCTTAGAATGCTCAAGTATCTCCAAGGAAAGGGGTAGTCTACTCTCTGCCTCAAAGAACTAAGCTCTGATATTGTGATTGAGAAAATATCAGTTTAGAGGAAGGTAATCCGCAATCCCTAAAGCGCTAGAATACCTTCGAGAAGAGGGGTAATCCGTTCTCAAACAAGAAGGATTCAGCTCTAATATTAAGATAAAGGTAGTCTCGACAAACTGTCACGGACACAAAATACAGACTTGAAATCTAACAAGAAGTTTAAGAAGAAGTGGCAGAACTAGATTAAACAGATGAGTACAAGAACAACACCAGAAAGGTGAGCTAGAACTCCAAGAGATGTGTTGTCGAGACTGAAGAACTCTTCAACCTCGACTCCTATATATACTACTGGCCTATGGTTCTAAGGAAGCGCATCAAGAAGCTTCCCAAGAACTATGAAGCTTCTCGAGCAACTACCCAAGAGCTAGGAAGCTTCTCAAGTAACTTCCTAGAATCTACTAGAATATTCTAAGAATCTTCTAGAGCCTTCTAAGGGAATCTTTAGGAAATCTTCAAAGAATCTTTAGAGAATCTTTAAAGAATATTCTAAGAGAATATTCAAGGAATCTTCTAGAAGTTTCTAGAGACTTCTTTCTAGAAGGTTCTAGAAACTTGTCTCTAGAAAGGTCTAAGGACTATGTCCCTAACATCCACCGCTTACACATATGATATAAGTTGTGTACAAAGTAGGCTCTAAGTCTTTGAGCATGTATCAGTGCAGATTGTGATACCTCATCTGATTTTACTCTTTCTATGCTTAATAATCTCCAAAGACATTAAATCCATGCACTCTTAGTTAATACAGATATGCATTTTTCATCTTTGTTTATTTTTTGTTTTATGTATTGCTTAGGTTTTGATGTGTCCTTACAGATAGTTATTTGTATCTTGAATTGCTTCAATGCATTATTCTAATGACCTATTATTAACTTACATTGAGGGTATCGAGAAACATTTCTATAGCACAAAACAATGAGAGATTGGTCATACTCGTGTTTCCAAATGTATGGTCCTTTAGTACATAGTATAGACATTCTTACACTTATATCATCAAATACATCAAGTATATATATATATTAGTTGAAAAGATATATTCTAATGCTCTACAATAAAGTGTTAGATCAAGAAATATATTTCTATCTCTAGCATTGAGAAATATTTCTTCCTCTATCAAATACCACAGTTCTTGAAGACATACATGAGGAGGAAAGCTTAAGCTTTGTCTTGGAATATAATATGGCATACAATGTAATATAGAAGATTTATTTCTTTTAACACCTATTCTTGCTAGATTTGTAGAGTACATTCTCTTGGAGCTCCTTTGGAGTCTTACCAATTATACCTCATAGTTGGTCTTTTCTCAGTCTTATACTTCTCCTCTTCTAATTTATAATTATTATTGGCTTGATAGAGCACTCTCTTGCATATCCAAATACAAATAATTCTCGAACTTCTTCTTTTAGAGCAAACATTTATATATGATGCTTAGACACCTTTTTTTCTTCAACTATAAAGTTATATAACTTATTAAACTCATCTTTTACTTCATTGTAGACATCAAGTAAGAACAAGATCTGATTTATAATATCATCTATATGTTCTTTGTGCTTGATATTTGATATTGTAATGGTTTTACTTTCCCTCCTTTTGAATGTTATTATTTCAAGTTTAGCATATAGAGAATATTTCACTTTCATAGATATTGAAATAGTCTTTTTCTCTTAATGAAAAGATCTCACATAGTTTAGGCTCGTTCATTACTACATCACATAGTAGCTCTAAATCTGGCTTTTATCATATTATATTAGTAGACAATTCTATGTTTGTGACTTCAATACCTTATTGTATGTTAATATAGATAGTGGTACTGATCATGCTAAAAAGTTCGGCAACAAAAATGGCATATGATGATACATATCTCATCTTCATTACACGTGAGCTAAAGTCAGCATGCCTTTACATATATTCTCTTATTGTCATCTTTGAGAGCTGAAATTATAAACATAATAAGAAGTGCATCGTTACCTTTTAAGGTGTTATCAACTTCCATAGTAGGATAAAAGTGCTTGTACCATTGATAATCACGAATATATCTCTCGACAAGAAGAACATCTTCAGACACACATATAGTATCAAAAAGTATGTTTCCATCTATGTTGCTAATGCACCACACTAAAGTTACTTCTATTATCATATATGAATCCATGTCTCTTGATAGGCATAAAAAAATAATACTAGTATAAAAAGTACCTTCTTACATCAATATTTTTTATTTTTTTATATTACTATTCTATAGTAAACTTTATTATAGTAATCTCTTTCTATTCTTATTATATTATCTTTTCTAAATTCGTTGTCATATTACATGCTATCTTGCTTGAGAATGCACTGAGCGTCTAGCTGTAGAAGATAAAATAATGTTTTGCAAGTATCCAGGTAGGCTAGTGGATTTCAACCATCTAAATACAAACTATTTTGGATTTTAATGTAAAAGCTTAATCCCAATACAAAGTACTTAGAAACATTATTTTTAATAACTTCAAGATATTATAAGTACAAAGTCTTTTGTTATTTATTAGTTTTTATTTTTTTATATTATTTTATTTTATTTTATTTTATTATTTTATTTTATTTTATTATTTTATTTTTATTTTTATTATTTTATTTTATTTTATTATTTTATTTTTATTTTTATTTTATTTTATTTTTATTTTATTTTATTTTATTTTTAATCCTAACCCTAGACAGCAAGCTTCGGCAAGCTGTAATTCTCAATCTGACTGTCCAATTGTTGTAAACTTCTACCAATAGTATCTTTGCAAGCCTTTTAAATGTTCAAGAATTTTCAATCCAATCTAAGTTACAGATTGCAAGAAAATGCCGTTAATCCACATTGATGTATCTTGACTGCTGCCTCGAAGTCCTCGACTTACAATACCAAAAGTCACCTTATTTCAGGTGGTAGATCTTCAAATATTATAGAAATCCTAAACAACACCAATCTGCTAATTTTCAATACCTCTTTACACTAATGGTCAAATATCCTCTATCTGTTTCGTCAAATTAACACAACTTTTTGCATGCACTCGACATATTAAACCCTCTAGATACCTCTAAATTTCAACCGCAAAAGTATCTCCAATTTCAAAAAATAGTCAAGAGTACCAGCTGTTATTTTATTACAAATAATCCAATTCACCAATACAAACACTGACTTTGAGTAACAATTGTAAAGTCCTCCCAAATCCTATGAATCCAATTTACCACCTTTCGAAGGAGCTTGAAGCTAGCTCTCCGATCTCAAAATCCCGATCTCTCGAATGCCCCTTTCCTTATCCTTTCCTCTCTTTTAACTCCATGTAGTCCCATTTTCTCCCGCCCTGGACTTCGAATTGGAACAGCCAACAATACTTCCCCGAAATTCCTGTCTCTAAGAGAATCTTTCCACAGAAAGGACATTTCTTTCGAAACGACATAGAGAACAGAACAGCTTGAAATAGAACCGAGGCCTCCATATTTGGGACCTCATTGGATTGTCCAACCAAGTCAAGTCTCATACTGGATAAGAGACCCATATCAGGACCAGGATTGGATGTCCCCATAATTGAGTCAAATTGGCCCTTTACATCAGATTCACCTGAATATTAAATTGGTCCTTTCCCCTTTTGCCGACTCTTGGTAAGAACGACTCGGACTTATTCCACCTGATTTACTGGAGAATCTTGAGGACCTTGATTTATTTCTTCAATTTTTCCTTGGCTTTGGATGTGATGATCCTGTTTATTGAAATTGGATAGAGCATTACATTGCTGATAAGTATGCCTCGATTGCTTGCAATTCCTATACACTAGCACGTAATCAATACTAGCTTTGGGATTGGAACATTCATTGGCATAATGACCAACCTGTCTGCAACAAAAACGACAAAGTGGTCTTCCAGCACTCCCATCATGCATATTGGGTGTCTCCACTAGCATATACCTACTAGGCTTGTTCCATATAGGGTTAGAAAATGATCTTGGTTGTTCCATTGGTATAGAGGGTACTTGATTTAGTGACGTTGGTGGAGTGACATTAATTGACCCTAAATATTGGCATTGGAATTGGCCACTGTTTCTAACATCAAAGATGACTAAATATTAATAATATCTTTTTCATTTATATTTTCACCATATAGTCGTGTTACAACATGACACCATACCACTTACATATTCGATCTCTAGCATATATCTTTGGCAAGCTATCATGAGATATTTCTTTTTCTTCCATTTCTTCTATTTTTGAGTTTGATGCTATACTGTGCTTTGGAACAAGTACGATACATGTAGGATTGAACATAAGCTCTTCTTTGATAAACATTATTATACCATGCATAGATATATCACCTTTGAATATGGAAGCATCAAGAGTATTTGATGACATTACTATTATAGTAGCAAACTTTATGATGTCCTCTTGTACAAACTTATAATACTCAAGTGTAAAGTTTGATATATCCTTCTTTGTAAGGATATTTGTATTTGCTCCAAAGAGATTCTTATCTACAAAGTTTCTTGTAAGTAGTACTATAAGGTTGTTCTCTTGCCTTATATATAGATCCATCCTTCATTGGACTCAAGAGTACTACCACTAGCTACATATCCTCTATCTCGTCACATGTGTTGTTATTTCCTTTATGATTGAAATCATGTTATTTAGATAATATGAACCTGCAATATCTAAAGATGTTCTTCTTGATTGTAGTCTTATCATAAAACTTAGAACCAGATATGTTTGGATTAGTATCAACAATGTCACTAATAATATCATTGCAAAGCATAGAGAATCATATATCTACCCTTTCTCCACACTTTGCTAATACAACAACTGTAGCAACAAGAAGTGTTATATTCATATCACAAACTTTAATACTACATAGTATCCTTTCAACAACCCTTGCCATCTTTGGACCAATATCAAAGTGCCTTATAGAGAATAATAAGACATATGACGATTTCCTAGCATCTTCTTCATCAAGTGATAACATACTCATAGATTCCAATCTATGAGAGTATCTAAAAGATTGTTTATAATCGTAAAATGGTTACAACTAAAAAATCCTTTGTTTGCACTAAATGATGATGGATGTGGTGCTTTAAGAATTATATTTTTTGAGGTATTGATTTCCTTATCAAAGATAGATGCACTCTTTTTTCACAAAATAAATATTACTCTTCCCTTTGCAGAACATAATCTTATACATGTCATTGTGAATCATTGCTATAGACCATCATGACTCCTATTTAATCCACTTTTAGTTGTCAATGCTGAGTTTAGAAGCAATACACCTTACTTGCACCATTTAGTAAGGTCACCATGAAGAGGTATGTTAAAGCTTCTTATCTCATTAGATATTTCTTTAAATATATTTGTTAATGATGGACGAATTGGATAACCTTTATTGATAGAGAAGGATAACCCATTGACTTTACCAATGCCTTTGTATGGTTTTTGATCAAACATCACCACTCTTACATTACTTAATGGTGTTTCATAGAAGGCTCTTAAGACATTGTTTAATACTAGAAATGTTGTAATTCGATTATCCATTTCTCTTTTCAGAATAGTTACTATCTCATCTAGCTCATTTGCCATGGATACAATGAATTATTTCCATCCAGAAGGCAATTACAAAGACATAATTAAGTGGTATGAGTTTAATGTTGAATGTATGATCAAGAGAGGCATTAAAGTATTAAATATTAGCTGTTATGAAGATATCAATGACACCATTTTCTTTGATATAATATTGAAGGAATCAAGGACTCTTATAGAAGAAGGTGCAGAGCATTGTTTTAAATATAAAAGCAAGAAGACAATGTCGATTGATGTTTAGAAGTGATCAATTGACGAAGGAATGACTACAATATTTGAATGCACCAAATATAATAACAAGTGACAAATATAATAACTTTTTTTTATATCTTACTGTTGTTTGAGTTATTTCTTCCATAACAGAATTGTACAATGTCTATACCATCTCTTACAGTACCATCGTACTATGTTGTTACATCTTGCATAGACTTTGATATACGTCTTTATATATATCCAACATCAAAAGTATTTATACCAGTATTAATTACTCCTTTTCTACCTCTTTGGCAGTAGAAGATGTATTCAATAGAATTAAGCCCTTGCAAATATGAACTATTAACAAATCCTTGTCCTTCTAATGAATTATCATATAGACTGCACCATGCTAAAATTCTATCATCTAATAACACCTTTTCTAGTCTTTTTCTTCCTATCCATTGTTGACCTACTAGTGAAGATATTTGTCCCAAATTAACAAAGCTTCTTTTAAATCCACTTTCTATCATTGTAAGAGCAAGTTGTTATTATCGATAGATTCTACTATAGATCATTGACTTATATTTCTAATATTATTAAGAACAACATCCATATCTTTACCATCTATATCTACATCTATTATAACAATAATACCAACTTTGTTTGCACAATCATCATATCCTATGCTTAATCCTTCTTCAAGAAGCCAGCAATCAACAATCTTCTATAGTAGTACCAGAAACATCAAAGCACCAGGTCCACCATTGCTTATGAATATGCTCTTGATTAAGTTTTTTATTATAGTAGATGTAAGTGATTTAATTGCTAAATTGCTACCATTGCTCATTATTTGGATAAATGTAAGTTTGAGATCTTTTGAAGTACATATATTAGTAGCATCAAGATGAGCATGCAACATCATGATACAGTCATGCACTATTGATTGTCTTAGTATCTTATTCATCTTGTGCATCATGAATGCTCCTGCAACTATATCTTGTATTGCATATACAGTAGGCATCGAATTCTGAGGCAATAAGATGCACTTATCAACAACAAGAAGTATATCACACTCAGCTTTAGAAAGATATGATGATGTATAGAATATGTTCATTTCATCTCCATCAAAGTCTGCATTGAATGTGGGACAAACAGATGGATTGATTCTTATAGTATAAGAGTCAAGCATCATCCTTGCTCTAAATGCAATAAGGGACTTTTTTTGAAGAAATGGTTGTCTATTAAGTAGTACATAATCTCCGTCTCTTTCCACCTTAAGATTACTATAGAAGAATAAAAAAACACCTATTTCATCAACATCTATATTAAGATCAAGAGTTATCACAGCTCTTGCATAATGCTTGTTTCTCTTATCAAGGATGTACCTTTTAAATGTACATTCATTTCCAGATATTCTGTTTATTAGAGATCCTTCATTGTTCTCAAATGAATCTTTTTCTATTCTTATATAATACTCTTTATATATGATAGAAGCATTACCATTATTTCTTAGTATTGAACTGTACAATCTAGCAAGGCTCTTTTTAGGTCCTGAAGAGAGTCTAATGCAATTAAGAACAACATGAATATGTTTCATTATGAAATCCTTAGGATTTGATAGGTCGTAGCCCATAATCTTTATTTGATCATTTGATAAAGTACTAAACATACCCTTCAAAGTAGAAGCTGATTTAGTATAGTTTGGCTCCTTCTTATCAACAAGACACATCCTCTTTGGATCAAAAGTGTATATTCTTGCATGATCTTTATAATTAGAACATACTTTCTTTCCTTTGATCTTTTCTATCGAATCAAATAACTTGCACGTAGGACATATCATCTCTGTAATTTTTATTATTTCTTTTAAACATAATAGATTGAATACTGGTTTTTTAAATTGTATGAATCCCATATGTCTTGGACAATGTTTTGGATCGGAACATATAGAGCAGTAAATCAAAGCTCCTATTTCCAAAGTAAGAGAACCTATGTCATTCTTATTAGTAACTTATGTTGAGCATATTTGAGTAATCTCCTCTATAGAATAAAAAGAAAAAGATATAGTCTTGAACTGACTAGCCATTGTGATATTAGTAAATACTTACTAGCATAGACTATATAAAAAATCAAAAAGACAGTCATACGTATATAATTAAAGATAGCTACATGTAGTACTCGCACTCATTGTTATGTTAACACTTAGTATATACGAAAGACAAAAAATGGATTTCTTAAGGTTTATAGAAAGCATTGGGATGGACAATGGTATTGTTAAGCTATATGACATCATGATGTTCTACATTGTAGATCTAATCAAGAACATAACAGTAGATAATAGTAAGATCTCCAATAATATATATATCTCTTCCAATTAGAAGAGGTACGAAGAGTGTTTCAACACTCTAAGTACATACGAATGTAGCATCATAGTAAATGACAAAGTAATACTTACTATCCCTATTCCTATTGGTTGTTGTTACAAATGTTTAAAGGAAGCATCAGCTATAAGAGGATCATTTTTTATAAAAAGAAGAAGAAAGGTCCTTATGTATCAAGAAAGAAATTGTACCTTCAGATATCTAGCACAAAAAAAAAAATGTGAACTACAACTATCAAAATGTCATTGCGAGATCTATATGATCAATGGAGTATTAAAAGTTTCTCTATCACATAATAATCTTGTGAATATCTTATGAATATCTTATAAATCTTGTAAATATTTGCCTTGGTCAGGCTCAAATCCTTCATCTATAAGCAAATTATCCTTGAAATAACTTATTTTTATTTAATTTTTTAATTATTCACTTCTTATTTTTAAACTTTTATAACTTATTTACAGTAATTCAAATTTATATGTTTATTATGACATTAAAAAGATAATAACTTAAATATTTAAAATATACTTATTAATATTTATTTTTATATTTTATTGGGCAAAAATTCAATGAATAGATTGTAGACTACTTTTATTGAATGCGATTATTTGATTGCACTTATTTCACTTATTTTGTATTGTTCTTTCTTTGACTCTTATTTATTGCATCTTCTACTTTACATCACCAATTACAAGCAACTCTTAATTGAAGCTATCTTGTAATTTGGATTAAAGAAAAAAATTATCCTCACAATCTCTTTTAATAAAATTAGTCTATAAGGCAAATTTGATACTAATACATTACAATCAAATAAGATTTTTATTGACATAATCATACCTATTGCTTTAAATATGATAAGAATAATTTTTTTTTATATTACTATTTGAACACATTTTTTTAATTTATGTTTCTTCAATTAAGTTATCTAAACCAAAATTAAAATAATAAATTACTTTTTGACCAAATAATATCATAGTTGGTAGAATTAGTCATTTCTCACTTTAGAAACAAGTGTAAGTAAAGTAGTCTAGATTGAGTATAGAAAATCAATTAAAATAGCTACTTAGTATAACCAATAGCTTACTTTGTGCCCTCTATTGAGATCACAATAGCAAAAAGATAAGACTCTAGATTTCTAGTACTAAGACCTTACCCTTGGATAAGTTGCTTGCCAATCATAATTGATTGGATACCAAAATCTATCACAATATGAAAAAGTATAGCACAAATAGTATTGCTACAAGTACAATTAATAACAAGCATATTATTGTCATTAATAACTATACAACTCTTAAATATAAGTTTTAATATTCTTGAGCAAGTCTAATTATAATGTGTAAAAAATATACTACCTTTATAATCAATATCACTTCAAATGAGGGAATTATGTTTCTTTCTTTTAAATGATCTTGATCAAAAATGGCAATAATTTTAGTTTGTAGCTTTGCTTGCAAGTAAGCCATATTTTCTTTTATTGAAGGCTTTGTGATTGCTTAAGCTAATTTATAAAGATGTTATAGATACCTTGTCTTCTAACATCTTATCAACTAGCTAGAAAATCCCTATTAGTATAAATTATAGAGCCAATACATCAACATTAGGAAAAATAAGCATATTTAATATTTTTTAAGCAAAAGTATGTACCTTATCTTCAACATTATTTTTTTCACCTTTTTTTGAAATTGAAACATTAGGCCTTGCAACAAAACTAATATTTGCAAAGCAATATGATAATAGCAATTAAACATGAGTATTAAAATCTCCACAATTATTTTGATGGCCATAGAAGGTTTTTAGTGCCTTATTTTCTATATTCTTTGCTATTGTTTGGACATGTGTAGCAACCACAACTACTATTTATTCTTAAGTACCAAACATTTAGGTATTTAGATTAGAAGAATTTATTCTAGCTCTAAAATTTACATAAGATTTAATAACTTTGCAAAGTAAGGCCATACTATTGAATATCTTTTTTAGCTTGGCAATTTTAGCTTCTAAAGCTCTTTTTTTTTATTCAAAGTAGGATGCTTATTTATATAAAAATAAGGCAATTATCTTCACTATGGTTGAATTTATTACAATAAATATACTTTAATTTTATTTTTTTTAGCTTTTTTTCTTATCTTAGATATATATTTTTTTTTACTTAGACTTCTATATATATTAGAAAATCTTTTTTTTAAGACAATTGAGATCATTTTTGATGTGATTAGATTTATCACACCTCTAACAATGTATAGTCCTTTTAAGTTGAGTTTTTGCTAAGTTATTCATAGCAATTATAACTTTCTTAGGTATAGACATATTTATCATTCAAGCAAATACATTAGTAGCATCATGCTAACAAAGAGCCTTATCATATTTTTGAACTTCAGTAAAAGCTTGTGCCAACATTGCTTTGCCATTATAGTTGAGAATAATTTTTAGTATAGCTAATTCCAACAATTGTGTGCCAATCTTAAATAAAAAAAGTCTTGGAAATTTGGTTTGTAGCAAATATAATTCTTAATTCTATTGCAAACTAAGGTAAAAAAAATATGCACATAATATGAGGTATTTTCTTTTTCATATCAAAAGTCTTAAATATATTGCATTTGATTATATCTAAATCTTCTATATTTATTTTTTAAATATATAGTAAATACTTAAAGTAGCTCAAATAATAGTGGCTTTCCTATTACAAACAAATTTATCTTTATAGCTTGAATTCTTTATAAATAAGGTAGGTAGAATACTATTTGAGAGCATTGATATTACCTTTATTTTGATAACTTCTAAAAATATCATATCTTTTATTTTTAGAAGATCTTCTTTTTTTACTATAGGAATTAAATTAATAATATCACATTCTTCAAGTTCAATAATGCTTTACTTCTTGTAATTGAAGTGAGTGCTCATCAATTCATCTCCTATAACTATGGAGCACCTCATGTTCCAAATGACATAATAATAGGTCAAAGATATACCACTCATTAAAAATAGGAGATCTTTGGTGTTTTTTTTTTTTTTTTTTTTTTTTAAATTTTGAGCTTCTAGTTTGGCAAAGAAATACCCTTAGCTTGTCTTAAAAAACAATCTATCTGTATATTGTAAGGATTATTTTTTAACTCTTAAAATGTATCCATACTCCAAATTCAAAATCTTTTGGTCATATCCAACACTAAAATATATTAAAAAGCCTTATCAATATCTACCATTGGCTTAAAATCATGGATGTGGTCATTATTTAAATAATCTTGTGAAAGAAATTAGTAATATCAACTCCTAATATGCATCATAAAATTACTACTTAAATATCTAGAACTATCTAAAGGCTTAAGAGGAACTTCTGCCTATAACCACCACTAATCTTTGTAGTTCATTAGTAATCACCTTTGGATCTTTATATGACCAATAAGCCAACTAACAAAAGGATCTTGTTGGCCATCAATTTGACATCATTTTGATAATATGTCTATTAACATAGACTAGTACAATATAAAATAAAACAACACCAAATAACCTTTGGCCTTAACACCCGCAAGTAGAAAAAAGTATCAAAGACAAAAACCAAAAATTTACAATAGATTATTATTTTTAACAAAAAAAAATAAAAATTACAAGTGAATCAAATAATTAGAACTCTCTTGCAATTGAAAATTAAAAATTACTAGTGAATTAGAGCAATCAACATCTACTTGTGATTAATGGTCAAAATTGACAAAGTTTGTAACAATAAAATAAGATTGTAATAAAAAAATCTAAAATATAAAATATTAAAAAAAGAAGGATTAAAATTCACTTAAAAAACATATAATATTAAATAAATTATTCTTAAGTACTTTAAATTACCTCCAATTTATAAATTTGAAGTATCATTGATTTTTTTGGACACATCTTGTATAAAAATAATTAAAAATGATCAAATTTAGATTCTATATATTTTTAAAGTAAAATTCCAAACTTTTATACTTAAAAGTTTTAGGTATTATTTATTTATTTATTTATTTCTTTATTTATGTATTTATATAAAAGCCTCTATGATTGCATATCTTAATTTATAAACTATGTTTGATCCTTTCATTGCATCTTTGGCTCCTTGTTACCACAATAGATCCTATTATCTTTTAATTGTTAATCAAATCTCAGTGTAAAGGCTTATTATTATGTACCATTGAATATTCCAAAGTACCATAGCAAGATGCAAATCCAATTTCCATGCATCATTGTATTGTATGCCTTGCCACCTCAAGCCAATGCTTCTACTGCAAAAAGATACTAAATACCACAAATGGCTACTACTAGTCTCAAGTTTGTTTCTTCATATAAATTTCAAGATTAACAATAAGCATGGATTCTTTATACAAGTCTTGGTTCAATGTACCATAATTATATCTACTTGAAATTGCAAACTAATTTTGTAACAAAACTCCAAAAAATATTGCATCCAATTGCTTGTTTTTTGAAAGAAATAGGCAAGACAAAACAATGTTCTTTGATTATTAACTATCCTTGCAACATTGCACTAATGCATACAAACCAACCTATTGGTGCTCCAATTGTCTACATAATATTGTTGTAATTTCAGCCATTATATCAACTTTGGCGTTTAGGATGTTGTGCTTATTTGCTTGCCCTTAATCTACATCCATGCAATCCAATGCACCAAAATCTCATGCCTTGACAATAATCTTGGATTACAATAGTAACCATGCAATAGTATTGTATTGCATATATTAATCAAAAATAAAAAAACAAAATAGTGAATTATATCTAGTACTTGCTTTCATACATCTCACCAAACTTCAATATTATGTTGCATTAACAAGCAAACTACAACCTTCAACATAGCATAGTTTACTCTCCCATGTCACAATCTAACACTGCAGGAGCACTACAATTTGGCACTATGACTTTTTAAAGTTGTGTGAACAACCAACTTCAACATATGTAGTTATTGTATTTTGGCGCAACTTTGTCTAACATCCAACATCATTGTAATAATACAAAGAATAGTACAGTATCTCAAAACAATGCTATAACACAACAACACTAAAATGTAGTACCAATACAAATATAACATAATAAAAAAGTGTTTTTTTTTTTTTTTTTTTTTTTTTTTTTTAAATTAATTCATTTGAATTTCCTATACCACAAGTTGAAGAAGCAAACATTCTTATTAAGTAAAAGATTGAAAATCTAAATACCGCTAAATCAAGCTATTTCTTAAATAATAAAGAAAGAATCCAAGAGTGCAAGTATATGTAGAAAAAATCCTAAAAGCTTAAATAAAAGACTAATCACCATAGCCAAGCAAAATTTGACAATAAAGACTTTGTTTCTATCAAAACCACTCACAAGATTTGACTTGATAAGAATGACAAGGAGATTTCTCCATCTAAGTCTTCAAATCCTAATTGATACTAATAAAGTCAATTAACAAAAAAACTATAATATTGATTTTAATGAAGATATCAAGACTTAAGTTATTTGCTTATATTATGGCATTCACTTCTAAATCTAAACAAAGTCTAAATGCAACTAGTTAGTACAATACTTGGCATGGCACTTAGCTCTTTCTACTACAATTGTCACATTGAAACAACCTCTAATTCTTTCCTACAACAAAAACAATATGTGTATATATATATATTTATATATAATAGGACTAGTAGAACATCGAACTTTTTATTCTAAAACTCGACTTTTGTTCAAGCTCAAATGCATAATACATATGACTTCCTTTAAAATCAATAATAATCACAATGAACTAAACTAACATCTCATCCATTACAAAGCTTTAGATCATAAGATTTTCCACCTTAAATTGTTCATTGAAATACTTCTCAAGCATATTTGTCTTAAGGCCCATGTCATTCCTATATCAATAAGTGATCACAAAACATTTTTGCAAGATCTTGTACTTAAGAAACATGGATTACCACTTTGTATGAAATTCAGCGAGTGAATAACTGCACTGCTGACGTTTGAAGCCAACCAAAGTTGAGTCGACAGCATAATCCATACTAGTTCTTCTGCATGGAGTATAAAAAGACTGCACAGGACTGCTGGTGTAAGTAACGAAAGCCAAGACATGTCTGATGTTAGGAGAGAAAGACTGGACACCAGGAAAAACAGTCTTTTTAACTCATCAGAGTAAAAGGTTGATCTCTTCCTCTGGCTTCAAAAAAGACACGGCGCTATATATCACTTTAATATTGACTCTCCAAACTAGTAGATTACTTTTGGCCTTGGGTTTGACTGCAATGCAGTAAATAATTGGCATGAGAACCCATATTAAACACACTGATGGACTCACTGTCACAGCTGTGTGACATCTTTGGACTTTCAACCCTGTCAATGCCAAACCCCAGGAAAACAAAGTTTCACATGCTTCTGCAAATACAGTCTAATATCATCCCGGCTAAGTTCTGGGAATTAGGCGTAGCTTATCTTCTTGTAAGAAGTCTTCTAGGGCTGGACCATGTTGCCAAGGTGAAAAATCTGTACACAATTTCCTCAAACGCAATGCTGCGGAACGCAAGTCACTGATTAGAGAGTCGTTAGGCACAGGGCATTTACGTGGAAGTGCAAAAAGAACACGATTCACGTCCTCATCGATCTTCAACTCATAAACCTCCTCGAATACCTGCAAGCATCAAGCAATCTTAGTAAGAATTTGTCGATTAATAAAAAAAGGATTCCATCCATGGACGAGTTAAGTAATGCCCTAGTATGTATACAGTAATTTACTGAATTCTATTCTCCAACAAATGGTCTTTTAGTCATATGATGCCTAATATTGTTTACCTTCTGGAGCTTTGAAGCCGCAGAAGAAACTGCTCGTGCAGCCCGGGACACCACATTGATGACCAGCATACCCTCATCCACAAGCGCTACCTTGGCTGCAGCAAGGAAGGACTCATCCAAAAATTCTTTTGGTGGACAGCTCATTTCCAAGCTGTAAAATAAACCCAAACCATGTCCAATATTATGACAGAATTCGCGATTTCGGTGGTCATCCATGCCATACACAAACAAGATGTGATCACGACTCATTGAATATACCGCCAAAAGATGGTCCAACAGAAATCCTTGCGTACCTTGAGTCGCCAGCATCTGCATCAATAATCAAAACATGCAACCTTTGGTCCTTCACAGAATTTGAACCTTCGTTTATATGACTCGTAGCCAGATTTTCTGAAAGTTCTGAAACTGTGGGCACCTTAACAGGTATTTTAGCTACCCGTCCAATCGCATGCACTGCGTCGATACCATCCCCTACGTGTAGCTGAAATATTGAACGTGAAAATGCAGAAATTAGTAAGGGGGGAGCTCAAATACTAGCAGATGATCTAGATTCTCTTTCTTGTTGTCCAGTTGAGAGACCAAGAACGACTTGTGCATAGACCGGCTTCTTCATTTTACTTAACTACGTTAAGATGCTATTCATGCCAATACTGGTGCCACTGTTCTAAGTATTTGAACTTGCCCCTCTCACTGATTTGGCAACATATTATACAGGGTTATGTACAGTAATATTCATGTACAAAAAGGTTACCTTCATGCGATTATTCTCGACAAACCCAAAATGGCGCTTAGCTAAATCTCCAATTACACCATCCAGCTCAACCACCTAAAAAGAAATGTAACAAGCAGGATAAGTTGACTACATGCAGAAAGCCTAAAACAGGACAGAGTGCATAAGCTCATATTATTAAGCAATCAGGTCGTTCTTTCCACGCCTATCAGCTTTAATGTTTTAGACTTGGATAGACCAATAGTTCCACAGTAAGTAAAGGAAGGTTAGAACGAACCTCAATATGATCAACCGGGAGATGATTATGTAAAAACATAGGTAGCAACCCTGCTCCGAGCCCCACTACCATCACTCTTACCTGCAGATTTGGTCCTGTTAATAAAGCCCTTATCATCATCAAATGAAGGACAGCGAAATGGCGAAGGCCAAGTACACTGTCATGGGACAGAGCCATGTTGAGCAAGTCCTAGTAAATAAATATTCCAGTGAAAACAACTGGAATGTTTTGAAGTAGTTAAATACACTTACTGGATCTTTGACAGACAAACTTTGTTCTAGACCTTGAGTGATTAGTGCTACACCAGCAATCATCCCTGCATGATAGCTATTACCCAACTGACTGTGATCCACCCGGAGTTCCTCCTCCACCTCTGTTATCAACGGTTCACAAACGGTGAGTCCATAAATGTGCTCAATCAGCAGAAGGTACCCAAAATTCTTACCTGGCGATACCCAAAAACTTTTATGAATACATCGCTTAAAAGTAGAGTTGCATTAAATTAGAGAGCTGAGTAATCAATCTCAACCAGAAATATGAGTACCATACACACAAAGAGAAGGATAGAATGTAGATAGCATACAGTAAATATATTCTAGTCGTGCGTGCGACATTCCATTCCTTAACAAGTCGGATAGTGCTGCAAAGCAAACATTATTTTAATCAAGTGCAACCTAAAGGGCTATCAGAAGCAGGACAATGATAATATGAGATGTGCTTATGTAAGGATACCGTTTTTAATATCAAGCACTGGTTCTTTGGCTTTACTCTTCTTCTTCTTCTTTTTCTGCTGGGTAGTCTGCTTTCTCGATTGTGGGTCTTCAGCCACTGCTGAGTAAGGCACTAGTACTGCATCAGACTGGATAAGATTGGGATTTCTGTCGAAGACGAGTCGACGATAGAAGCTCTGTGTTGGAGCTGATGCAGCATCTTCACTGGTTTTCTTACCTTCAAGTACCACGTCTTCAACCTTAATTGTACCAGTAATTGGGGATTTTATCTACACAAACCCAGATACCAGTTCAAAATTACTGGATGTGTCAAACGCTCGAAAGTAGTGAAAAACAGTATCAATATGTTGAACTTGGAGAGGTACGAAATGAATCAGCATCAACTGCTAAAAAGGAACTCTAACCATAATTTTCATCCCACTTCGACTTGAATGTTTACCTCTTCAAGGACAGTTCTCCGGTGTACACCATCATCTGTGGTCATGTACCTGTTGAAACAGACACTTCTTAGCCAACTGATACTCGGGCTGATCAGATGGATAACAATACGACCTTAAAATCATAGTGATAAGCAACTACCTTATAAAACGACCCCTCTACTATATGGTCAGATTAGTTAATTCTGTTCCCTTGCAACAAAGCCATGACAGCTGCAGACTGGAAACCATAGAGACAAAAAAGATAGAAAAAAAAAAGAAAGTTGAGCAATATCAACTAGATGTTAGAACTACATAATAATGGCAAACCATTAGTAGCCAGGTCACTTCCAAAAGGCAACAGGAAACACATTCAGCTAGCTAAATAAATCTTTACAATCGTCAAGTATGCAAAATTGCAACAGGAAATTCCTAGAGAACTTACGGAATATCTTTAGACTCCTTGCAATGAAGTGGTAAAAAATTCTTCACAACATGAGACAGTTCGTCCTACATTGCAACAGTCCATTCTCAGACATATGTAACAAGGATGAATATATAAGAATAATAAACGCACATTCCATCTGCCCTAATTATGGCTGGTGACCACAAAAAGTTGGAGACACATCTGAGTACTAAAATATAAGCTAGCATTTATAGATTACTCGAAGCGAAAATTTTATTTACACACACACACACACACACATATTGCGCTACAAAGTAAAAATTGGTTCTTGGACATCAAAACCACTGCTCGCACTTCATAACCAGTTAGATTTCCTCTTGTTCAAGCAAACAGACGAAGCTTGTAAACGAGAAAGAATAATTCATTAAAACGAAAAGAAACTTGGAAGTACCTGGACAGCTGCTAAGCTTCCTGGATATTGCTGAGTGTCCAACATGACCTGAATGTAAGAAAAGTAGGGATGTCAGCAATAGTAGCTAAAGTAGATTAGTTCTACGACTCACAGTGAGCCCTGAGACCCGATCATTGAGATAATTATACGTCCTAAGAGTGCAGTCACTAAAGTATTGGGAAAAAAATCGACAGACGAAATTCGTCCTCTAACTGTGAGACCGCGCTAAAGTTATCATCGCATTCCGACTGGTAAGCCTCCACCTAACAGACATAACATTCAACGTAGATGCAAGACTAGATTGAGCGAAAAGAAAAGGTAATAAGGAACAATGGTGCAATTCACCATTATAAGTCGACTCGCTTTTGCAGCCTCTACAATCTCCCACTGTCCTTCCTCAGTAGAAAAGAGCCACTCATGTGCTCGACCCTGCACATATACATTAATGGATTATGAAGCAAAAATTGAAATATAAAGAACATAATGCATTCCCTCGGACAAGCTAGCCTTCGTAAAGAACAGCCATCTTGCTTCACCCCTCCTAAAGTACACCATGAATATGGACCAAAGCATACGATCATACGCGACGCAGATGTACCTTGAAAGAAAAACAAGGACCTACATGTATTGCTATGCTGATTTTGCGATGATTCGGATATGATGGTAGACAAATTGTAAACAAAGAACTTTAATACTTGCGACTTTTTCAAACAGAGATTAGATTGCACATTGTGGATAGAGGTCTTCATAAGCTTACCCTTGGAACTAAGAAAACAGCCGCCTTATACGCGTGAGGTCCAGACTCGGGCTTGGCATCAAGAACCACTGCAAGATAATGACCACCTAACTTTACCGTTCTCACTTTGCCTGGATTTAATTCATCATACTCAGAATAGTCCTCTTCAACTTCCTGATCCTCCACCGAACCAGCTTCAAAAGTTGCGCGCAGTTTATTTTCCGCTTCAATCACACTTACCACGCAATTCATCTGTATCACAGAAAATCTTCAAAAAATTTACTAGATTGTGTACAAAAGAAAAAGGAAAAATATGATTAAAAGTTTCTATGGAAGCACAGACTTAGACCTAAGTAGGAGAAACTTCAAAGCATGGACTCTTTAAACCATCATCGTTCTAATTCTCACAAAGTCGTGGATATCGGTAGCAATACGTTGCTAACGAGAAAAGAAGTACAAGAGCCTCACCTGGTCTGCATTGGCTGC